>NC_041224.1:91353379-91392672 GCF_002837175.3 Physeter macrocephalus
GATTCCATATATATGCGTTAGCATACGGTATTTGTTTTTCTCTTTCTGACATACTTCACTCTGTATGACAGACTCTAGGTCCATCCACCTCACTACAAATAACTCAATTTCCTTTCTTTTTATGGCTGAGTAATATAAGGTTGAATGATATTTCATTGTATGTATATACCACATTTTTTAAGCCATTCATCTGTCAATGGGCACTTAGGTTGTTTTCACCTCTTAGCTAGGTGAATAATGCTGCAATAGAGATGGGAATGCAAAAATCTCTATTACCTGACTTCAATTCTTTTAGATAAATACCCAGAAGGGGGATTGCTGGATCATATGATTGCTCTATTTTAATTTTTTTCAGGAACTTCCATACAATTTTCCATAGATAACGTACAATTTAACATTCCCACCAACAGTATACAAGGGCTCTAGTTCTCCATATTCTTGTCACCACCTGTTTTCTGTTTTTGCTTTGTTTTCTTTTTGTTTTGATAATGGCCATCCTAACAGATCCCCTGCATCGGCAGGCGGACTCTCAACCACTGCGCCACCAGGGAAGCCCCTCCTTGTGGTTTTGATTTGCATTTCCCTGATGATCAGTGATGCTGAGCAATTATTTTTCATGTGTCTGTTGGCCATTTGTATATCTTCTTTGGAGAAATGTCTATTCAAGTTCTTTGCCCATTTTAAAATCAGGTTATTTGCTTTTTGCTACTGAGTCATAGGAGTGGCTTATATACTTTAGATATTAACCCCTTGTCAGATGTAGGTTTTGCATATATTTTCTCTTTCTATTATACCATCTAGCAACTGTCTATACTGATTCATTTGAGCAGTGGGCAAGGCTCCACCTTGCCAATAACCATGTAACTTTTGATGTGTCCAGGTAACTACATTTATGCTACTGACCTCATTTCTTTGAGGGTAATGACAGAAAGTCCTATACAAGATATACAATTTGGTGTAGGATTAAATAAAATATTAAAAATAAAGTATCTAATACAGTGCCCAATACATAGAAAAGACTTAGTAAACCTTAGCCATTAGAACAATAATTATGACTAAAGGGAAAGAGAAAGTGGGCTGGGATAGAAATCAGTACTTCACCACTCCCATCCACAACACTTCTAGGTTACTAGCTATGTGGTTTTGGCAAGTCTCTTCACTTAACAAGGGCTCCATTTTCCTCGGATGTAAGATGTGGACAATAGTATTTAGCAGTATTATAGCTGGTGTAAGGATCAAATGAAATAATTTAGATAGCACTTTCTGATATATAACATATCCCTAAGAAAGGATTGACAAAGACAGGAAGGAAGGAAGAAAGAAGGAAGGAAGAAAGAGGGAGGGAGGGAGGGAATGAAAACATCTGAAAACCATAAAGCACTTTTTGAATGTCAGGGGCTAAGAAAGGGAACTGTGCTTATCTGTGGCTGGAAAGTTGGGAACTTTACCTTCTTGCCGCAGCTCAGCCACTGACTCATTGTTTGATGCTGAGAAAATCATTTAATCTCTAGATTACGATCTCAGTGGGTGTATATAATTTGTACTCTTCTGCCCTTTATCACTGCACTGGATAAGATGACCTTGAGGTCCCCTTCAGCTCTAATTTTCTATGATAAAACTACATTCTTTGTGCCAGTGGTGCCTCTCCAATAAAAAGAAAATAGTAAAACCTTAGGCCAGTAGATGTGTCAAATGCTTTGAGATTTGCAGGAGAAAATTAATGTTCACAGGGTGTTTCTCACTGAGAAAGGATACTCCCCATTTTCACACTCTTTTTTCTACTGAAGCTTTTAATTTAGAATTGTAATGCTTCTTTGCTGCTCTCCAGCTTTCAAACATGGTGTGCTTTTGTGAAAAGTCTTTAATCATCTAATTTCTTACATTCTCTGTCTAAAAGCTACATTATGAGAATTGCTGGCAATTTAAGCTTCTCCTTTTATACTATTTCTTGGTTTTCAGAGAGATACAGATGTCGTTTTTCACAAGGAGCCAAACGCTGGATGTCTTTAGTGTGAATAAACTGTAAAAAGTATCTTGTTCAGTTCTCTCATTTAAGAATTGAAGCTCCTGGGGCTCAGAGAGGGAAGGCATCTAAACCAAAGTCACAGAGTAATGGACCCCAAACTCCTGGTTCTTAGTAACTATGACAAATTGCATTTTCTAAACGTGGTCATAATACTATTACCCATTCCCACATGTTTGTCTCTAGTGTGATTTTTGTCATTCCCATTAAGATATGGAGCTTAATTCTTCTCCCCTTGAATCTGCTTGACCAACTGAATGTAGCAGTGATGTGGGAAAATTGCAAGGCTAGGTTATGAGGGACCTTAGCACCTTCTGCCTGGGCCTCTAGGGATGCTTTAGTGGCCACTAGGACCCAGCTTTAGTGTTGTGAGAAGCCCAAGCCACATGGAGAGGCCATGCCTAGGCAATATAGTCAACAGCTCCAGCTCAGCTCCCAGCCCATAACCAGCACCTACTCCTAGCCGAGAGTGTGAGTTGGATGTCCAGCTGAGCAAAACTTCACACGACTGAAGCCCCAGCCACCATCTGTGACTCAGTGAGACACCCTAAGAGAGAAACTCCCCATCTGGGTCCAGCCTACCTGCAAATGAATATTTGTTTCAAGATAAAAGTTTTGGGGTGGTTTGTAATAGAGCAATTGAAAGTGTAATGCTGCAAAATGTAATTCAATAATCTGAATAGTACTCTACCCTTCATTGGTTTTCAGATTCCACACTAATAGCTTGCTTGACAACAGCTATTTGGGATTAGCAGGGTAATAGAATTAGCCCTCCATTGTTGCACAGAATTGAAAGTGAGAGCCAATCTGAGTTTGACTGGAGGAACAACCTAATGTCAGAATTCCTGAAGTTGCACAAATTGTAACTTCCCATCTTTTGCTTGTATGGAAAACTTGCCAATATTGGGCTATCTGTCTCTAAAAGTATCAGACCTCAAAGAATTTAATAAGAAAGGAATCAAGTACGGAGATGCCGAAGTACTTTTTAAAGATGCAGTGGCAGAAACAGCTATTTGCCACCCAATATCCACTTTCCCCATTTTCTTTGGTGACAGAACCCTAATTTACTCAGAGTGTAAGTAAAATCAGCTAATAGTACATTTCTCAGCTTCTTTGGCTGCTAGAAGTAGTCATGTGACTAAATTTTGGCCAATATGTATAGGCAGAAATGTATGCAATTTTCAGAAAGGTTGCTTAAAAGAGCTGCCTTAGATGAGAGGTAAGATGTTTTCATTCTCCCTCAATTTCCCTCTTCTTCTGTCCTAGAACTAGACAGGATGGGTGGAGCTCCAGCAGCTAGCTTGGACAATGAGGTGATATTAAGGACAAAAGTTGCTTTAGGCAGGGTCTAACCAGGAAAACAAAACCACACTCTGCATTTAACACTGATTGAATTCAAAGCAGGGAACTGCTTGAACAGGTATTGCAAAAGCTCAGAAGCTAAACTGAATGGTGAGAAGACCTAGAGATTAGCAAGAGCAGGTAGTCACTACCAATGCCACAATGGAAGGCAAAGGAAGGAGGCAGTGTTGCTGGAGCACAGAGTGCTGAGTCACCCCACACAAACTGTAACACAGTGGACCTGTCCTGCTGGAGCTGGAGCCCCAGAGAGACACAGCTGCTCCAGAGGGGCAGACAAAGGCAGAAAAGTTTCTTCCTTCCTCCCGTGCCCCAAACTCTAGCCAATGCCTCCCATTGGTTAAATGCAGTCAGAAGCCAATGATCCCAGGAACCAAGCAAATAGAAGCTGCAGGGGCCAGCTCCCCTACAGCACAGGGACGATTAGGGAAAGGGTTAGGTATGGCTCTAACAGCAAATGAGCCCGGAACCACCTGAGCCCCTGATGACCATGGAACTGCCGCACAAGATAAGTACTGATTGGCTGTAAGTTGTTACTTTGGAATTTTTCTTATATACAGCAAAACACAATGCTAATTGATATTAATTCCTCTTAGGGAGGGGAGTGTATTAGTTTTCTATGGCTACCATAATAAAATACCACAAACTGGGCGGCTTAAACGACGGAAATTTATTTTCCCACAGTTCTGGAGGCTGGAGTCCAAGATCAAGGTGTTGGCAGGTTTGGTTTCTTCTGAAGCCTCTCTCCTTGGCTTGCAAATGGCCACCTTCCTACCATATTCTCATGTAGTCTTTTCTCTCTGTGTCTGCATGCCCTGGTGTCTGTATGCCCAAATTTTCTCTTCTTCTAAGAACACCATTTAGATTGGATTAGGGCCCACATGAATGACCTCATTTTAACTTAATTACCTCTTTAAAGGCCCTGTCTCCAAATACAGTCACATTGTGAGGTACTGGAGGTTAGGGCTTCAATGAATGAATTTTTAGGGGCACACAATTCAGCCAATAACAGGGGTTAAGGAGATTAGGTCAATTAAATTATATATGCTGGCTAGGAAATAATAGTGTTGATAACACCAAAAAGCAAATAATCTAAGAAACATTTTTACATGGCTTTATAATACTGTGGTTACTCCTTGATTAGACATCTCTTAATCCTGCTCTGTATTTTGCATTGTTAATACGCTGTTATGTGCTCAGCCTGTTTTATTTGCTTACGTGCAGGCCCACCATTAGTTTTTCACTTAGATCTCTGAGCCAAGAGATCTTCCAAGAGACCTAAAATTTGGCAGGTGCTAATTATTCGCTAACCCCTCAACTAATAGGAATTCCCGCTTCTCCTGGGGAAGGGATACAGATGCCCAGGGAATCCTTAATAAAGGGGCAGCTGCAAAACAGTGTTGCCTCCATAGTTTGCTCCTATAATTAGCTCCACCTTAATCCTTAACGTACACAGTTCCTTCTGAGACTACAAAAGCCCCAGCCTTGTCCAGCTGCCATCCCTCCCGTTTAAGCTTGCTTTTGGCTGGACTGTGCTAATTCTGAAGATGTAATTTAGTGTTCTGGTTTAAAAGGCAAAGTCTAGTAAGTGATCTTGAGTGGCGATAAACAGAATGCTCATCCTTCCAGCCACCATGGCTACAAATAGGGTGAGAGAAAGCTGAGGCAGTCAGAGCATCAGTGAAGGGGGCAAAAGTGACCCACTGGGTGGGAATTTCAAGTTATCCTCTTCATCAAACAATAGTTAATTGATGATGTTTTCATCATGAATCAAGCTTTCTCAAAACTGTGCTGTATGCAAGTAAAATCACAAGGGTTTAACGCGGTCCCAGGGATTTCTGATGACATGATGATGATGGCCGAGGAATCAGATGTGCTTTCTACAACCTACTTCTTTCCTACCAACCCTTCCTTGTCAACTCTCCCTTCTACCAGGAGAAAAAGCCAGGCTTGAGGATATTTCAGAGATTTGAACATTACCCTAAAACTGATTTTTGAAATAGACACTGAGTTCTTATTTGGAAATGATTCTGCTAGCAACAGCATATTTTCCCTATTTCACTTTATAGGGGTTCAAGCCAATGGGCCTCGGGGACACTTTGCCCAGGATGGGGACCCGGGAGCCAGAGCTGGTTTGGTGTGGAGGGTGGGTATGTCCCATAGGCTGCACAGGATGACGGGAGAGCTACAGAGTGTGTCCGGGGACAAAGGTAGATGACACTGCCAAAAGGAGAGGATGCAAAGACTGAACCAGGTCAAAGACAGAGGTGTTGCAGAAAAACTAGCTTGAGAAATCACCTCACACAGGGCACCGCCTGAAGACATATCTAAAGGGATGGAAGCACTGCATTACTTCTCCCACAGAGACCTTTATAGGCTATGCCTGCCAGTTTTCCTATGTGGGCAGAAGGGCATTTCTGCAGGCATTAGGCTAGTTGGGAAATTAGAAATTAACTCCTTGGTTTCCTTTCATTATCTTTCTTCTCCCAATTATCCTGGTGCTAATCCCCCCTGCCCCCAACATGCCCACGTGATAGCTTTCCTTCTTCCTTTTCCTATCTCACTGCAAGTTCCTGAGCAGAGCTGCCTTTGCCCCATAGACTGGGCTGGTTTTCAGCTGATCATGAAGCTTACAGTGTTGCCACTGCATCAAAACAACAAACTTTCCTGCAAACCTTATCCCTGGATTGAATGTGACATCTCCCGCTGAATGCTTTCTGGACCAGCCCAGTCATTGTGTGACAGGAGTGTAGGCGGCATTTGCAGATGTGGATGCTGGCAGACAGCCATTTGAAAGCAGGGGTTAAGTGGTAGAGGGAAAAGGGGAGGGGCAGTGTTCTCAGCTCACGTTGATTTCTGTCAGATTTCAGTTAAGGTCTGTGAAGAGATAATTGTGTTATATTTTCTCATCCTTCATAGCCTAGTGGTTCCTGTATAATTATACATGCCCAAGCTTAATATTATTTCAGAAAGAAGAAAAGTATACAACAGATTTTTAGCCTCAGGCTTCTTATGACTGGGTACAGATTTTACTCTTGTAAATAATTTAGTTCTTTCTTCCCTTCGCCGAGAGTAATTGTGGGGATGTGGCTCAAATGGATATCTGGCCACTGGGGGATTTTCTAGGGGTAGGGAAGATTGCCAGGTTAGGGGCATATGCTGTTCAGGACCCAGTGAAACATGCAGAAGTGGCCCTCCCCTGTTCTCAACAGCAACCAGGGAGAGAGCGGATCTTTCTGTCTCTGGCACCAGAAGCTAAAGGAGTTGGCTTGCAATACAAATCCCATTTGAAAAAGTGCCCTGTCTTTCTGATAACGCAACTGATTTGTTAAAATTGTAGGAACATTTCTGAATGTCATTTAATTTTTGCCACTTACATTATTAATGTGATTAAATATTATTAGGTCATATTTATTATGTTGCATTGAATTATTCTGATAATTATTAATACATTGCCTAGAGTGGAAAAATAAAAAGAAGCAACTCAGGTTGAGTGAAATTTTCATACTGATGTTATATAATTATCATTATTTAACTAGAAAGAGGAGCTGATGCAATTAGGAAAATAAAACCTAGTCCAAACGTTTTTATTGATATCATTAATACATGTACTCAGGATTACCAATAAACATTTTAATAAAACTTGGTGATAGAATAAATTACATCAGTAATTTAACTACTTCAAGTTAACTAAAATATTATTGGCATATATTTTTCTTAAAACTCAGGATTTAACCCTATGTTCCTCACTATTTCCACTACTTTCAGGGTTTCAATTTCCATGCAGTTGACTTTTACATATATCTTAGGTTTTGCCTTCTCTCATAATTGTTTGGGGTCTATACGCAATAGAGTAGTGGCATTCCCCCCAACTTCACTTTGTAAGAGTCAGTTTTTGATGTGTAAAATGGGAATGATCAGGAAAGCCATTTCTCACTGTTGTTGGGCTCTGTCCAGTGTGATTAGTTAAGGCATGCGAAATGCTTAGCAGCATAGCAGAGAGGTTAAGAGTTCAGACTCTGGAGCCAGGCTACCTGGTTCTGAGTCCTGGTTTTGTGTGTGACCTTTAGCCAGTCACTTAACCTCTCTGTGCTTCAGTTCCTTTCTTCGTAAAAGGGAGATAAAAATATCATATAGAGGGCTTCCCTGGTGGCGCAGTGGTTGCGCGTCCGCCTGCCGATGCAGGGGAACCGCGTTCGCGGGGAACCGGGTTCGCGCCCCGGTCTGGGAGGATCCCACATGCCGCGGAGCGGCTGGGCTCGTGAGCCATGGTCGCTGAGCCTGCGCGTCCGGAGCCTGTGCTCCGCAACGGGAGAGGCCACAACAGAGGAAGGCCCGCGTACCACAAAAAAAAAAAAAAAAAAAATCATGTAGAAATAGTATAAGGATTACATGTGATAATCATATCACACAGGGATTTGAAAGTCTTCTATGAATTCATATAGGTCGTGCTTTTAGAACAGTGTTTGGCACATAGGACTCCAGTGTAAGCGTTTGCTATTATTAGTAGCAGACTACCTGGCATGCAGTAAATGCTCAAATAATAGTAGTAGTTATTTTTACAAACATAATCACATACGCTTGTCCTCAAATCAGGATGTTTCAACTCCCTATTCCACCGTAAGCATTGGTACCATATTCCTCTCTGCCACTCAAGTTCTTTCTCTCTTGCTTGCCCTTATATCGACCCAGTTACCAAGCTGTATAGCTTCTTCTTTCACATCTCTTTGATCCCATTTTATTGCTACCACCACCAGGTTTTCAAACTTAAAATAGTGTAATAGCCTCTGAACTGCTACTCTGCTTCCAGTGTTCTCCCTTTCCAATCCATCCTTTATGGTAGTAAAAGACACGCTTTTCCTGCTCACTTACCACTTGGATCCTTACTTTGTCAACCCAAGCTTTCCATCTCTGAGCCTCAAATATGTTACTCCTTCCATTACCCAGTACTCCAAAAGGCCTTGTGCTCCCCAAAGCTATGACCTTTGCTTTTGTCCGAAGTCCCCCTACCTACTTATTCAAACCCTACCTGCTTTCCTGTTTAAGTTTCTCTTTCTAGTTCTCAAATGTTTTTCATTATGCCATTTCCTGTGGATTTCAACTGTACCTTTTTATGCACTTGCCATAGTTACAGATACTGCACTGCATTATTTTATCATTTGACCTCCGTCCACATTTGTCTATACCCTTGAGAGCATGGGTCACTACCGACGGTTCTCTTGTATAACCTACATAGCCTAGTACACTGACAAGCCAAATGATAGGTATTTTAAAAATTCTTGGAACAGCTATCATATCTAGCCAAAACTACTCAGTTTCATTTTTCAACTCAATTCAGCAGCATTTTCTAGTTCTTATGCACTGCGTATAATGAGATTTGCTTTGAGTTATCAACACTGCAGGGAAATGTTTAAATTAGTAGAGAAAAACCCACCACCAATTTCTTTGAAAATGGAATAAAAACACAAAGATATTTTTCTATATTCTATTATCAAAATATAATCTAAATCCAAAGCTATCACCTTGACAATACCATTGTTTTCTCAGGAATGCTAACTTGGTTTACAAAATGTACTTATTGTAAGTAATTAAATGGAAAGCAAAATCCTTATAAAATACTACTGTGTAATATTTCTCACTACAAAAAATAGGTTGGCTAATGCTGGGTAACTAACACAACAGGAGGAAAAAGCAGATACCCACAAGAAAAGCACTGGACATGGGAATTTAATAGCAGCCCTTTAAAAGTGAGGGAGAAAAGAAGGAGGTGAGTGGTTTCCTAAGTGCTGAAGTGTGTGTGTACATACGGGAAGGAGGCACTGGAGATCCCTTTTGTTCTTCAAACCTCAATTCCTTAACTATTTTCATCCCTTAGAAATTTTTCTTGTGCTCATCTTGGGAATAGAAAACTTCCTAAGCATTATTTCAAGGGAGTCTACAGTGATAGGAAGACATTATTGAAGAATGGCTTCCCCGTTTCTCACCGGCTTTCTGCTGTGCACTGGCCAAGACTCCCCAGGAGTTTTCACCTTGGTTCTCCAGTCAAGCACACTGCTAACCAAGCAAGGACAGACACCCAGGAACCATACCCTTCTCACTTAAGACACTTTGCAAACTATAATTGTTTCTCAGGTAACAATCACTTTCCTGGTGGTGGCGTTTGCACCTGTGTGTGTAAGACAAAAGAAGACACTACAGCTCACAGAGCAGTTAGTATGACAGACCCTCCACAGGTGTTCACAATGCAACATAAGAATACTTTGTAAAGGTGTCTATGGAAGGTTAAGAGAGCACAGAGAAGGGATTGACTAATTCTGGTTTTTGTTCCTGAGTGTTCAAGAGGAGGGCATCATAATCCAGGAATCCTTCATGGAAAGTGTGCTACTTGAACAAGATCTTGAAAGATGGCAGAATTTCTCCAGGTGGAGAAGTGCTAAGGACGTTTCAGGCAGGAGTGACATGCTCAAAGGTGCAGAATGAGGGAAATAACTCCATGTGCTTTGGGGAAGGACGGGGACTAGTGCAAACTGACTGGCAACCGAGTGAATGCCAGGTAGTTGTTTCACAACAGTTACTGAAACTTACAATTACCTAGGGTAACAACATAATTCCCATATCCTAGAAGAAGAGAGGCTGGAAACAGCTGCAACGTGTTAGACCTAGGATTCAAGTCCAGCTCAGACCCTGAGGCAGTTTGTTCTACACCCATAGAACAGGATGTGATGAAGCACAGATGTAAGTGTTGTACAGCAAAGGAAGAAAGATGTTTCTTTCTCTGAAATAACTTAGAAGGAAAGGACAGATACAGGCATGGAGGAGAAGGAATTGACAGAGGAATTGACAGATATGTGTGAAGTGACATGCTGGGTCATCTTTTGATACTAAAAGAAATGAGGCTGAGGTGAGAAGGTGATAAGAGTTCTGAATAGTAGCTCTGGAGAATGAGAAAGCAGCCTTCAGAGTGTCAACGCAGGCATGGCTGATACCCAAAGGGATGAAGGGCTTTGGAGTTCTGGGTCAGGAAACCAAGAGAGGACTATCCTCGTTCAGCCATTCATTTATCTGGCTAACAGTTAATAAACGTGTCCCATATGCCAGGCATTGGGCCGGGCACTGACGATACTGAGAATAATAAGAAAAGGAGCCCTGCTCTTAGGAGTTTACAGCTGATTAAGAAGATACAGCCTTATAAACAACTCTATCAAGTACGAGTTACAGATGCTGAAATCAAGGTGTATATGTGAGAATGGGGAAGGGGAGGCTCAAAAGCTGAGGTAAGGGTTCCATTTGTGAGGAGGTGTCAGGAAGGACTTCAAAGATGGTACTTTAAGAATGACCTTGTTCTGAGGAGCTCTGTGCCCAAATAGTTAGGGATAAAATGGCCTGACTGCTCTGCCCAACTTGCTTTTAAACTATTCAGAAAAGGAAAAGAAAAGTCAGATAGAAAGATGCAGATGAAATCAACACAACATTATAAATCAACAATTCTTTAATTAAATTTAAAAAAAGAAAGAAAGACGAAGATGAGGCCAAAGGCAGTAAAATAACAGTTGGTGAGTCTACATGGATGTCTGGTGTAGTATTTCCTGACTTTTCTGTATGTTTGAATTTTTTAAAAACTAAAAAGGAGTTACCTTACAATGAGGACGGAACTATAATACATTTACTGTGGAGTAGGCAAGGGTTGAGGGTGGAGGGACGGCTGGAAGATGGGAGGGTAACTCCAGCAGAGGAAGAGCACGGGGGCAAGACTCAGCCTGGGTGGGAACTGAAGGAACAGCATTCAGAAAGGATAGCACCTCAAGGCAACGTGGGGAAGAGGGGAGAGATGAAGCTGCAGTGGCAGAAAGAGGCCAGCTGTGGTAAGGAAAAATAAACTATTCATTAGGTCAAGGAAAATGATATTAAGGTATTGGAAGAGACTGTTGCTTCCCAATCTCCAGAGGGTCTCATTCTACAGGTTCAAATAAGCTTTTGGTTTCTGGAAGTGGAGCATGCAGAGAGAGGTAGATGGAAGGCAGGGAGGCATTTAGCTCATTGATTTTTTAATTTCTGAGAGGTACGAAACCAGAGCAAGCAGCTAGGAGCAGAATAGAGCCCATATATTACCCAGCTCTTTATACATAAGCTGTTGGAATAGTGTACATGTTATAAACAGCAGAGTGGGAATTAGTTAGCCAAGACCAGGCTGGGATAGGTCTGACTTCATTTTAGTCTAACACTTTCCAGTGTTAGATCAACAAGATGTTTATAGTATGACACAGAACAAACTGACCCAAGTTATTTCAGAGCCATTAATACTGTGCATTGTTTTAGATTACTGTTTTTACAGAGTATATTCCAGGCTACAAAGTATATCAAAGGGGAAACAAAGTCAGTGGAGTTCCTTATCAATGACACTCTGGAGTAAGCTTGGAGATGAAGAAATATTCCACAATAGTAATACTAAGGCTTTAATTTTTCCAAAACAAATTTCATGAACATTTTAATTAATTGTATTTGTTTAAGAAGATTTTTAAGCAGAGGATTAAAATTTTTTAAAATGTCAGAACAGAAACAGAATACGTATAAGGGAATAAAAAGAGAAGGAAAAACTTTCCTGTCTTGGAGCCTGTCCAACTGGGTCCCCAGAACCCTGGACACCTCCCTCAGTGTCACAGTTTATGGAACTATCTGGATTCTCATGGGGATCAACCAATCCAATCTTTATGTAGCTTTCTATGAAGCATGAGGCCTGATGTTCTAGAGAATGCTTGTAGGTCCACACAAAATTTGATTATGTTGTGTTTGAAGAGTGTTTTTAAATACCCCCAGCGTTCTGTACAACCATTTAGGGCTTCAGAAAATTAAAACTTCAGAATGACAAGTTCATTCACAATGATGGCGGTGATTGTTTCAGATATTCTTGGTTTTAACAAGCCACCCCAAGAGGTAGTGGCACAATACGACTCTTTGATTATGCTCACAGATTCTGGGGTTCAGGATTTGGGAGAGGGTGCAGTGGGGGTGGCTTGGCTCTGCTCCATGATTTTTGGTGCTTCAGTTGGAAAGACCTGAAGGCTGGGGGTGACTGAACAGCTGGTGCTGAAATCATCTGGAGGCTTCTTCACTCCCATGTTGGACGATCAGGCTGCAATGACTCCAAGGCTGAACTTGGTTGGAACTGCTGATTGCAGTGCCTAGGAGTGGCCTCTCCATGTGGCTTGGGCTCTCTCCCAGCCTCGGGGTAGCTGAACATCCTACATGGCAGCTTATTTAGGGCCATTTAAGACCATGTAAGGGCCATGATGATGATGGTAATAATTTAGAAAGTACTTTTCAAACACTTAAAATGCATTCACATTGTAAAGCTTCATTTGCTGTTCATGTGATGAACACACATTCCCTAATTATAGAGACTAGGGAGCAAGAACAAAAAGAGCAGGGGATTCTTACAGGTGGGTCATAGTGGGAGTAATTTAGCTGCATTTTGATAACTGTAAGAAAAGAAAATTCTATTAGAGCAGAAAAAAATTCACCACTGTACTCTGCATACTGAGGGGTATAAATACCTATGATTCTTGTCTCTGTCTTGCTCCCCCTACACAGTTCTGGTTTTGGAAAGATGCCACAAATCCATAGTATTTGCCTTTTGGAAAACATTCTCTCAGGTGCAGCCTCCCCAGTTCTCCTAAATGAAAATAAAGGAGTTGGTGACTAAGCAAGGGATTATCCCTTAAATGTCATCAATTTACCCAAGCCAGGCTGGTGTTAAATATAATTCCTAGTACAATTACTCAACAGGGGTAAAATAGGGATTTTTCGTAGGGCACTGGCCTTGCCTTTATATATAGAGACATGTCTGGGCTCAACCTCTTGAAACAGGATGACAGTTCTATTTCTTGTTTTCTTTCACAGAACTCTCATGACACAGTGAAGATGTAAACACTGTTAGAGCAGAACATTCGGGTAGGAATTGGTAAACAAAAGCATTTTTGTAAGTTCAGAAAAAGGTGTCATGTAAAATTTCTTTTAACTGCTGGCTGAAAATTTTACTATAAATGTTTTGGAAATCTGAATTCTCATGCTACTGGGACCATCCAAGTTTTAGTGACAATCACCTAATTTTAGGACAGCAATATTTTACACTCTAAGAATTGGGACACATGATCCAACAATAGGAAGAGCCCTGGAACTCTGAATTTATTCTGGATACTCTTGGCTATATTGTTGCCAAACTTAATTCCCTAAGGCTGTTTCTTCATCTGTAAAAATGTGAGTGCTAAAACTGATCTAATGCTGACTAGTTATTCTAAGGGTAAACGTTTCTTAAAAAAGGGACTGAACATATTTACCCTAGGCAAAGTTTTCCTACACCCTCTCTCTGACATGATCTTACTCGTTGCCCACCTGCTGTTCTGTCTTCCTGAAAAATTGAGAGGATGGGAGAAAGACTGGGCAGGAAATGCAGAAAATAAAAGACAAAACATGAATAAGATAGGAATGGGAAGAAAAGGCAGAAAGGATGGAAAGGGAAGATGGAAAACAGCAGCTTATAACACAAGAGTAGAGGAGATGGTCTAAAGCCGCATAGAGAGTGGAGAATAGTTTTCCTTTGACCCTCCCTTCTTCCTACTCAAGGGCTGAGAATACCAAGAATCACTCATAAACACAATTTAAATTAAAAAGTTAAATAACAAACCCTACCAAGTCAATGTACATTTGCTATGGCTAAGGGGGTATTTGACAGAGAAAGACATTAACTTACGAAGCATGAAGTGCTTCTTAGAGGAGATAGGATCTTTTGGTGACACTCAGGCTGGGAATTTTTACCTACTTCCCCAACTCCCCATTAAAGCTAGGGAGGTGCATACAATCCTTCCATGTCAATAGCAGTTCTGTAGCAGCCATGGTTGCTGCAGCTGTCCACAGAGCCTGCCCAGAATTTGCATCTATCTGTCCAATTCGTGCAAATGGTGTGAATAGCATAAGGAGTGGATTGGTAAAACCCAACTCTAGAGATGAGCTTTGAACAACCTCAAAGAAAATGCTTGGAAAATTTGCAATTAGATGTTCAGTTCTGATCCTAGGAAGTGGCTAATCGCTACAGATTGGTGAGGTTCAAGTGAAGAGGGCAGGAGAGGTGTACACTGGACACAGAGCAAAAGGAAAATGAAAAGCAGGACCAAGAAAGGGAACTCATTCCTCCTGAGGAAGTGACTTCACAGAGATGTTAATAGATCTGCCTAGGTTCACCTCCTGTTGAGGAGGGATTGTTAGACACCTGGTACAAATTATAGTTACACTGGTCTTTTACTTGTTTTTGAACATTTTATGGCTGTAACACATAATAAATGGTTCAGTTCATGTCATAGTACAGATTTGGGTCTAAATAACTATTTTATTGCCTTTTTTAAGAAGACTTAAGAAGATTTCTTAATTGGAATCACCGCTCCCTAGAATTTTGCCTGGCACATGTAGTAGGAGCTCACCAGATATTCTATAAACAGAACTCAGCTATATATATATAGGAATCTTCAGAAAGAACCCAATCGGAGCAAATCCCTCTGTAGTTGTGCCTGCATTTGTAAAGCATAAGGTAGGCACTTTATAAATGTAAAACGAGTGTCACCATTTTGTGTGTATATGTGGGTATAAACGTATGTTAGTTGAGCAGGACTAGCTATAAATATTGGGTTGGCCAGAAAGTGCCTTCAGGTTTTAAGTAAAAATTAATGACACATTTTTCATTTTCACCAAAAACTTTATTGAACAATGTATTCACCATTTTGTTCCACTACCTTCTGCCATTTTTCAGGCAACTTCATAATTCCATCTTCCCAAAACTTTTTATCTTTTTGAGCAGAGAACTGGTCCAGGTGCCTTTTACAGTCTAACAAGGACTTGACATTTTTTCCATTAAGAGAACTTTGTAAAGACCGAAATAAATGGAAATCCGAGGTGCAATGTCTGGTGAATATGGTGGATGAATCAGAACTTCCCAGCCAAGCTGTAACAGTTTTTGCCTGGTCATCAAAGAAACATGCGGTCTTGCATTATCCTGATGGAAGATTATGCGTTTTCTGTTGACTAATTCTAGACACTTTTCACGGGTGCTGCTTTCAGTTGGTCTAATTGGGAATTAATCGTTTGGTTTTCTGGAAAGAGCTCATAATAGAGAACTCCCTTCCAATCCCACAATATACACGACATCACCTTCTTTGGACGAAGACTGGCCTTTGGTGTGGTTGGTGGTTTATTTCACTTGCCCCACGGTCTCTTCCGTTCCACATTGTTGTACAGTATCCACTTTTCATCACCCGTCACAATTTGTTTTAGAAACGGAACGTTTTTGGTACCTTTCAGTAGAGAATCGCATGAGGAAATATGGTCAGGAAGGTTTTTTTCGCTTAACTTAATGTGGAACCCAAACATCAAAGCGATGAACATAACCAAGCTGGTGCAAATGATTTTCAACGCTTGATTTGGACATTTTGAGTATGTCGGCTATCTCCCGCATGGTATAACGTTTATTGTTCTCAATAAGTGTCTCGATTTGATCGCTATCAACTTCAACTGGTCTACGGCAACCGTGGCGCATCGTCTAGTGAGAAATCTCCAGCACGGAAGTTCGCAAACCACTTTTGACATGTTTGATCAGTCACAGCACCCTCTCCATACACTGCACAAATCTTTTTTTTGCGTTTCAGATGTGTTTTTACCTTTCTTGAAATAATAAAGCATAATATGCCGAAAATGTTGCTTTTTTTAAATGAAGTTAAAGACAACTAAGTGTTACTAGAGCCATCTTATGGAAAAAAAAGAATGAAAGTTTTGGCCAACCCAATAAGTAATATCTGCTGTAGACATAATACCTTGGGTTGAAAACTGTTTTGCTTTGAGGCTCTATTAATGTATCCAGTGTCATTTGCCTTCAGATTTGTTTTAACACTGATTTCTAGATTTTTTTATTCATAAGAAAAATATCTACTCAGCCAAGATGAAGAAATCTGACACAGTAAAATATGAACAGACCCAGAAGTCTGAAGACTCAGGTTCCGATCCCATGAGTGCTCCTTATGGTCTGGGAGTCCATGGGCTATGGACACTATGCATTTGTGGAGCTGCATTTCTGCATCTCCAAACAAGAGAGCTGGGTTAGATGAGTTTCAGTATCATGTCCATATGCCTAGATTTTTTGAAGGACAGCTGCATTTTCAAACTTTTTTTCTTTTCTCCCATCTACCGCTAGAATAACTGGGAAAATCCAGCAGTTCAGTTTTCAAATTACAGTTCACAGGCTGCCTTCAATTCAAAGAAGCACTGAGATCTTTTGATGAATTTTGTTTCAGAATTTTGGTGAAGAATTATAATCACTGTATTCCAGGTGCTTCCTTCTTGTGACACTAAATTTCACTGATTTTTGTTTCTGGACCCTGGAAGCTCTACCACCAGTTTACATTTAAAGGTTTCTTTTCAAAGCTCCCAACCCAATTACTACCGTGGAAACAAAACAAAGCAAAATCCTGAATCAGGTGTTTCAGACATCAATCCGGGATTAATTCAGGATCAGGAAAGAAGGTAACTCAGTTTTAGTGACACTGCATTGAGTCAGAATAAACAGTTTACTGGGCAGAGGAGTGAAAGATTTCAAGTACCTTACTAGTTGGAATAAAGTACTTTTCCCTTGTTGAACACACTTGGCCTTTTTCACAATGAACAATGTTCTTGCAGCATTCCTTCTGAAAATTATTAGTGTCTGTGTAATCTGTAAGGGCTCCAACTACTCACAAAATTAAAGGAGTTGATGTTTGTTGGGCACTCACATTGTATCAGGCACTATTAAATGCCTTATGTATGTTACTTCATTTGATCATCAAAATTGCTTTAAAATATATTATGAGTACTTTATGCTGATCTTTGAGGACTTCCGGAGTATGGTCTTAACTTACTTTTTTTTTTTTTTTGCGGTACACGGGCCTCTCACTGTTGTGGCCTCTCCCATTGCGGAGCACAGGCTCCGGACGCGCAGGCTCAGCGGCCACGGCTCACGGGCCCAGCCACTCCGCGGCACGAGGGATCTTCCCGGACTGGGGCACGAACCCGTGTCCCCTGCATCGGCAGGCGGATTCTCAACCCCTGCGCCACCAGGGAAGCCCTTAACTTACTTTTTGAGCCTACTTCTCCCCAACATGTAGCATAAGGCTGTTTCATCCCAACTGAACTATTTGCCATTCCCAAATTACACACTCTTGACTTACCATATCTATAACTGTTATCATTCTATATGAGTCAATGTATCTCTCTGTGTGAACAATAACCACTTACTTTGATCTTCTTCTCCCCCGCAATCTAACCTCTCAATCTAGGTGAAATGCCATCTGCTTAAAAAAAACCTTTTTTGTGTTCTACTCGACTCAAGGTTGTGTTCTATTCAACTCAAAATACATGTATTGAGTTGAACTGAATTCATATATTGTTTGTTTAAAATACAAGTTTAAAAGAAATTAACTCCTAAGAAGTTATGTAAATATGTAAACATAGAGAATGCCTATTGGGGCAGGCTATCGCTGAATCTTTTGGTATTTGTCCAAATAAATGTATTTGGACACGCTTAGGGTTCATATAGAGACCGAGGAAGGGAAATTCTAAGAAGAATGCACAAAGAGTGATGAGCTAATAACAGAATTTTCTGGCTTTTCTCATTTTACAACACTGTCATTAGCAGTTAAAACACAGATGAATGCTATTTCATAAAGACTTGGCCAATTTTAGGTTTCAGTGGTTCATTCAAAGAGAATGGCAGAATCCCAGAGATGATTTGAACTGTCGTCCTGCTGAGAGTATAGTTTTCCTGCTCTTGGAGATGGTATGTAAGGACTCTGAGGACACAACACAATCACACTATATTACTCTGATTGCCTGTTTGCGGGGGAGACAGTGGGAGGGGGAATACTGCTGCCCCAGCACTGTATCTCTTTTGAATGCACAGCATTGGAAACACTGCAACTTGTCACCTTCCCAAACACCTAGACACACACTGATACACTCTAACATACAACCCCACCAGCTCTTCTTGTGCTTCCAAGATGAGGCAAATCAGGTACATATCTGGGATTTGCATACCACAATTAAAGTCTCTAGTGACCAGCTAGGAAGGGGCCTCAGGTCAATTCATTGCTAGTGTTAGGAATATCAAATAATGAAATGAAGAAGCAACTGAGCACTTTTAACCATGATTTGTGCAAGACTCCTGGGATGATTGTCCAGCTGGGACAAGAAATGTGTTTGAATAACAAAGTTTTGTATTAGCATCATTAAAAATTTTTTTTTGCTTTGTTTTAGGGATGTGGGTTCTAACTCTACTCCTGCCTAAACTTCTGACATTTAGAGCAAAATCTCTCTGTAACTAGGCAACGTGGTTTTGCTTTGAACAAAAGGACTCCAGCATCACCTTCTCAGGACACAAGCTGGTCATTATTCTTCTTGGACGCACAAGCATTACCTTCAAAGTCTCCATTTTCCCACAGAGCCAGAGCTTCAGTTCTTCTGTTCACTTCCTGGAATGAGCTTTTCACTAATACTGCTTTTCTCTCTGAGTTCCTCCCTTCAGGAGAGAGAGTAAGAAGCCAGCTCTTCATGCAGTTTCCATAGCTTCACCCCTCACCCAGAAAATCTTAAGGACTGTAGATTTAGCAGGGCAGTGCCAAGGTGTCGACGCCAAAATGGATTTAGAAAATCTTAAATTTAGTCTGGTAGACAGAGATTACATCATCAGTATTTTCATTATCATCAATTTTGATTTCACTTTTGTTTAAGTAGAAAAAAAAAAAGATGTAAAAGAATCTAAAAAGAAGGCATTTAAAATAGGCCACCTCAAAAACAAATAGAGTCAAGTTCAGTCTTCATATGCATCTCTTATGAAACAGTTTCCCAGGGGAAGAGCATACTGGAAATTTCACGGAGGAGGGAGGAGGGAAGGGGGCCTGTCAGGTAAATGTTCTTTAAAGAAATGTGCAAGGATGAAAGTGGTACTCAAAGTTGATTAAGAAAGAAAATCTACTTTTCTTTTACTTGGCTTCCTAAGAAAATTAAGTAAATACGAAAAAGAACTGATATCTATAGCTGAGAGTCCAAAACTGACTGGCTCTCTTTTGCTCCAAGAAGACATTTGGCAAATGTTACTGTGTTTCTTTATCCAAAACCTAACTTTATTAACAGATGAAAGCAGCAGACTATGATTGCTTTTCAAATTATTTAAATTTGCGTTTGAAAACATGAGTTCCTGTAAACTGTCCAAACAAGTGTAAAGAAATATAGCAAAAAATCAACTCTTCAAGATCTTCAGGAAGTTTGTGAGACGCTGGATACAGAAAAATGTCACTTGTAACATCAAGATTAGTTTTTAAATAAACTAAATATTTTAATTGAAAAAGCAATACATGTATATGGCAAAAATTCAAATATTACAAAAAACTATCCCCCAAAAGTAATTTTTCTTCATTCCCTGATCACTGGGTCCACTTTCTCAGAGCAAGTCCTGTTATTAGTTACTTGTATATCTGTTCAGAACTAGGCAAACAGATCCTATGCAAGCACGTAAGTCTACATATGTCTACGTGTTATTTTGGCCCACATTTCATACACAGTTTTCTGTATCTTGATACTCTTATTTTTTTTAAGCTTAGAACATATAATAAGTCTCTTTATACATTTACATATAGATCTATCCCATGTAAAAAAAAGTTACACATTATCATAGTGTGCCAATCTCCATAATTTATTTAATTTGGCCTCCTATTCATACAATTTAGATCATTTCCAGGCATTTACTACAACTTTTCAAGAAATATCTTATGTCCCTCACAAGTAGCGTGACCTCAGGCAAGTTATTTACTCTATGTCTCAGTTTCTTTATTTGTTTACTGGGGACAACAATAGCACTTATCTATCACAGATACTTTCATTTGCCTACCCAACAGCTATTTCCTCCTTCTTTTTTAAGATTTAGAACACTGACTTTGTCTTGGTGGCCACACAATATACTCGGGTAAGTTGAGTCCCTCCCCTAGTTCTAAAGGAAAAACAATGATTGGTTTTAGCAAGATTGGCAATCACAATGCCCTTTGTCAGTGATCTGTTTAAGCAGAGGCACACGATCTGGCAATATGGTTTGGTTCATTGTTTAAAAGTGTGACTGTGAAGTCAGAACCTGGGTCCAGCATTTATTAGCTGTGTAAACTTGGACAAGTTACTTAAACTCTTTTCATGTAAGAGGTGATAATAATAGTCCCTACTGCATTAAAAAACGTTGTGAAGATTAAATGAGTGAATGGATATAAAGAACTTATAGCAGGGTCTGGTAATTAAGTGCTCAAATAAGTGTTGCAATTAATATTATCTGTCCAGTGAAATGTAAGTGGAAGTTTGTGCTGGGTGAGGCTTCTAGAAAGACTTTTGCTCCTGATCAAAAGAGATGGACTAAAGAGGCACTGGTTTGCTTACTGCTTCTAATGCTACCATCGGACATTTTGTGAGACTGTGATGATCAGAGCTGCTGCAGCCTTCTTGCCACCATCAGAAGGCCAAGAGAACTGCTAAGGCATCAACAAGAGCCCAAACTGCTATACCACAGATCTGAGCGTAGGATCACTTTCTTCCAAACTTCTTGTTTAATTAGATAATACACTTCTAAATTGGGTATTTGGTTACTTGCAGCTAATAGCATTACTAATCGATGCATAATTTGTAGGATGTTTGAATGGATTAAATAAATTGGTATTATATGTAAAGCACTTTGAGTAATGCTTGGTCTATAACAAATGCTTGATAAATGATAGCTACCATTATTATTATTATTATTGTATTTGAGTACATGTGCAATTACATATTTTATATAAATTCCTAAAAAAGCAACTTCTGGGTTACAGAGTATGTGTTAGTCAAACTTTAATATGTATCACCAAGTTACCCTTTACAGAAGTTACATCAAATTATAATGAGAGTATCAGTTTCCACAAACACTTGACAACATGTATACTCAAACTTTCCTAATTTTTAGGTAAAAATTTTATTGTTATTTTAATTTACGTATTTTTAACTTTAAGTGAGGTTAACCAGCTTTCTTACATTGATAAACCATTTGTATTTCTTTTCTGTAAGCTCTGTATTCATGATCTTCACCCCTTAATTTATTGTATTTTAAGAACTTTGTATATATAAAGGAAATCATCCCTTTGTTATGGCATACAAATATAAATTTGTCATCTAAAAATATTTTAGTCATGTGAGGACTTTTAATTTTGTAATCAAATTTATCAGGCATCATTTTTGTGCTTACAAAAACCTTTCCCACTCCCAAGTTTTTAAACAACAACAACAAAACAACACAAAAATTATGATTCCATATGTTCTTCTAATGCTTTCATTTTTTAAAAACATTTGACTGGTGGATCCATTTGTATTTGGTAACAATGTAGCTTTATTCTTTTGCGGATGGCTGGCCACTTTCCCATTACCATTTTATTGAACAATTCCTGTTTCTCCATTGATTTTAACATTATATTTATCATATACCAAGTTTTCTAAATATATTTGGAACTGGACTCTATCCTATTTTATTGTTCTGTTTGTATATAATGTGCTAGTACCAAATTATTTAATGTGGAAATACATTTATACAGAAATTGAGTTACAGTTCACTTATTATTTCTATTTTTCTGAACTTTTCTGACTGTTCCCATGTGTTCGTTTTGCCACGAGGACTTTAGAATCTGTTTTTCTAATTTAAAATATTCCATTGGTATTTTAATTTAGATTCTAGAAAATTCACTAATTTGAAAATTGACCTCTTAATAATACTAAGACCTCCTGTTTAAGGATAAGGTATGCCCTTTTTGTTCCTCAATAGTTTTCTTTGACAAATCATGCTGATTTCTTGTTAAGCTTATTCCTAATAATTTTTGTTGTTATTTAAAATGATATCTTTTCTTCTTTTTATATTCTAAACAGTTTTATATTCTAAACTGCTGTGTGTCTGTGTGCTCTTGTGTGTGTGAATATGTGTATCTATGGAAGTTGAATGATAGTCTCCTATGCTTTCTTAAACAGAATGTTCCTAATATAATTTAACTTTTTCTTTTAACGCAAATTGCTACTATTGTATAACTGTTGTGACTAATGTGATAACCTATGATTACATAAGTTATCATAATAGATTCTAGAAGATGATGGACCAAATCTTTAGAAGTGTTACGGGGGCAAAGACTGCATAATCCAATACCAAAATTGAACAAAGATAGCTTTGTTCGTTGCCATTTATGAATTTTGTTGCTAAAATAAAAATTAATCTTTGAAAGTTAAATTCAGAAGTCTTCTATTTTATTTCTTTAATTCTAAGTTATACAGTTTTTCACATTTTAATGTTTTTGAAATTGAGAAGCACCTTATAAACCATATATATATCTTACATAGTAATGTTTCTTTTTCTCTTTGAAAGGTTCTTTACCATAATTATTGATGGCATCTAAAAATTGAGAAAATATTTATACTATAATACATTATAACTGTGAAGGCTCCCCCCTTTCCCTCCAGGAAAGCAAGGATGGTTTAGTATATTTATTAATATGATTAATTACATTTGTTGTTCAAATGATAAAATGTATGAATTTATTGAAAGATGTTGAAAATTTGGGGTAAAATTTAATGTCTTCTAATTTTTTAAAAAGGTCAATAACATATTAGGTCATAAAGATATCTATCTCAAACCAACCACCACCATAATTCTTAGAAAAGACAAATGTTACATCCACGTCAGAATGAAGAAATTAAACCCTTCTGTCATTGCATGGAATAAATTTTTCTGTAAATTCTAGCTTAAGTTTTGTTGGATCAAAAAAAAAAGGTATAAATGTTGCAAAGGAGGAGAACATGCATTGTTTTTAGATATATTCTTTCTCTTTCTGAATTAAATTTTAAAGTAAATTTAATACAAAATAGGAAATGCAAAAATCATTAATTTCCTTGTATACTTGTAACCTCTATTTCAAAATTAAAGTGGAAAAAGTACTGTTCATGACAATAGTAACAATGTTAAAAACCTAGGAAAAAACTAAGAATGAGTAGGATTGCATTGAAGAAAACCATAAAACTCTGCTAAAGGACATAAAAGCAACTTCAACCCATGGGGAATCATATCGCTTCTTTATATAGAAATCCTAAATGCGTCACTACGTACAGTTTTAAGGCACTCAGAACCTACAAATATTTAATAGCTTTTCATTCTTAATTCTGATATTAGGGCTTAAAAGCTTACTACTCAGTTGACTTGCTATCATTCATTTATGCTCACCCATTTTTGTCTATAAATGTTATCAGCATTACTTTTTTGCTTCCATCTTTTCACTAGAGGAAGACAAATCAAACTGCCCATTTTTTTTCCCAATGCTCTGATCTACTGCAGAGATTGCACACATTCTATTGTTCAGAGTATTTAGAGTAGTTCTGTGATTCAGTATAATGGGTGAACAAGAGAGTACTTTGTTGGATGACGTGTTTTCAACATGGCAGCTTGATACTCTCTAGGGTTATAGGCATTACATAGGGCATTCTTTGCACCCTAATAGTTGTAGCTGTTCTCTTTTTTTCTCTTTTGTCACTCATTGTTTTCCACTGTCAGAGTGTCTACTGGTTTGCATGCCTGTCTGTGCTTCTAATTGATGTCACCATCCACTGATCATCATCCTTCTCCGCATGTTTTGTAGCTGTTTGCAGGCTTAATATTTCAGCAAGGGGCTCTTTCCATCCATATGGCAGCTTTTATAAGCTGCATTTGGTGCTGGAGTGCTTCTTCGCTGCTAAAAAGATTCTTTTATTTTTCTAGCTATTTTTGAGTTTGAAGACTTTCTTGAAGTCTCACTATTATAGAAGGCTCAATTCTAGACAGCAGAAGCTCACATGGAATTGTCCTTAACAGATAAGGATTCTATCACAAATAGAATTAATGTATCCACTGATATCTGGACTTAATTCTAAAATAATTTAAAGATGAAAACTCCTAATAATGCATGAGAAGAGCACAGAAACTAATATTTTCTAGCAAGAATTATGTTCCAGGCCTTCTCTGGTGGCGCAGCAGTTAAGAATCCGCCTGCCAGTGCAGGGGACACGGGTTCAAGCCCTGGTTCGGGAAGGTCCCACATGCCGTGGAGCAACTAAGCCCGTGCGCCACAACTACTGAGACTGCGCTCTGGAGTCTGTGCTCCACAACAAGAGAAGCCGCCGCAATGAAGAGTAGCCCCCGCTCTCCGCAACTAGAGAAAGCCCGCCTGCAGCAACAAAGACCCAACACAGCCAAAAATAAATAAAAATTAAAAATTAAAGAATTATGTTCCAGACACTTTATACAGTCAATTCCTGTTATTCATAGTAGTTATACTCTATAAAGTCACCACAAACATTGAAGTAGAGAATATTGAACAATTGCTCCTTGGGGAAACACAGGGTTAAGTTCCTGTGAGCCTCTGTCACAACATTTATGTCAACGGATCAATATATAACCTTGTTTCATATGTGTGTTTTTGTTTAAAGGCTCCCATTTACTGTATATTGTTCATTGTTCATGGATTCATTAACATTGAACTCATGGCCAACAGCATAACTCATGCCTGAGTGAAGCTTATCTAACACATGCATTTTCTCCATAATGCACATTACAGCCTTCTTGCACTTGGGAACACTAGACAGCACTTCAGCACTGTACTTGGGGACTATTTTGTGAGACAGTGAAATTACCCAAAAAAAACAAAAAAGTGTAAAAAAAAATGGCAATAAATAGGCCATGAAAGGACAACTGTTTCCAGTATGAAGGCTGAAACAAAAAGGCAAAGCGTAGCCTTGTCTGACTTCAGCTGGGAAGGTGTTAAGCAACTCAAAATTTTCATCACTCCGCATGTCCATAAATAACCAGGAAAGTTCCACAAGTTTGATTTTGGAGTTACAAATAAATTTTGGTAAGTAGGCTAATTCACAATTACTGAATCCGTGAACAGTAAGGATCAATTGTATTTGAGTATTCATTTAACATTTAAAATAGCTTTCAAAGATAAACTTTGGTATCCCTAACATATAGATGAGAAAGCTGAGGTATAGAGAAGCTCTGAAATAGAGAATTTGAAGAACACAATAATTTGTAGGGCTTTGTTTGTTTAATCCTATGACCTCTGCTCCTCCTATGATGGTTTTCCAAATATTCGCAATATTTAAAATAATGTGCATGGTCATTTAAAAACAATATGATATTGATCCATGTAAATTTCCTGGACTTCTTTTAATCTTATTTAAGATACCTGTATTTATAGAAACAATATATGTGCACATACTATTCCCTGTTAGGTTCCTGACTTTCTATTCAGAAAGATTTAAGAATATAATTATGAACAGACAGGAATTATGACAGTAGTTCTCAACTCTGGCTTCACATCAGAATCACCTAGGAAGTTAAATAAGAAAATATGAATTCCCAAATCCCAACCTGGGGCAATTAATTAGAATCTCTGTGGGTGAGGACTAGGCATCTGTAATTTATTAAAAAGCATCCCAAGTTATTTGAATGTGGAGCCAGGTTGAGATCCATTGAATTGCAAGGGTTGTGTAACCATTGAAGCCCATTTACTCCACCCTTCTCCATAAGGGGTCATGCAAGTTATGGAGAGAAGGGTAAAGATCCATCTTATAATTAAAAACTGGCTGAACAGTGGTGTGAGTGGTAATCTAACACCACTGACTTAAACTGAAAGAGGACAAGTCTCCCAGTTTGGAGTGGAATGGAAAGGTTATCATCATCCCTTCTTTCTTTCTCATCTTAGGTTATGACTTTGGTAGAAGATTTATAGTCACATCAATATGGGAGATAAGATTCCAAGTCATTATGAATGCCCAAGGGCAGGTACCCTATTTTGTTCACCACTGACTTTCCAGAACCTAGTTACTGTGCCTGGAACAATGTAAGTAAGTCTCATGTGTTGAATGTATCAATGATGCTTTACATTGATTTAGGAATGGATGAGGCATTCTTTAATCCTTGATTAATTCTCCATTTATTCATGGATAAGCATACCTTCAACATACATGGATGCCTTCTGTGTGGCTGTTTCCTATGCAGCATACAAAAGAATTTTTCTTTTTTCTTTTTTACCACCAAGGAACTTTCAATATTGTTGTGTAGACAAGGCATACGAATTACTAGTAATACACATTAAATAATTATTTTAAGTGCACCTCACTGAATCACAAAGATAATAATTACTGCTGTTGGGGGGTTTAGGCAAAGCTTTGCAGAGGCACTGGGTCTTTAAGTGGCTGCTGAAGAACCTTCAGGCTCTGTATAGAAAAGAGCAAGTCAGTCAAAGGAACATTCATCAGATGAAGGAGACACCGGTGGTATCAGCTCTATTCTAGTCAGGCTTTGCTGTGAAGAAGCTGGCATTTTCTCCGAGTTAGGGAAGAGCACACGGGTTCTAGGGAATAAGCACTAGCAGTCGATTTTCTCTGCTTTTTGTGATTTTTAAATTTTCATCACATATTTGAAGAGTCTCTATTATCTCCTGCAGAGTCAAGTTTCTTTTTATGTGCAGATTCCATCGCACATTAAGAATGCTTACATGTGAATAGCTTCAGGTTACAGTTCTATTTAAAGTTTTTCTATGTAAAGCCTTGATTTAAGAAAATTTCTCATTATCTTGCATTTTCCTTGTAAACTGATCTTCCCTCAATTATACCTTGCCAGGTGTATGGGCATGTTTATCTGCTAAGAAGACAAATATTTTTATCATGCCCTTTCCTAGCAAAGGAGAATTGGGAGTATTAAGTATACACGGAGGTTAAGTCTATTAGGGTTCTTGAGTTTTGGGCACCACAAACTCTGTGTACAAGGAGTAATAGGCTCCTGTATGTTTCAATACTTAGATAATTTTGGTTGCTGTCACTGACCGATGATTTGATTTAAAAATCAGCTTTATTACAGCTGGACTGAAGGCCCCTTAAAAATACTTCCACTCACTGATGGCAAATAACATTATGGTGAATATCTAAGTCTGAGGCAAATCAGAGACTAAAATGATCACTTTCTTTAATAAATGAGACACCAATGAGACAATTATAGCTCCGAGCCAGTTTTTGAATCTTTGTTTGCACCTTGCTTTTTTTTGAGATGTGTGGGACACAAGCAACATGTAAAATTGTTTATCATCATCATCATCAATCATCATCATGATTATTTTAATAGTTCATGCCATAGGAGCACAGCCTACACTTGGGGTGGATCAAAGAATGCCCAGCAAGGACTTCTTGCTGTAAATATGACCCCACAAGTACTCAGCATTATCTAGCTACATAATTCCACAGTTGCATTTTGAATACTCCCTGGGAATTGGAGAGGGGTGGGGATTTTGAAGAAGAGAAGGGGGTAGCTGGGGGTGGAGAGGGGGACTGGGGAATTCCAGCCACTAGCACAGACTTCAAAGTCCTATTCCTGCTAATCTCATAATGTCCTTGAGCTCCCCCACAAACAGCTGCAGTTGTTAGTAAAACTCTTCTTAACTCTTCACATACTGGTCCCCTGCAAGCTCAAAAAACCACACAAAGATCTGGTGGCATAGCTTCTGAAAACAATAGATTTTGGTTTTTGTTTTTCTCTCTCATCTTTTCTATATCTTAGAAGCATTCATTCACTCAACATTAACTGAGTGGACCTCCTATATGCAAAGTACTGTTTAAAAAGAGTAGGGAATTCCAAATAAAAGAATTATTTCCTGACCACCAGGAGTTACAGCTTCCTGGTGAAGGTAGAGCAGAATATGATGTGCGGGGGGCCTAAAAAGGATTCAGAAGACCAGGTTATGAATCGCAAGAGTAGGAGGGGATCACCACCAACTTGGGAAATTAGGGAAGTGCTCCAGTATTTAAGCAGGCCATTTCTGAATGGCACACAGACTTCTCATCATCCAAGGTGTGCTCAGGCAGAGGCAAGATGCAGTGGCTGCAAAGCACAAGGGAGTGACTGGTACCGCTGGGCTGAAGGAAGATTCACACAGGGTGGCAGTGGTTGATAAAGCTGGGCAGGGAGGTGAGGTTGGGGCCTAACTGTATAGCCTGATGAAGTCTTTCTCATTAAGAAGTGCATAATCAAGGGGACACTTGAGGAAAATGATTGCCTTGCTGGTGTGAGGTATTGTCTGGAGACAGGAAAATAGAGGCACACAGTGCAGACTGAGGGTTAAGAAGAATAATCCTATGCATTTCTATAGAAATTGACCTTTTACGACGTGCTTCCACATTTATCTCATTTAATACAAGTGGGGGAAACTGAGGCCCAGGGAATTTCACACCTCTCTTGGCAAAACCAGAACTCAAATACTACTCTGTGATACCAAGTTAGGGTCCAGGGATTCCTCCCAAGTCACCACAGTCCCAACGCTTCCATTAGGGCTCAAATCCTTGAACTGAGATGGTAGCAGTGGGAAAAAGAAGGAGGGGATGGATAGAAAAGAGATTGTAAAGAACAGACCCCCAGGTCTTGGTGACTGATCTGCAGAGTCTGGGGCAAGAGAACAATCTAGACTCAATTCAACTCCTGACTTCCATTAAATTTTTATTGATGATTTGTCACTTTTCTGAATTCCTAGAACACATTGTCCAAAGCATGTAGCCAGTCAGTTTATTCCTTACCAATATGTTCTCTAATTGTTTCTTGAGTGTTTGTTAGTTTTTAGTTCCAAGTCTTTAAGTGCCTAAACAGGAGACGTTAATTTGTTTATTTCCATTGTATTCCTCATATCGACTAGACCAGTACTAGGAAAGTACAAATAGATTTGTTAGAGAATCCTCTACCATGCACTTGAAATGTAACTTCTTTAGCTAATAGTTTAGCAAAACATGTATATCTTGGAAGAGAGGAGGAGAATACAAAATAATAATACTGATTAATAGATTAGTAAAATGTTGACATATGATTTTTTCAGATCTAAAAGGAACTAATGTTTGGATGCTACTCATTCATTTATCAGTATCTCACAGTTTCCTTTCCTGGAGGTATTCATGGTGAAGATTAGCTTTTTTTTGTTATATAAAACTTGTGTTGTAATGTATTTTGGATTATGGTCATTTATTTATTTAACAAACATGAATGGGTGTCTCCTACGATATAGGTATTGTCTTATGGAAATGAACCAGCACTTTGAAACCCTAGCCCTTCATGGGGGTAGATGGGTGGGTTTCCTTGGGACCAGATACCAAGGCAAGGAGTCAATAGCATATCAGAGGCACTGTCAATAGCATATCAGAAACTGTGTAGTTGTTTTTCTGTTTGTTTGTTTTTGTGGTCAGATCTTTCTAAGTAACTATTTTTCTGCACTCAATACATTTGGGGAAGGCTGCTACATAGCTAAGGTCACTGTGACCACAGAACAACAGATGAAAAGGATAAAGCACTGAACAACAAGAAAAATGCATCTCACCCTCATAAGAATGTAAATGAAAAATTGAAGATAAACAGATACAGCCTTCGTCTTTTACAAATATGATTCTTCCTCAATATCTCCCCAATATAAACTCTTTGGAGTGTTCATATATTCAGGAAGGAACAGTATCATCAGTACATATATAACACCTCTGAAAAAAGAATAAAGCTAAAAATAACCTCTGATTATGAATACATTTCAGCGTGGTGTAATAATGATATTACATTATAGTGATGGTAGAGAGGCTCTGATAGCACCCACTGGCATACTGCATGAGAAAAAAACCCAAGTTCACTTTTAAAAATTTCTACAAGCCACATACTAAAAAAGTTTTTTTTTAAACAGGACTACTTTATAGGACAATTTAACACAACTGTTATATGAACTGCAAATGAAGATTTAAAAGATTTAGCTGCTACTAAACACTCAGTACTGTTAATAGTATATCAGAAAATGCGTAGGACACAGAAGTTGCAAAAACGCTGAGATGAACATCAGAAAGGGTGCAAAATCCAGTAGGTAACATGGGAAGAATATATAGTAGAATCAGGATGCTGGACCTAGAAGATCTACTGAGAATAAATTAGGATTGAAAATAGGGGCAGGGCATGGGAAGATCCTGGGTGACTGCCTTACTCAAGAATATTCCTTACCTGTCAAGATTTATAATGTGAGGGTGGATTAACTCTGGTTTAAAGACCTCAGCCAGATCAGTCATGAGTTGATTGGGAATCAGACTAATTTCCACTGGTAGAAGCTCTTTGATGGCAGGATTTGTGTATTTCGTGTTTGTGTTTGTGCCCCATTAATTGAAGCTTACTAATTTTTTGATGGCTTATAGGTTACATACACTAAAGGAAAAGGAAAATGGACCTTTACCCCTTCATGTCATTAAGGTAAAGCTTTTTCTGAAAGTTATTAATAAGATCAGGAATAAGAAAACAGCATATAGGTGGTTACAAACATTCACTAGCAAGCAGTAAACAAAGAACAGATACAAACATTGACTGTTCTAATGAACCAATGACACAGTATGATCGGTATTAACTTCCAGATACTTAAATTTCCTTCTTAGAACATGTCAGCAAATTTGAATGCCATTTTCCTGTTTCCCAGGAAATCTGAACAGACTTGAGATGCAGCAGAGTAAGAGAAATACCACTCGACTCATGCCCCAGGGTGGGTGTGGTACCAGCCTTGTGGTTTTTGGTGAATTACCTAATCCCTTTGAGCCTCATTTTCCTGATCTGTAGAGTGGAAACAAAAATGATTGATTTGCCTATGTTTCAGTGTTATTGTAAAGATAAAATGAGTTAATAAGTGTGAGTTTTGAAATGAAAGCTACCTGTGATACAAACTACTATACAAACGCATGATACCTTGATCTATTGAGAGGGAAATCAGCAATTAATAGCATTTAATTACTGAGTTGGGGTCAGCTGTATGTCTATGTGTATATATACACACACACACACATATGTGCACATATATATCACAATATATATTAGTATTTATATTGAGTATTTCTTATGTGCTAGGCAGCATATCTTCAAATTTGAATTAAGCAAAAATCACTCAGCTGTGAGTTCCCAAGTAGCCAGAGTGGTTTCTTGGATGAGATGTTGCCATGCTTTTTGTATCATGAGCCCCTCTCCAGGTGACTTTGGCATTGTCTATGGTACATGGACACATTGGATGAGCTTGTGTAGCACAGCAGTTCTGGGCAAAGTCTCTCAAGTAAGACAAACCTGGGTCTACTCCTGACCCTGCACTTAACTAGCAATGTAACTTTGTGCAAGTCAGTTAATTTGATGCTAGAATCTCCTTCCCAAGGTTGCTGGGAGGACGTGGCTCCACGTGCTTAGCACGTTACTAGCACATCACTGGTGCTCAGTATATGTTATCTGTGTTGGTGATAGTGGTTGAGAAGGGACACCAGGGACCAGTAATCTGGCTCCAGCCTCTGTTTTATTACCTGTGGATGGTAAGCGGCTTTATTAACAAGAAATACTTTCAGCGTAGCCTATACTTTTTCCTGTAATGTTTCTTTAGCCGAGACCCTGAGCTGGTGGAGAAGGAAGTTTTAAGAGTACACTATCAGCCCTCACTCCTTCATTATGGAAACTGCCTACGGGAGCTATTTTGTGGCAATATCTTTGAAAAGTCATAGGGATTTGGCTTCTATGAAAGTGAACTGCCATCTGTTGGTCCTGCAGGCATTTGCACAAGGAAGAGTAGTAGCCCTTTCTTTTGATGACTTGTGGCTGGTGCCCTTTTCCCCCTCTATTTTTGTGAAGGTCTCTGAGGGAAGCCCCTTCCTGTGCAGGCCATTTTGATTGGTGTTGGATAGTTGTTCTCCCGTCAGCTGATAATGTTCTTATAGCTCAGCGCAGTTCAGCTTTGAATGAGTCAGTGTCATCTGTGTCAGGCATTTATTTTTAGTACATTTTGCCCCACAGATACATCTCTGAGATGTGTCTCTTCCATCTGTCTGACTCTATGCTTCTGTTTAAGTGACACATAAAGCCTTGTATCCAATTCTTTATACCTAAGCCGTTCTCTTCCTTATACCATTGAGACAGCCACACAGAGCTACAGGGATGACCGTTTATTCCCACTATTAAATGGGTTTCTCATGGTAATGATATCAATATTATAAATATATATTAAAATAGGCCTATTCAAAGTACATACACATGTATACACATTTATATGCAGATATACATACACAGTCATACATAAATACCCATGTGGATGTATTTTATATATATATATTTTTTGTATCATTGATATTATATTGACATGTTAAAATTGGCACCTAAAAAGACATATACATATTTGCACATAAATATACAGGTGGATGTATACTACTCATAGCTGTATCATATGTTTTGTATCATCAAGTAGGTTTACAGTCTTCTTTTGTTATCTGTTGGGTTTTAGATCCCCCAATTGTCCAGAATATGAGCATGTGAGTGTATGGAAAGGAATATTTCAGCTACCATCCCTCTGTTCCGCTTTGGGATGGAATGTGAAGTCTCCATTCCAGTATTAGGGAGTGTCCCACTGCTTCTGAGCTGTGGGAGGTTACAAACACCACCTTACAATCTATAGAATACATTCAGGCTATTTAGATTCACTGCATAATTTGCCTTCATGAAGGCTGTCAGTGCCGATTTCCTTTGTCCACTATTGGGTGTGCTCAGTGTGAATTCTGATCTAGGAAAGCTCCAGTAGAACTTTAAAGATTCACAGTGTGTGAAATTAATCTCATCTGCACTTGAGCAGACTGATTTAAGAATGAATGTGCTCCGATTTTCTCCTCTTTTTTTTTTATATATATGTGTTTTGTCATTAAAACATCCGTATGTTTGTGTTTATGTGGAAAAATATATGCACAATGCACATTTGCACTAGCAAAAAATACTCAATATTTCTTAAGTGTATCCCCCATAACTTATCAGGTATTGCATTTGTCAGCCTGAAAAATAAAGGTTTTCAATTAATACAATTCCAATCATGTAATCTTGTTAGCTCAAAGTGAGCTTCAATAGCCCTTGACAGACGCCAGCAGAACTAGCTCTCTGCATGAAAACAAACCACACAATTCCATTTTTATGTACATGTTGGTACTTGTTGACATACTATTAACTTGTTTTAATGTGGCCTACTTAGAAAGGTGTATATCTTGGTAGTTAAAGCCCACTACATTGTAAAGTACACTTTACATCCAAAACATTGCTCTCATAGGAAAACTGTAATTACAACCTTTAGACTATGTAGCCAAACTACGTGGCTTTGTCTTGTCTTTGGAAAACCCACAGTAAGCTAAAATTGTACCTGTCATTGAATCAGCAGTGACGAGAAAGAACAAAGTGATCACCCGGGGACTTAGCGGAATACGGAGGGTGTAGGTTGCTGCACAATTAACCACGGTTCTGCTTGATTATTATTGGTCACAGCTTCAGTCTGGATGGAACCTAAATGCCGACATTCCAGTCTCTGAAAATCCTGTTCGCTCATGAAATTTGTTTACCACAGTTTTCTCTCAGAGAAGATGATGGATAGTGACACATTTTTCACCTAGTGACATATTTTGCCAAAGGGGACATGTTTGCCTGGCAAATAAGTAAATCCAGTCCTACTCACACAAGCAGTCATTTCCTTTCACTCTTATCCTGAAGTTGAACAACTTCCTGCTGCTTTTGTCATCACACCTGAGAGAGTGAGTGCATAGTCCTAAGCATGAATATAGATCAGTATATACTTAGCCCTGCAGGCTTCGAGAGAATACAGTGATTCACAATCACTCTGCTCACAGAACATTTCCAGCTTAGCTACAGCAACTAGATTTTCTTCTTTCTACTCTAAAAATCTCGAAAATACCATTAGGAGATTTTTTTCTTCCCCTCAAATGATTCCACTAATGTATCCTCCTTTAGAAGTGTATTTTTCTTGTTTTAAAACAGAGAGACTTCCAAATGTTTTCAGTCAGTTCTCAGGTCTACATAGGTTTCATGACCTCAAATATCCTGCTTCAGTCTGCCTGGCACACACCTCACACCCATTCTGTGACCACCTACATGTAAGTTAGTCTATGTAAAGAGAAGACTGGGAAAGAAGGCCAGGGAGTGGGCTGGACAAGGAGCAAATGTGGAAGGATTCACTGTTTCCTGGATGTTTTGTGAATGACATGTGACGGCACATGCTGGTGCCTTCAGAGAGGGAGAAGTGGCCCCTTCAGTTGGAAATTGTTACAGTGATGATGACAGCAATAACACAACAGATAAGAAGAGGAAGAAGGAGATGAAGCGAAGATGCTCATTATATACAAATTGACTGTTTTCTTAAAGATGTTTCCAATAAGGGGCTAAAGCATCACAATTTGGCCAAGCTTCCTTTTCCCTTCTTCTTTGGATTATCAAAGCTGCCAGCAACGAAACAGGTTTGGAACCCAGCCAGATCTCAGATAGAGTCCCAGCACCCACATGCCTAGTTCACTGTGACAGGCTGATCTCAACATCTTCACCAGAGTGGATATTCTTTTGTCATCCTGGAAACAGATGTGTTTGCCCTTTTAGAGACACGCAGATCAGCAAGTTGTGTCCCTGAAAAATCTCCAGTAAGCTAATTTTAATCCTTCTCCTAATGTTGGTAAGCTTCCTTTAGTCCTTTGAGACTAAATCAGGCCTCCAAAAGGAAACACCTACAGTTGGTAAGAAGAGGACAGGCCCAAGGAAACACTTCAGTTGTTTCCATGACCCACCCGTACAAACTATTTGACACAGAAAAGCCCTCCTTATTATAAGTGAGAGGAAAGCTAGAATTAATTCCATCCAAGTGTATAGTTGATGCAATCCAATTTTATCATAATTAGTTTTACTTAAATGATATGACATTATCCATGACACAATGATTTTAATGCTGTGTAACTGCATGTGCACTTAACATCTGTATGTCATTTTCACTCATTTATCAACCATGCATGCATTCAGAATCCACAATATGCCCAAAACTGATTGTTTAAAAGTATATGATATTTGAAGGAGTTAAATATTAAGTAGGAGAACAAAGAATGGTACAAGTATTTTAATCTTTGAATGATCTTCAATACTTCACAGCAAATAAAACAGAAAGGCTGGGATGAGACCTGGCATAGGTATTTTTTAAAAGCCCCCCAGGTGTACCCGGGGGTGGGGGTCACTAATCTAGACCACGGGGGATCAACTGACTGTCCTAAAAGACATGCTTTACAATCTTGCCTATGACCAGTGTCAGCATCCCTTGGAAGTTTGTTATGAATGCAGAATCCCAAGCCCTAGGAGAGATCCACTCAACCATAATCTGCATTTTAATAATGTCCCCGGGTGAGCAGCACATACATAGAAGTTTGAGAAGACCTGCTCTACCATGTCAGACACGGCAGTTGGGTTATATATTTGAAACCTATTGTTAAGCCTTGCCCCTGCCTCCTTCAAACCTGCATATGAAGCCTTGCTGGAGGCACTGAGAAGTTGCACTGTGCAAGCCAGACACAGTCTCCTCTGTTTGTCAGATCTTCCAAAGCAATGAGCATGCAGGCCCTGGAAGCTCTAGGTGGCACAGAGAGCCAAGTCCATTCATGGTAATTAGTCCAAAATACATTCTTCATCAGAGAAGCAGAGGTCGTGTGTGCAGAGTACTAGATTTAAGCCTCTGTACTCACTGTGTGTGGTGTATCCATCATGAATTGTCTTCCTGTCAATACAAGTTGTGGCGACCACAGAAAAAGACATCTCACATATATGACTGAGTAGAGATTTGCACACCTCTAACCTCTTTTTCCTTGTGCACTTGGGGAATCCTTCCTAGGAGTGGGACTTCGGAATAATCCCTGTCTCTAGCGCTATTTCTGCCTCTTTTGCTCTATTTCTATCTCCATCTCTACCTCTGTCTCACTCTCCATCTCTATTCCTATCCCTGCATCCGTCGCCATCTCCACCTCTCATTATATCTAGTCACTCTGCCATTTTCTAAAACACTATCCAAAGTGGTTCACAGTAAAAGCACAGGATAAAATCATACGTCACCCCAACCCCTCCTGCCTTATTTGCCCTGTCCTTGCTTCTCCACCGTGATTGCATATTCAGCCTCATCACCCTGGAGGTCATGGTCCACTCTCTTTCTGGTCACTACATTGTCTCCTTTGCTCTCTCTCACAGATTCTGGCTGGACCACTCCAGGTCTTCTGACTCCTTGTGGCTCCCACAAGAATTGCTGTATCTAGATGTGTGCATGCCCTGCCTGTCCAGCTAGATGGAGAAGCCTTCGAGGGTAAAGCCTGTGGCTTTGGGTGCCCTAAAAGCCATGTTCCCTGCTCTCCTCATAGTGGGTGCTCAGCAGGTATTTATTGAGTGTGTGTGTGCTTATTTGTTTCTATCACAGGGTGAAGAAGAGTAGAAAGAACACTGAGATCTGAGTCAAAAAGATCACAGCATTCTCTGAATGACCTTCGCAAGATATTTAAGCTCTGCACCTCAGTCTACCCATCTGTAAAAAGAGAGGTTTGAACTAGTTATCTCTGTTTCTTCCAGCTCAGACTTGCTCTATTTCTGTTAGTGGTCACAGCTAAAGCCTCTACTGGCACTAGCTGCTTTAGAATCTACCTTAATAGGCATATGACATATCTTTGTACAGAACAATAATGTTCATCGATTGAGTTCTAAAATACAGAAAGATCTGATCCTGTTATCATCACCAAGTTAGGTAGGCCGCCTCCATTAAGAAGGCTAGGAAACAGATCATGATTCACTCAGCAAACACTTGCTGAGTAGCTATCAAGTGTCAGACACTGTGCTGAGCTCCGGCGATACAGCCCTCAAGGCTAGAAGGGAGGCAGACAAAGAAACCAACTGTAGTACTGCAGGCTCTGTCCTACCTTAGCGGTGCACACAGAGTGCTATCAGACAGTCCGAGTGCTAGGGATTATCAGACAGGTGCTCGTTCAGGTGCATTTCCTAGAGTGAGCATTACCAGTAGGCAGGGTTGGGGAGCGTAGTGTTTCATGGTAGAGGGAGTGGTGGGTACAGACATGAGATTTATGGGAACCGAGAACAGTTCAGTGTGCCTGAAGAGCTAAAAGGTGTGAAGGCAGGTAGGACTTCAGAGGAGCAGGGAGCAATGGTCCTGTCAAACCGGATGCCTAGCTAAGGAACGGGAGTTTAGATGCCACACGCCAGGGGACTTACCTCTTCCACACAGAAGGAGCCATATTTCCCACAAACTCCTGGCCGAAGAGCCCAGCCAGCCTGGATCCAAGCCTCACCAAGATGCAGATTCTCTAACCTTCACTGAGCTCCAGGCACGCCCCCAGGTACTTTCAGCAGCATGAGGCACGAAGGAATTAGGAATCAGAAAATTTGGAAATGGCAGGGAGAGACAGACAGAGAGACAAAAAGAGGCAGAAATAGAGAAACGGAGAGACAGACATTCCTAAGGCTAAACACACACACAACAAATAATAGACCCAGGATTCACAGCTAGACCCTCTGCCAACAAACCCAATTCTCACTCTCTCTTAGTCCTACATCTTGAAGAGTTCCCATGTTTTTGAAAATCTGCTTAAGGCCATGATAGTTCTGTAAACGATTCTTGTTTCCTGCTGTCCTTGCCCCTCACCACGGCCACTCATTATTCCACCCTGGTCCCCAAGCTGCATAAACATGTGGGAAGGGATAAAGGAGGGACCCGCAGGGCCAGAAGAAGCTGCGGGGATCTGGAGCAATGCCTTCCTCCTCCCTCTCTGCTCCATTTAACTTGGCTTTGAAAAGGCAGGCCATTGGAGACTGGGCTTTTATCACCAGTGACTTCCTTTCCCAAGAAATGTGAGCCCTGTGGATTTGAAGAATAATTGGTGAAGTGCTTTGAGGTTTCTTGAATACAAAGGACTGTGTAGGTGTGTAATATTATTATTACCACTTTCTGTTCAAGAAGTGATCTTTAAAAAAAAAAAAAAGAAAAAGGTATGTAATTTTCAGCTTTTCTTCCAGACTGGCTACGGCCATATTAATATCATATTATCATTAATATTATATTCCTTTGGGTGCACACAATTAGATGTTTTTCTGTGACTAGTTAACTCTTGACTTGAGAAGTGTATTATGTAACATCACCTTTGCTCCATTCCTAAGTAGTGAGGAGTCAGGCAGCCCACCCTGATGGCACTCAGTTCATAAAAGAGAGAAGGAAATAGCTCCACTGTATCATCTGAGGCTGTTAAGACAGAATATTTTAAAAGATCTCATAGATGTATAAAATTCATTGTAATTAATTAATAAGCAACTTCCTTTATGGTGATCCCTTAAGTGCACTGGAAGCTTTTTCAGGGATGCTGATCCCCTCCTTGTGAGAGAATCACCAGTTTCACTAGAGTATGAGACATTACCTTGAGCTCCCTCCAGGCTCAGGTGATTTCACAAGTTCTCTCTAAGGTGAAGTTAGGCAGGATTTCAAGGGTGGCTCTAGAACCACAGCAAAGCTTCTGAAGATAATAGACACATATTTGTATCTTAAAAGGCGGGTCCAATTCTTTATAATTCTCTTCCTGAGACACCTTGATTCATTCATCTGCAGGGAAAGCCCTGCAGATGGTGAGATGACTCATACATGGGAATCTCGCCTCGGTTCCAGCCTGTTTTTGCCTCACACTATGAATTATCCCTGGTGTCCAATATTTCTTGAAAAAGAATTACACATGCTTTTTAAAAAGCAGACTTTATTTTTAGAACAGTTTTAGATATGCAGAAAAATGTAAAAGATAGCTACAGAGACGTCCCACACATCCTCACACCCAGTTTTCCCTATTATTAACAGCTCACCTTAGTATGATACGTTTGTTATATTAATGAACTAATTTTTTTTTTTTTTTTTTGTGGTAC
>NC_041224.1:91392714-91460155 GCF_002837175.3 Physeter macrocephalus
TCCAGACGCGCAGGCCCAGCGGCCATGGCTCACGGGCCTAGCCGCTCCGCGGCATGTGGGATCTTCCCGGACCGGGGCACGAACCTGCGTCCCCTGCATCGGCAGGCGGACTCTCAACCACTGCGCCACCAGGGAAGCCCTAATGAACTAATTTTGATACATTATATTAACTAAGGTCCATAGTTATTTAGAGGTCCTTAGTTTTTACCGAATGTCCTTCTTCTGTTTCAAGACCCCACCCAGGACAACACATTACATTTAGTTAGGTCTCCTAAGGCTTCTCTTGGCTGTGGCAGTTTCTCAGAGTGTTTTTGATGACGTTGACAGTTTTGGGGAGTGCTCATCGGGTATTTTGAAGAATGTCCCACTACTGAGATTTATATGATGTTTTTCTCATAATAAAGATTGGAGCTCTGGGTTTTACTGGGAAGAAGACCCCACAGGTAAAGTGCCATTTTCATCATATCATATCAAAGGTACAAACTATCAACATGATTTATAACTGTTGATGTTCGTGTTGATCACCTAGCTGAGGTAGGATTTCTCAGGTTTCTCCACTGTAAATTTACTTACTTTTTCCCCCCTTTCCATTCTGTCCTCTTTGGAAGGAAGTCACCATGTGCAGCCTACACCTTAAGGAATGGGGAGTTACGTTCTCCTCCCTGAGGGTGGGGTACCTCCATAAATTACTTGGAATCTTCTGCATGGGAGGTTTGACTCTTACTCTCCATTTGTTAACACAGTTAATCATTTATTTATAACGGCATATATTCATGGATATTTATTTTATACTTTGAATTATAAGTCAATACTATTTTACTTCTTTGTTCCTCCAGTTGTTCCAGCTTTGGCCATTGGGAGCTTTCTGTTGGCTTCTGTGCCCCTTTCCCATATCCCTATCAATATATCGGCTTAATTTTTGTTTGTTTTAAAAGCAGGTCGTTACTTTCTGGCACTACGAGATGCTCCAGGCTCATCTTATACACATGATTTTCATTGGTGAAAAACATCTGGTCAACAGTGCTTGTCCCTTTAAAGAGATGTGTCCTCAGCCTTTGAATGAGCCTGAGAATGGATGTAGTTTAAAGCCCCACACTGATTGGTACCTGGTGGGAGCAGAGTCATATCCTCCTGACAGAGAAAGTGGACAGGCTCCAGCGGCCTCTGTGCGTGGATGTGAGGGAGGATGCTACGGACATGCAGGTGACAGGACAGAAGAATGCCAGAAGGTTGTAGCTGAGGGCCAGCCCTCTTCCTGAGACCAAGTCCTACTTTCTCAGGCTGGGAGAACTGATCTTTTGCTGCGGAGAACAACCAGCCAGCCAACCTGATCCATCTGTTGACAGAATGTTTGAGTTGAGGCAACCTGTTTTTAAAGACACTGGGGGGAATCTTTGGTTCGGACAGGAGAGAGAAGTAGGGAGGGATAGCAGAGAGAGAAGAATCTCCTTGGTGTCATGTGCCAACCCAAATTAACAACTAATGAAAGCAGATTGTATTTAGCAGATTTTAATCTAAATTAGGTTAATGGTGACACATTTGAAATAGTACATTGAAAAATCAATCTGTAATAACAAGCTAACAGATGTTGGCATTTTTATTATTAATTATACATTTCATTATCATCTGATTATTGTCAAACATCGTTTGATAGAAAAAAATCATATAAATGATTCATACACATTTCTTACATTGTTATGGGGTGCTAATATCTGTTTTATTAATGCAGTGACTTGAGTAGCCTGATACCATTCTAAAAATCTCAAGTTTAATCAAGACTATTGAGCTATACACAATGTCTAACAATAATCCTTAATTTAACTGTGCTTATCATTGCAGGATCTCAAAGAATTTCACATCCTGACTTGTCTGATTCACCCTTTTATCCTCTTTAGTGCAAGGCCTCAGAGAGGAGGTTCACTTTCTCAGGGAATATTACTTAAATATAGTGGCATCATCACACATCATGTCATCATTTCTCAAAAGGATTCCCAGAGAGAAACTGTTATGAATTTGTTGCTTTAGAGTCTGGGGAACTGAGAAATTAGGGTTTTCTCTTACATAAGCAAAATGAAATTAAGAAATGAGCTGCATAGATAGCCAGTCACCAGACCAATGCAGTTTTTTTTAAAATTTTTTATTGGAGTATAGTTGATTTACAATGTTGGGTTAGTTTCAGGTGTACAGCAAAGTGAATCAGTTATGCATATATGTATGTCCATTCTTTTTTAGATTCTTTTCCCATATATGTTATTACACAGGCTCCAGCGGCCTCTGTGCGTGGATGTGAGGGAGGATGCTACGGACATGCAGGTGACAGGACAGAAGAATGCCAGAAGGTTGTAGCTGAGGGCCAGCCCTCTTCCTGAGACCAAGTCCTACTTTCTCAGGCTGGGAGAACTGATCTTTTGCTGCGGAGAACAACCAGCCAGCCAACCTGATCCATCTGTTGACAGAATGTTTGAGTTGAGGCAACCTGTTTTTAAAGACACTGGGGGGAATCTTTGGTTCGGACAGGAGAGAGAAGTAGGGAGGGATAGCAGAGAGAGAAGAATCTCCTTGGTGTCATGTGCCAACCCAAATTAACAACTAATGAAAGCAGATTGTATTTAGCAGATTTTAATCTAAATTAGGTTAATGGTGACACATTTGAAATAGTACATTGAAAAATCAATCTGTAATAACAAGCTAACAGATGTTGGCATTTTTATTATTAATTATACATTTCATTATCATCTGATTATTGTCAAACATCGTTTGATAGAAAAAAATCATATAAATGATTCATACACATTTCTTACATTGTTATGGGGTGCTAATATCTGTTTTATTAATGCAGTGACTTGAGTAGCCTGATACCATTCTAAAAATCTCAAGTTTAATCAAGACTATTGAGCTATACACAATGTCTAACAATAATCCTTAATTTAACTGTGCTTATCATTGCAGGATCTCAAAGAATTTCACATCCTGACTTGTCTGATTCACCCTTTTATCCTCTTTAGTGCAAGGCCTCAGAGAGGAGGTTCACTTTCTCAGGGAATATTACTTAAATATAGTGGCATCATCACACATCATGTCATCATTTCTCAAAAGGATTCCCAGAGAGAAACTGTTATGAATTTGTTGCTTTAGAGTCTGGGGAACTGAGAAATTAGGGTTTTCTCTTACATAAGCAAAATGAAATTAAGAAATGAGCTGCATAGATAGCCAGTCACCAGACCAATGCAGTTTTTTTTAAAATTTTTTATTGGAGTATAGTTGATTTACAATGTTGGGTTAGTTTCAGGTGTACAGCAAAGTGAATCAGTTATGCATATATGTATGTCCATTCTTTTTTAGATTCTTTTCCCATATATGTTATTACAGAATATTGAGTAGAGTTCCCTGTGCTATACAGTAGGTCCTTATTAGTTACCTATTTTATATATAGTAGTGTGTGTATGTTAATCCCAACCTCCTAATTTATCCCCCCTCCTTTTACCTATGGTAGCCATAAGTTTGTCTTCTACATCTGTGACCCTTTCTGTTTTGTAAATAAGTTCATTTGTACCTCCAGACACTTTATTTATTTATTTTCAGAGCTGTAGTGGCTTTTTTTTAATTGGAGAAAAATTGCTTTACAATGTTGTGTTAGTTTCTGCTGTACAATGAAGTGGATCAGCTATATGTATACATACTAGGTCACCACAGAGCACCGAGCTGATCCCCCTGTGCTATACAGCAGGTTCCCACTAGCTATCTATTTTACACATGGTAGTGTATTTATGTCAAACCTAATCTCCCAATTCATCCCACCCTCCCCTTCCCCCCACTGTGTCCACATGTCCGTTCTCTATGTCTATGTCTCTATTCCTGCCCTACAAATAGGTTCATCTGTACCATTCTTCTAGATTCCACATATATGCATTAATATAAAATATTTGTATATTAGGTCCATCCACATCTCTACAAATGACCCAATTTTGTTCCTTTTTATGGCTGAGTAATATTCCATTTTATATATGTACCATATCTTCTATATCTATTCATCTGTCGTTGGACATTTAGGTTGTTTCCATGTCCTGGCTATTGTAAATAGTGCTGCAATGAAAATTGGGGTACATGTGTCCTTTTGAATTATAGTTTTATCAGGGTATATGCCCAGTAGTGGGATTGCTGGGTCATATGGTAATTCTATTTTTAGTTTTTTAAGGAACCTCCATACTGTTCTCCATGGTGGCTGTATCAATTTACATTCCCACCAACAGTGCAAAAGGGTTCCCTTTTCTCCACACCCTCTCCAGCATACAGTTTTGAATGAGTTTTTTCCCCTCATATTCTTGGTCAAATCTGCTAATACAACACATACCCTACAGATAATCTGTTTGTGCCAGCAGCATAACCTTTCTAGTCAGATATTCTTCTGGTTATGGTCTGTTGAATACTCCAGGTCTTTCATCAAGTTGAACCTGCCCTCTTTGGCTGGAGCACACTGTCAGGGGTCCGCCATTACCCAGATGCCACATGATGCCTCTGGCCAGTCCTCTTCTACTATTTCCTTATATGATTCCATGACTCCTAACAGCAAGAACGTCTCATGGCCAAGACAAGATGCTCTTTTGACCCCAGTGTAGTTTTACTGGTTCTCCTAGACAGCACTGTACTAGGGTCAAAGGGAATAAGCCAGTATACTGGATTCTGTCCTGTTGAAAAGGAGTGAGAGGGAGAGAGAGAATCTTGCAAACAGCCTGCACTTCTCTCACAATTCTGCCCATGCTTGGCTTTAACAAGAGCTGTACCAGGGACAAAGAGGTGCGTTCTTGGTTCTTGTTCCCTTTGGGTGTTATACTGGTTCATCCATGATCAACATTAATTTTTAAGAATATAATTCAAGTTTGAAAAACTGCTCTTAATTCAGGAAAGAGTAAATTCTATCTGCAGTGCTTTTAAAATTTATCTTATGACTCTTTTATTTTTTATAATTGAATGATTTTTAATAAACTTATAAAGGTGTGCATCCATCACCACAATCCAGTTTTAGAACATTTCCATCATCCCTGAAAGGTTTCTTGTGCCTGTCTGCAGTCAGTCCTGCTCCCCATCTGCATCAATTTTGAGAGCAAAAGCAATATACACATGTTGAAAATTCAAGATTACCTCTGTGAAAACAACGTGTGCTTGAGGCCCCTGAATAAAACGATCCTCTTTAGTAATGAGATTTGTTTAGTATTTAAGTTTTGTAAATTTTAATTTTTTGGTCAAGGGCAGTCTTTACTGATACTGACAACCAGGACAGAATTTCTGACTCTCACTCTGTATTTAGTTAAAACATGCATAACATCTGTCATGTGTACCTGCTGACATGGCTGTCTGCCTGCCAAAAAGAAGATCCTCAGTTTTGGCTGTACATTTTGATGCCCTGGTGTGGGGTATTTTCTTACACCAACAACAAATTCTCTGATTTCCTGGACACCAACTGTGTGTTCAACAATTCAATTCAATTTTGACACCAACTACCCAGAGTTCAAAGCTTAAGGACTCAGTCCCACAAGGCTGCTCCCCTACCCCCGCCCCTTCAGATGCTAGTCACAAGTCCTGGAACTCCTGTATTTTTGACTGACTGGCTATAAATCAAGTGTTCCCACAACCCTCTCCTCAGGTTTGATAATTTGCCAGAACAGCTCAGAGAACTCAGGAACACACTTTAGTTACTTTTACTAGTTCATTATAAAGGATATTGTAAAGGATACAAATCAACAAGCAGATGTAGAGGTACATAGAATGAGGTCCAAAAGGGTCCCAAGTGCAGTAGCTTCTGTCCCATGGAGTTGGGGTACACCACCCTCCCAGCACATGGATACAATTACCAACCTGGAAGCTCTCTGAACATCATTTAGGGTTTTTTTAATGAAAATCTCATTACATAGACAAGGTTAATTGAATCACTTGCCACCAGTGATTAATCCAGTCTCCAGCCCCTCCTCTCTCTCTGGAGGTTGGGGGTGAGGCTGAAAGGTCCAAGCTTCTAATGATGGCTTGATTTTTCTGGTGACCAGCTTCCATCCTGAAGCTATATAGGGACTACCAAGAGCTGCCTCATTAGAACAAAAGATGCGCCTATCAACTTTATCACTCAGGGAATTCCAAGAGTTTTAGAAGCTCTGTGCCAGGAACTGGGGACAAAGATCATACCTAGGGACCGTTTTAAAAAGTCCCAGTTCCTGGGCTCTATCTCTAGTTTCTGATCTAGTTGATCTTGGTAGGGTCTCGGTATGGATAATTTACAAAGTGCTCTCAGCAAGTCTAAAGTGTAGCTGAAGTTGATAATCACTGTAAAATATCTGTTGATCACCTTTTATACACTTAGCAGGGGCTATACTGGACTTTATGGCAATTACAAAGGAAAAAAAAACTTACTCCAATTCCTCAAGGGATTTATAATAGGGTCTAGGATCAGAAAAATGGGTGCATATATTATAAAACTAAGAAATATGATAAGAAGATTTATTATTCTACTAAGATATAAAAAAGAATCAATTGCTTTTGGCTGGAGGGATTGAAGAAGGCTCTACAAAGGTGGGGGCCTGTGGGCTAGGTTTTGAAAAGTGAGTCAAACTGTTGTAGGAAGAGACTGTGAAATAGGCATTGCAGTTACAGTGATTACTTATCCTCAAATTTCACAGACAAATCTGCTCTCTTGCAATGTTAACCTGGAAGGAAAAATAACTGTTTCATTGAAAAATCCAGTTATATATGCATGTTTAACAAAGATTCTTTATTCCTCACTTATTCTACAAAGAATTTGAGGTAGGCAAATAATTCAAGGAATTTATTCAAAAATCACTGAGGACCAAAATAAATATATCCCATGTTCTGGTATTCACCACTCTGGTATATGACATGTGTACTTAGTATACATTTGTACAATAAAGCTTGACCCATTTCATATGAACTGCCAACACAAGGTCTGGGAAAGAGAGTGTGATAAGATAGATTTGTGGAATAACACCTATCCTAATGTCAGTGGACAGTGTTTGGATCTCAAGCCAAGTCTGTGCCTTCTAAATCTGCCATGAAATGGTATAATTATATCCTAAAGGAGAGTTAAAGTTTTATAACATCTGGTCTCCATTAGAGAGTCATAGAGAAAACACAGTCCATGTGGTGCCTGTCAAGGAGGTGTGAATTTCAGCACTCAAGGGTCATGGCACTGAGATGACCAGTGGGGCAGCTCAAGGTAGCTCCATGCTATCAACAGTTCTGGTGTTCAACGTCCCATTTAAAGAGTCAGTGTGGTTCCGTCCATTCATTTATTGTTTATTTCTGTGATTCTAATGACTAGTATATGTCATCCTCACTGATAAGAACTTATGTAAAGTGAGAAGTGACAATTACATATGAAAATACATCCCTCTAATGGAATCTTCCAATTGAAGATTGGAAGATTGGATCACTTAAAATATGTTTCACTTAATATATGTAAGTCTTTGAAGTCCTACCTTCTGGTGAGAATTGCACTCTAAGTTTGGCGATTACTTTAGAGATTTTTGTTCTAAAAAGTCACATAGAGAATATTAAAATCAATAGGGAATTTCTGCTTCAGCCAAGATGGAGTAGCCCTGTTACTCCAAGATCCTTCTTACAACTAAAATCCTTGGGTATCATACAACAACAAGCATAAGAAGGCTCTGAAAGATGAAGAAAGCAGACTGCATATGGATGTTGGGTCTTGAGAAATGACAAAGTGGTGAGTTCCCTGAATTTCTTTATTGTCTCCCACATGTCCTTTACAGGGGGCTTCAGAAGCCAATAGGGATTGACTAAAAAAGCTCCAAAAAAGGCGCGCTGTCCTAGACAAAAAAAACAGGAAATGAGTGGCCCAAAACAGAAAAACTTTTTGGTAATACATGCCATACTCCTATCAAACACCAAGGGAAACACCTGCACCATCACCCCCTATGAGGTTTCAGTAGACCTTCCACCCTATACCCCAGCTCTGGAGAAGCAGGCAGTGCTCTGATTCCTCTGCCTGGTTGTGTTGATGGGTAGGAAGTTGCACTTCTATTCCCCACCTGGAAAAAACAGGCAGTGCTCCAATTTCCCTTACCAGTAGTGTCAGCAGTGAGCTAGGCCTCCATACCTGCCCGGTAACAATGGGATTGAACAAGGCTAGTTGATACTCCTGTTCCCCCTACCTGTGGTGTCTCATGGAGTGCAGTAGGTAACCAAACCCCCACCTCTACCCAGATTTAATGAGGGTTTGAGGAAGGACTAGTGGCACTCTGTGTCCTCCCCTCCTCTCCTATGGTGACAGTGGGCACATGGGGGTGATAATCTTCCATCCAACTCAAGACAATGAGGCAGTGCAGATTGGTGCCCAATCTTTGCCAGCACCTAGGGGAGAGCTGAATACACACCCCACCCATCTGCAACTAGGCATTATGAGTAAGTGCCCCACTTTTGCTGGTGTTGTGTTGGTGGGGCCCAGCAGGAAGCTTAACATACACACCTACCTGGCCTTCACTATATACTACAATGGGGGCACTCATGAAAACGAAGATTAAATGGATCCAGAATCTGGATAACATCTCAAATATTTCAGAGACTATAGAAAATCACTAATCATATCAAGAACCATGAAAATCATAACATGAATGAGAAAAGACATTCTAAATATACCAAAACCAAGAAGAATGAGATACTGGAATTATCTGACAAGGACTTTAAAGCAGCCATCATAAACATGTTTTGACAAGTAATTATGAGTTATCTTGGAACATTTGAAAACAAGAAAATAACCAAAGAAACAGAAATTGTAAAAAAGAACCAAATGGAAACTACAAAACTGAAAAGTGTAAGAACTAAAATAAAAGCTTGCTCGTTGGGTTCAGTAGTAGGGTGGAGATGACAGAGGACAGAAGCAATGAGCCTGAGAACAGGTTAATAGAATTTATCTATTCTGAACAACAGAAAGAAAATAAAATGAAAAAATTAACTGAATCTTGGGGGACCTGTGGGACAATAACAAAGGAGGTAACATTTTATCTTCAGATCTCAGAAAGAAAGGAGAAAGAGCATGCTACTGAAAAAGTATTCAATTAAATAGTAACTGAAAATTCCATAGATTTGACAAATGACATAAACTACAGATTTAAGAAGTTGAGTGAACCCTGAATAGGATAAATTATGTCAAGAAACATAATTCAAGTTTTGAAAACTAAAGACAAGGAAAAAACTGTGAAAGCAGCCGCAGAGAAATGACATGTAACTTATACAGGGAACACCAATTTGAATGACAGCAGATTCTTACCTGAAACTATGCAAGCCAGAAGAAGTGGCACATCATTTTCAAGCACTAAAAGAACTGTCAAATATGATTTCTATATCCAGTGAAACTATCCTTTAACATGAAGAGGAAATAAAGCATTCTCAGACAAAAGAAAACTAGGAGAATCTGTTGCTAGGAAACCTACCCTTAAAGAATGGCTAAGGAGGAAATATGGATAAAGAAAGGAAATAAGAACAGAAGGTTTTGGAAATTCAGAAAGAAGAGAACATTGAAATGGATAAAAATACGGGTAAATATAATTGAATATCTTCTCACGAGTTTCTTAACTCATATTTCATTGCAGAAACAAAAGGTATAACACCATATGGTGTGGTGATCAATATAGATAGAGGATATACATAAAACAATTATGCTTTAAAAGTGAGGAGGGTAAAGGAACCTAAATTGAAGTAGGGTTTCTATTCTTCACTTGAAGTTGTAAAACGATGATACTAACAGATTGTGATAATTATGTCTCTATACTGTAATAATCAAGGCAACCATTAAGAAAACTATAGAAAGTGATGTTACTTACAAGCACTATAAATAAATCAATATGGAATCCTAAAAATATTCAAATAACCCACAATAAGATAAAAAAAAAGAAAAGAGAGGAATGAGAAACACAGGAAGCAGAAAACAAATAATAAAATGACAGACTTAGCCCTAATATACCAACAATTATCTTAAATTTAAATGGTCTAAATATACCTGCCAGAAGGTAAAGATTGGCAGAGTGGGTAAAGGAAAAAAAACATGACAACTATATGCTGTCTACAAGAAATTCACTTCAAATTCAATGATATAGAAAGGTTAAAAATAAAATGATGGAAAAGATATACCATGTAAACAGTTACCAAAAAAATCCCCCCAAACCCCAAAAGTGGCTATATAAATATTAAATAAAATATAATTCACAGTAAAGAAAAACTATTAGAGACAAAGAGGGATCAATCCACTGGGAAGACATAATGATCCTAAATGTGTACATATCAAACAAAAGATCTTCAAACTATATGAACCCCAAACTGATAGAGCTGAAAGGAGAAACAGACAAATGCACAATTATAGCTGGAGACTTCAACACCCCTTTCTCTGCAACTGACAGGACTACTAGACAGAATATCAGCAAAGCTATACAAAATCTGAACAACAGAATCAGTCAACAGGATCTAATCAAAACATGTGTAGAACATTCTACCACAAAATAACAGAATACACTTTTAAAAACAGTGCCAATAGTACTCTCCCTAAGATAGACCATATCCTGTGCCATAAAACAAGCCTCAACGAATTAAAAAAAATTGAAATCATATAGAGCATGCTCTTTGACCATAATGGAATCAAACTAGAAATCAAAAACAAAGAGAATAACAACAAAAAAACTTCAAACATTTGAAAATTAAACATTGCACTTCTAAATAAGTCATGGTCAAAGAACAAGTCTTATTCTTATTATTCTGATGCCAAAACCAGATAAAGACAGTACAAAAAAAGAAAGTTACAGACTGATATTTCTTATGAATTTATATGCAAAATATTCAAAAAATTTAGCAAATCAAATCCAACAACGAATAAAAAGTATTATATGTGCTATGACCAAGTGGGATTTAATCCAAGTATGGAAGTCTGGTTAAAAATTCAAAAATCAATCAATGTAAATAATATAGTATACCAAGAGGCTAAAGAAGGAAAAAAAATCACATGATCATACCTATTAATACAGAAAAAGCACTTGCCAAAGTCTAACACCCATTTATGATTAAAAAAATCTTAGCAAAGTAGGAATAGAGGGAAACTTGTTCAAGAACATCTACAAAAAATACAATACCTAATATCATACACAATGGTGAAAGACTGAATGCTGTCCTAAGATTGGGAACAAAGCAAGGATGTCCACTCTTACTACTCTTATTTAACATAGTACTGAGAGTCCTACTCACTGCAATAGTCAAGGAAAATAAGTAAAGGGCAAACAACTGTAAAGGAAGAAATAAAACTGTTCCTATTTGCAGATGATACAATTATCAAAATAGAAAATTTCAAAACATCTGCCTTAAAAACTCATAGTACTAATGAGTTCAGCAAGGTCACAGGATACAAAATCAATATCTCATTTCTACATAACTAACAATGAACATGTGGAAACTGAAATTAAGAACACAGTATCATTAAAATCATTCTTAAGAAAATAAAATACGTAGATAAACTTAACAAAATATGTAGAGGATCTGTTTAATGAAAATTTTAAATGCTGATAAAAGAAATTAAAGTAACCTAAATAAATCAAGGATATACCATGTTCATGAGTTGGAAGATTCAACATAGTTAGAATATAAATTGTCTCCAAATTCATCTACGGGTTTATTGCAATTCTTATCCAGCTCCCATCAATGTTTTTATAATAAGACAAGCTTATTATAAAATTTGTATGGAATAGTGAAGGTTTTAGACTAGCTAAAACAATCTTGAAAAAGAATAATAAAGTGGGAGGAACCATTCTTTCCAAAATTAGAGCCTAGTATATAGTGGGAAAAATAGCCAATACAATTGTATGATGTATTATATAGCTACAATAACCAAGAGTGTGTGGTATTAGTGGAGGAATAAACATATAGGTCAGTGGCACAGAAGACAGAACCTAGAAATAGATCTAAACAAATATGCCCAATTGATTTTTTTTCCCCCAGTTTATTGTTGACAAATGTGCAAAAACAATTCAATAGAGGAAGGACAGCCTTTTCAACAAATGGTGCTGGAGCAAAAAAAAATCTTGATCTAAATCTCAAAACCTATTAAAAATTGGCTCAAAAAATGAATCACAGACTTAAATATAAAATGTAAAACTATAAACTTTTTAGAAAAAAATGGAGAATGTCTTCAGGATCTAGGACTATGCAAAGAATTCATAGACTTGACACTAAAAGTACAATCATAAAAGAAAAAAAAATCAGTCCTCTTCAAAATTAAAAATGTTTGCTCTGCAAAAGACCACATTAAGAAGATGAAAAGACAAGATACAGACTAGAAGAAAATATTTACAAACCACATATTTGACGAAAAATAGGATCTAGAATATATTAAAACCTGTCAAAACTAAATAGTAAAAATCAAATAACCCAATTAGAAAATGAGAATTCACTGAAGAGGATACATAGATGACAAATAAGCACACACAAAAATACCCAACATCATTAATCTTTATGGAAATGCAAGTTAAAATCACAAGGAGATACCACTACACATTTATCAAAATGGCTAAAATAAAAAATACTGACAACACCAAATGCTGATGAGGATGCAAAGAAACTGGATCACACACTTTGTTGGTGGGAATGTAAAATGTTACAGCTACTCTGGAAAATAGTTTGGCAGTTTCTTAAAAAACTAAATGTGCAACTACCATATAACCTGGCAACTGCAATCTTAGGGATTTAACTCTGAGAGATGAAAACTTATGTTCACACTAAAAACCTGTGTACAAATATTCATAATAGTTTTCATTTTATAATAATAGTTTTATAATAGTTTTATTTGTAATAGCCCCAAACTGGAAACAAACCAGATGTCTTTCAGTTGGTGAGTGGTTAAACAAACTGGTACATCCATTGCATGTAGTTAATAGTGTGTGGTACTAGTGGAGGGGTAGATTAATAGGACAGGATAGCATGTGATACTATGCAGTAAAAAAAAGGGGGAACAAGTTATTGACATAGACAACAATGTAGATGAACCTTTAGGTAGTTATTCTGGATGAAAAAAAGCCAATCCCTATAGGTTCCATACTGTATAATTCCATTTATATAACATTCTTGAAATGACAAAATTATGGAAATGGAGAACAGGTGAGTGATTGCTGGGAATCAGGGGCCAAGGGAGATGGAGAGGGTTGGGTGTGGCTATAAAAGGGCAAGAAGAGGGATCCTTGTGGTGATAGAGCTGTACTCTATCCTGGCTGTAGCAATGTTGATATCCTGGTTGTGACAATGTATCATAGTTTTGTAAGATATTACTGTTGGAGGAAACTGGTAATAGAGAATTACTGGTATAGAAAATCTGGTGTAGAGAATTTCTCTGTATTATTTCTTACAACTGTGAATCTACAATTATCTCAAATTAAAATATTTAATTAAAAATAATCAAATGGAAGTGACAGAAGGATTATCATTTATTGAGCACCTACTATGTGGCAGCCACTTAACTGAATGCTTTTCACATATTATAGCATAGATCCTCACACTATCTCTTTGAGCTATGTATGACTGTCTTAATTTACAGATGGGAAATAGCAATGGTTTAGAGATGAGAATCAAATTGAATGAGGAAACATAATTGATAGAGGCAGAGCTAGAATTTCACCCCTGATAAACTGAAAAAAGCTGGAAGACAGATGAATGTGATCAATTATTTCATTTACTTAATTCCACATCGTCCTGATTTTTGCTTATTGGGTATTTTAAATACTCTCAGTGGTGTTTCTTTAAGATCTAGACTCATCTCAAAGCAGAATTTGCCATAAATGGATCTGAGAATAACCATGTCAAAGACAAAGATGATTTATTTTTGTTTCTTTATACCTTCTCTCCCTCTCCCCAACTCCAACCGACATCACCAGGTTGGGAGGAGGTTGGCAGTAATCGCTAAGCAAGTCAGTGCCACCACCTGAGAAAGCTGTCCACTCATCTTTCTAAACAAGGAGAGCTTGCTGTGGTGAGAAGTTGAGTTCTCTTTCTGCTACCAGCGTGCTTTTGTAGAATTAAACGTTTTTGGTAAGAAATTCTTTCTCTTTTCTTGTTTCATATGATGTCCCAACTGTTAGTGTTCCTTTGTGCCTCCTGTTCTGTCAAATGATTTTAAATATCAGGAAATTAAATTCTGAACATCCCTTAAACAGAAAACTGCATGCATTTTGGAACAGCTCCATCAGCCAAAGCATTGAATTGTTTTGGTAGATAATTCAAGGCTGACTCCCACTTACTTGTTTAACACTCAACCCTCTTGAAGAAGAGGACTTGTTATGCATTTCCAAAATTAACAGAGTACAAAAGGGACAAGGAAAAGCCCAGGAAAGATGTGTGTAGAAGGGCAATTCAGGAAAACATAACAATAGCAGCAGCCACAGCAACAACAAACCTATTGTTTCAGGGCCCTTCTTTAAATCAACTTTCTTGGTTTCTCGGTCAAGTAAAAATATTGAGATTCTCACTTTTTTTTTTTTTTTTAAGATGACAAATGTAGGGTTTTATTGAATCACCTCAGTTTCTCCAAGGCTTTGGGAAGCTGATGACAATAGTCATGCAGAAAGTCCACACAGTTTACTGGTGACTTTTATTAAGAAGAGCACTTCGTAGTTGGAGTACCAGTGACACGCTCCTTGGAGGGTGGCGACACACTCAGAGAGCTCACATTGTTTTATGTCATAGACCACAGCATCAGTACACCCAGGGAACTCCATGCCTACTCTTCTGTCCCTGAGTTTGTTAGGGAAGTAGCCTTCGACAGAACCCTGATTTCAGATAGAGCCAGTACTTTCTGCTGTCCCCTCACAACTCCTGAGGTGAGCATTGCATATGTATTCCCAGGGTCCAGTTCTTATCAGACAGCTTGACTGGAGAAGTCTTCTGGCTTAGGAACTCTATGCCTGGAAAGTTGATGATCCAGGCACAAGTTATACCTTTAAAAAGTCTGCTAATGCTCAATCTCTCTCCTCTCTGTCTCTGTCTCTCTCTCCCTTCCCTCCTTCTCTTTCCTTCCCCTCTCACCCACCTCCTGGCTTTTCATAATCCCTTGCCTTTTCAAGCCCTGAAAAATCTTCAGCTAGATATTTAAATTAGTGGTCTCCAAAGTGAGATGTGGTTACTTCAGGGCTATGAAAGTCATTATATTGGGGGATAGGAAGAAAATACATGAAGGTATATTTGTCTGTAGTACATCACATCCTTTTATGTTCCTTTTTTGTAAATGTTGTATAAAGTTTAGTAGTTCATAATCATGCATATAATTTATAAATAAATGTTCATATTTTTGTATGTATTCTCAATAGATATTTTATTAATCAAGAAGCAAACACCAAAAATGTGGAGCCCACCCATCTAAACCATGCTTGGCAGATGACTGCCTATCTTTTTAAGGAAAAGATTTTTAAGGAAAAAGATTTTTACAACTTTCAGTATTGACTCATCTAAACATTTTATCACTGTTGGTGACTATGCATTCATTCACTTCAATCACTTAAAAATTATTGTAGCACACAACCATTAGGCTATAAGCTAGGTAAATGGCTTTGGCTTGGAATTATTTTTCTTCCCCATGAGCAAGCTTTTTCCCTGAAAGAATCTTTGGGAGAAAAATGATTTGTCTACCAGAACCTTAAGCTCATTTGTCCTTTCCCGAACACAAAAGAACAATTCAACCTTCTCATAAAAAAAAAAAAAAATCTGTGAAATGGTGACCATAATATTTAACCTGCAAGGCTGCATAAGATAATGCTTGTTAATGTAGCATGTTGTTAATTGGAACAGTTTTTAAAAATCCAGACATTGTTTGATTCTCAGGAGCAGTAATTCCCTTCTCCAGTCTATGCTAAATAATTCCATTTTCTTCAATATTTCCTCAAAATACATTTGATTAGTTTATGACTCGGTGACTGAAAACGGATGCCCCACTCTGCTGAAGCCACGGTGGAGGTAAAATCCCTTCCCAGCCAAATACTCAAACCTCAGTTAATGCATCTGGGAAATCTGAATGTGTCCTGCATTTTCTTTCTGTAACGGCACTTCATTGCTGACTCACATTTATCTCATGGTCAGTTATGCATCCTAAGTGTTTCCCCACTATATTTGTGCTTAGCCATCCTATATTTGTGTTACTGGATTTGTGTTCTTTGGAAGATGACCTGGCATTTGCCATATTGCATTTCAGCTTTGTTGATGAAATCATTTTCTAATCTTATTTTCCTCACCTCTAGAATTCTGGTAACCCCATCTTATTTAATATTATGTACAAATTTGATGAATATATTTGTAAGTTTTTCATAGAGGTGATAAAAAATGACATGTTCCCTACCAGAAAGTGTTTGCTAGAGCTTCCCAGGTCAATGTCATTAATAACTCCTTTTATCTTCTTTTCTTAGGCTAAAAGAAATGTGCAAAGCAGTGAATAAGTGCAATAATATGGGTAAATACCTGGAACTATGGAAGCATGCAGGTATGGTTCCTAACACAGTCTTGGGAGATCAAGGAAGTCTTCCAAGAACATGTAACATCTACACTGAGACAGGTAAAAAGGGACAAGACAATAGGTAGAAAGATCTGAAGATGAGAGGCAGATCATATTTCTTCCAGGTACTGAAAGCTGTTCTGTATGACAGAGGGGATTCGGGGTACTGGTGAGAGTTGAGGTTGGAGAGATTGGCAGGTCTAGTTCATGAGAGGCCTTGTTAGCCAGAGTAAGGAGTCTGGACTTTGAGGTCACTGGAGAGACTAAAGGACTTTTAAAGCAGGATCTTGACACCCACAGATTGTTTTGTAGAAAAATTAAAAATGAATCTCCTTTCAGTGTGAAGAATGGGTTATAGAGACGGCAAGATGTGAAGCAGGGGAATATTACAGCTATCTATAAGGATGTCTTATCTTCCCTTCTGGGCTAAAAGTACTCTGAAACGGGACATAGTTCTGTTTCTTGTTTCCCTTCCATCACCTGGCATAAGCCCTTGAAAATATTTTATTGAGCACATGAAAGAAGATACATCACATCTGTACCTTCTCCCTTGTTGATCATGGCTACCAGTCTATTTTAGGAGAAAATTAAACTACATGCTCTTCACAAGGTACTGTTGGTATCAAAGCAGCTTTCATTTTCTAAGCCATTGCTAATTATTCACTTGATGATACACCCTAGTATATTCCTAAGAATGACTGTGTTATTGGCTGGCATATCAGTTAGGGTATGTTGGTTATCAGAAAACATTATTTTGCTTTAGGTGCTTTATTTATAAAATAAGGATGATAATTTTACCTATATAATGGAATAACTGTGAGGATTAAATTAGTTAATGTGAATAAAGTACATAAACTAGTGCCTAGCAGAAAGAAGCACTCAGTAAATGCTAAGTATTGTGTTGTGATTATTATAATTATTTTAGCTACAGAAAACAGAAGATTCAACCAATACATAAGACTGAGCCTGGGCAGGGCAACAGATGAGCCTTGAGAGGTTGGCCCGGCCATGTCAGGGAGGGCTCATATACTATGATATGGAGCTTGGATGAGACCCTACAAGTAAACCTACTGATGTCATTCAAGCAGACAGAAACATGACTTGACATAACTCTCCTTTTGACTTAAAAACAGCTGTCAGAAAGGGGAGAAGGCAAGAGAAGGGTAGTTTTGGAGCAAAGAGTTGACACTAGAGTGGGTACAGGACTTTGATTGAGCCCTGTCCAGATCCCCTTGTGTCCCTTTCTACTGTTTCCATGTACCCTTTCCCCAGCTTCTATGTTCTTTAACTTCTAAAAGCCTGCAGCTCTCTTCGAAGGGCTGTCCAAGGGCTACTGGAGGCCCTGGGTCTGCAGTTGCAGAGCACCAGAAGCGCCTGAGAGTTCACAACCTCCATGGGACTTTCCCAATGGCCGAACCTAGACTGTATAGGCCTAAGAAAGCTTAGCTTCAGAGCTTTCCGTGGAACAAACCCTAAGGTGTCATTTACGCTCAGAGCTCCCCATGGGGTCAGGCTGGGGCTGGGACTTTGCCTAAACTCACACACTTGCTTGACTTCTCCTACCCTTTCCTGCTTTCCTTCTCCCTTACTGGTTTCTCCTGGAACTCTTCCATAGTAAATCACCCATACTCAAGTTCTTGTTTCAGGGTCTGCTTCCCCAGAACCTCCTAGATGGGTGCTGGGAGCAAGGAGATGGAGAGTTGGAGAGAGAAGTTCAAAAGGCAAGGGCAGTAAAGACAACCTCAGTTCCTCTAGTCCTGGACTGACTCTCTAGCAGTTTCTGGGATGGTTGCTTTGGATAGGCTGAGTTTCCCAGCTCTAGTATGTTCCTCTTTCATGTGGAGGACAGAAGCAACATAGAAGAAACCTCATGGAAGGCAAGCAGAAATTCAGCCTTGTTTGGAGACAAGGAAGTGGAACTTCAGTTACTCTTATTCTCAAGTTTTGAGATTCCTTGTGAATGAGGGTAGCTGAATCAGCAATCCCTCCCATATTTTCAGTGGCTGGGTTTGACCTGCATAGATTCAAGAGGCTCACTGGTTAAACCACAAAAGGTTTTGATCAGGAAGTCATTTATAATCTCAACCACCAGTAATCTACTCTGATGACTCCTGGGTGAGTTTTTGGTCCTGTTGAATCAGCACTCTCAGTGGTGCCACTAGGAACGTCTACCTCATTAACAGAACCTTCCACGTTACTACCCCACCTGTCAAGGAGCAGCAGCTCCAGCTTTCAGAGTCGGAAATCAGAGGTGGGGTTAAAGTGTCATGCTTGAAGACTAATAATTTCTTAGTTTTCATAAGCTTTTCATGCTGCAATGTGCTTCCATATGTGCTACCTTGGTAGCTCTTTATAACAATATCATGATAATGGCGAATAGATTGAATTGTGTTCATTTAACAAGTGAGAAAACTGAGGCAAAGAGAGGTCAAGTGAGGTCCTGAGAGCCACAGAAAGGGAAGATGTGGAGCTCAGAGTTGAATCGAACCAGGATCTCCATATTGTATGCTCTGTGCGGAGGGGGTGGGGCTGGGGAGTGTGGAAGACACCTTAACCACTTCTCCAATTCTCCAGGACCTCGAGCATCCAGGTGCAGCATGTGGAAGTGAGATAAATTATGGCTGTGAGCTCAGACACTCCTGGGCTTCCAGAAATTGCCCAAAGCCCCACACTGGCTCTATCCGACCCAAATGCTCTCTTTGCACAGGTCTAGACTTCCTTGTCAAGGAAGATTTAAAGTGAGTCATTACTGTTGATTCACTGGGCTGAGGTATTTATCTAATTCAGCTAAAATAAAGATTCTGTTCTGGGAGAAGAGTTTGGACATGTAGAGCTTATAATTCCCACCTTTCTATTTCTGGTTGTGGCTGTGCTTTATGACATTTGGCCATCCTTTGTGATGACCTAGAGGGGTGGGATAGGGAGGGTGGGAGGGAGACACAAGAGGGAGGGGATATGGGGATATATGTATATGTATAGCTGATTTACTTCATTGTACAGCAGAAACTAACACACCATGGTAAAGGAATTTTACTCCAATAAAAAAAAGTTAGGGGCAAGTGTCTATGATGCCAGTGAGCACTGCAGATTTTAGCTGGTGGGGTCCTCACCTGTTGGTGTAGTGGTTGCACCCAGGGGAGGTTTGAGAAAATGCTGCCAATCTAGACTGGAACAGGCTAGGTTAGTTCCAGGATATTTTCTCACCACTGACTGTAAACTAACAAGGGTATAAGATCCCATCTATGTGAGTTTATACCCCATTGTGTGTACCACACAAGTGTCTTTTCATACAACCCTGTGTTGCCTAGCCTTCCATTAGGTCCCTCCTATTATACACACTCGGGATCCATGCTGTCAAGAGCTGGCACTCAGGATGGCATAGAGCAGGACACTCAGGCTGGGTAGCTCTTTCCAGCAATGGTCACTAGTCAGCCAGCCGGGGGTCAGGTTAGAGTTTGGTCTGCCCCAGCTTCCCCTTACCACTTTGGAGAGTGGGTAGCTAAGATATATTCCCCTGAACCCCTCCACTCCCAAGGTTAAAAACACACCCACAATGAAACAATATTTGCACAAACATAAGATAATTTTTTAAAAGAGGTAAGCACAGCCACTCAACCACAACCACCCCCCCTAATTTATTGCTTTTAGTTCCCACTAGATCATGGCGTGCTGACAGCATGATGAAGTAGGGAAGATGAACACACTGAGTGTCAGCACAGCTGGCTGATTTGCTTTTTAAAAATAACCCAGGAGTGGATCAATAAGTAACCAGAGGCTGCATGTTCACCTTAGTTTCTAAACTTTAAATATTGGTTATTCTTTCCCCTGTGTCCTGAAATTATAAGGAGTCTCCATTACCTCCATATTGAGAACAAAATGAGCTGAGCGCTGACATGCTGAAGTGGATGCTCTCTCTCCCCAGCTTGCCCCCGCCCATCACGGACCCTCCCTCCCTGGCACACCCACACAAGGTGGTCAGAAGCCTTGCAAAAGAACATGCCCATTTAAAGAGTTCAAAAACACCTGCTGCACAGGCCCGGGGTGGGTGCACACTAGGCACCAACCTTGTGAGATTGCTCACTGGGAAGTGAGTGCAGTCTTAGTTTGCATTCATAGATGCTTAGGGTCCAGGTAAAGGAGATAAGAGTGTCACTGGGCTGTGACCTGCTAGAACCATGTCTCAAGAGCTGAGTTCAGATCTGGGTGCCATATTTTAACCCTGCAGTTTCACTGTCACCCCTTTTCTAAGACATGTTGTTCCCTCACATCTTGTATTGATCGATAGTTATAGCATGAACCGGAAGACAAAATAAATTAAAATAATAAAATCTGAGCACTGGAAGGTCTTTGACCTTTGGATTTCCCAGGCCAACCAAAGTGACGTAGGGTTGCTAATCTTATATATTTCCTAGTAAGGATGCTATAATAAACACAGACAAAACTCCACTTACTTCTATCATCATTTCATTTTAAAGAAAGGCCTTTAAATGCTCTGAATTCAGACTAAAGAGCAGTCCTTCAACCCAGAGTTTCTCAGACTTTAGAGAGCATCTGAATCACCAGGACGGCTTGTTAAAAACAGACTCCTGGGCCTCACCCCCAGAGATGCTGATTTATAAGGTTTGGGGGCCTGAATTCTACATTTCTAACATGTTCCCCGGTCATGCTGATTCTGCTGGTCTGTGGGAACACTGCTCTAAAGAAAGTAGAATGAGTTTGGTTGGAACTCACCACCTTGTACTTATACTTATTTTGTCCAGAGCCAAGAAACACTTTTTCATACATGGGTTCAGGTCTGCAGACCCAATGACCAAGTGTAACTTTTCACCAGATGCCACATCCCTTCTACTTGCACATCAAAGCATATGTCATCCATGGGTTTGAACAATCCCATCCTCTGTTGCATGGCTTTATTTAAAGGTTTGAAGGTGGATATAATGGTCTCCTTCACTACCCACCTGACATACTCATTGAATTAGTAGCTTAATTCCCTCCAAAGAGGAGAAGTGAGGATAAGGAGGGAAGGATCTAGAGAGAGGGTAGCAGTGTTTGTCTAGACTAAATGGTGGCTAATATAGGTCTTCCTTTAGTGGTTTGGCTGTTTCTGCCGGAGTTTTATTGCCTTGGAAACCACCTGGTCTGCAGAACTGCCTGTGGCTGAGTCCTGCAGCAAGTGCAGTTATCAGCTGAGTTCTCCCTTGATCCACCTTTACTCAAAAGGACATCAGCTCACAGCTCTTCTGGCCCAGGTCCAACTCTAGAAATGCCACCTTTACTTCCATCCAGGAAGTGACCCAGATGAACAGAGAGAGTTATTTATATTCTATCAGACTATCTTATTTGTAAAGCATGCTTACACACAACTTCAAACCTATCCTAGGAAAAAGTTCTTATTAGCTCCATTTTTTAGATGAAGAAACAAATATTTACACCCAGCAAACTTCTTCAGTGTTACCGAGAAAGCTTTCTGTGTCACAGCAGTCATTCTACCGTGGCTGCACCATACACTTATTTTTGAGATTATTCTCATTCAGTTATGTTTCTCTTTCTACCCTTTCCAACACAGAGAGGTGGCAAAGGTCAAACGTGAAGCTAAATAAAGAAAGGAGATTATCTCTACTATTTCTATAATAGGAAAAACACCCTAAATCCCTATAGCGACATCAGAGAAAAGCGACCTAATTAATTCAGTGAGGAGATCAGCCACATTGATCGGCTGAAGAGTCAAGTGGACAATACAACTCATTGATTGAATGTTTTATTTTTCAGAGGGTTGTGCAGACATAGCCACAGGCAAGTCTCATCTGAAAGGGTTACCATGGCAACGGCCAATTGGTTTGCTAGTCCAGAGTCCTCTGGTTCCTCGGGCAGTCCTTTTAGAGACTCAGTCAAAGGTCTGCTTGCCTAGGTCAGGATCTGAGCACCTCTCCTTGGAATGGATCACTTTTCTAACAAGTGGGCTTGTCTTTCAGGACAGTCGTTTCGATTATTACGTACCTATTGATTCTTTACATTTACAAATTATTATGCTCCTTTTTTTTGTTAGCAATCCAAGCACTGAGAGAGGACCAACAGAGTTATCACCATCTTAGAGGGTGTTAAATCCCAGAGAGGGTTAGGTCAGCAAGCTAGATTGGGGCCAAAACTGTTTCTCCCAGTTTGAATATTCTCTGAACTGTCTTCCGCATTTACAGGGATAAATCAATGAAGATGCATTAACCTTGAGAATCAACTCAATTAAGAAAGAACAGAGAGGAATTGGAAGAGACATCTTATCAGGACCACACCAAATGGATACCTAGTGTAATCTCAACTGGAGGAAATGAACTCAAAGGAGAGGGATATGTTAAGAGTACCTAATAGTTATATTGCATCTAGCCTTTACTTTGTGCCAGGCACCGTTCTAAGTGTTCACACAGACTAACTCAGTTAATCTCTAGTTCAGCCCTAAGAGTCAGGTACCATCCCATTTCACTCAGGTGAAAAACTGAGTCTTGCCCAGGCTAATTTTACCCTAGGGCAACAGGTCTGGGCTCTAAAACAAGTAATTTAACTCTGCAGGATATGCTTAAGTGCTGTGCTAAATGCTTCTCAAAGAAAGAATGTTGTAAAATATTTCTTTATGTTTTAAAGTGGAATAAAAAATACAGAAAAACCAAACCAAACCAAATGTATAAACCTGGCTATTTTCTCTTTTCCTTGAAGCTTCTTTCTGTTACAGTGTCACAGTCAAAGCAAATAAAAATTTGTCTACAGTAGCTCTGAAAAATAATATAAAAATTAACTGACTCCTCCTAAAGAGATAACAAAGAGGGTGACTTTCATCACACAATACACAGCAAAACTTTGTTCCATTAGCGACTGTTTTTCATGGTCCCATTAGAGCCTTTAGTTTTCATTGTCCCATAATCAACTACTAACAACAGTGATTTTTCTCAGTCAGTTTCTTATAAGCCTTCAAGCAACAGACTGGAGTCTGAAAGATGATGAATTCTTCTTATCCTCTGCCACAGACTCTAGGTAACCTTGGAGGAGACACTGGAGAAACAGTAATGAGGCTCCAGCTTCTGAGAGAAACCCTGAACTCAACTAACAAAGAGATCAAGGTGGAGTGATGGCTTTGGCAGGCAACTCACTGCTGAGCTCATTGAAGGCAAGAGTTCACGCCTACCAATGTTCACACCTGGGAGCTAAGTTTGCTGCTGCAAGTCTTGGCCCTGGGCTAATATGTGACTAGAAATTAAGGTGTAAAAAAGCATGCGTGCCAAAATCAGCTGTTTCTTAGCAGTTGAGTTGAAGCAGCTGAGGGAATCTAAAATACTTCTCAACAGATGTGTAGTGCTGTCTAAAAGTCATAGAACGGTTGAGAGAAGATGGGAAGGCTGGAGCTTGAATTCCATAAAGGGGGAAGGGAGTTAAGGAAGGAGTTAAGGAAGAAAAGTGTACAGTCTTTCATTTTTGACATCTATTTTTCCATCTCGGATACCAGGAGTTCCAGCACAAAAAAAGCACACATCTAAGCCATCTTACCCAAACCTCTCATGCATGCATCATTTAACCACATAAATATCCACACAATTAAATAACTCACTGTCTAGGCTCATCTACAGTTTTGTCTTCAGGCTTAGCTCTTTGGAGAGCAATGGCATGCAGTCCACAATTCACATACTCTTTTTTTTAAAGCATCCACATTGTGCCACAACCAAGTGGAGCACTGGAAATAGATGTTTTTGTCAAAAAGGAGATCACAGTTGAAAGAGAGGGAGAGATCAGTAATTGACTAATTCAAATACGACATACTCATATTTGAGTGTGCACAGAGGAATAAAGGTGCCTGCAAATGGATACCGCTAATCTACAGGAAGGCTTCAGGGAGGAGGTGATATATGTGAATATCTGAATTGGGCCTTCAAATGTGTTAGGACTTTACTAGACAATCAGAAGAAAAATGCACTTGTTAGTAATTGTCTATTGCATGACATTGTATATATTTTGATTTAAAATGCAAAACTTGTGTACATCTCAGATTTTTAACATCCCATCTGAAATGGTTTTCATCTTTTTGCTTTATTAATGCAAATGCTTTCACAAAAGAAAATTTCTGTCCAGGCCTCGCTGAGTGTTAAATAAAATAGGATTCCCTTCTTTTGTATGTATGACACACTTCCCTTTCCTTTTATTATCATCGTTTGGATTGATGTGGTAATAAAAGATTTTGAAACCAAGTACTCAAATATATTAAAATTCATACCCCTTGGATCTTCCTTATTTGTTTTCTTTGATAAGGATATTTTTCTGAATAGGTGGAAAAAAAGCTAAAATGTCCTCAATTTTGCAAGATAAACACGAGAACTTTTTTTTTAGACACTCAGTTTGTGTGTGTGTAAATGAAGTTTAATTTTTACAGTTATAACTATGAGGAAGCTGTCCTATGGTACAGTCATGAAAGTTGGCAGGTTTTGGATTCAAGGGAACTTCCTTAGAATGATCCTGAGATTCACCCAGAGTTCAAATCGTTTCAGGTTTATTCTTTAATAAGTTGTGGTTGGCATATACCAGGGCCTTGAATAAAGTATCCGTTGAATGGATTGAGAAAATACTAATTAAAAACAGTGGCCAAATACTGGCAAACATGGTGATAGTATCTCATTTTATCATTAAATCAAACCCATAAGCAAGATACTATTATTAATCCCATTTGATACATGAGAAGACCAAGGCTCTAAGGATTCAGTAAAGTGTTAAGGTCACACATCCTAAACAGCAGAGTCTGAATTCAAACCCAGGTGGTCTGATTCCTAAACCTTGTATTTCAGTTACCGTCTGTCCTGCCCTGTTCTAGATTCTGGACCCAAACAGACTGTAGGGTAGGAACTCCTGGGAGCTCACATCATACTGGGGAGTTGATATGCGCACAAAGGTACTTAGCACCATCAGGAGGGCTATGAAGACAGGGGTGTAGGAGACAGTGGGGCAGGGTGGAGGGACTTGTTGGTGGGCTACTTAGGTCTTCTGGCTCATGCAGTATCCAGGTAACTTGACACAGGAAGCTCTGCTCTCTCAGAGGAAATCCAGAGGCTGGAGGGGAAAAGGGATTTGAGCTGCAAAAGATTAAACCAGGTTGTCCACTTAAGGAAGGGGTTTGGCACTTGGTAGGACAAACCATAGCAATGCTGACCCACTTGAACCATCTGAATTGTTATCTATTGCCTGCCATGACTGGCACACGGTGAAAACTTACAACTCTGCTGCATGAGGTGCTCACAAACAAAGATGCACCACTTCTTGATCATCCAGAAAGGTACCAATGAAGTGGTTTGGAACACACTTTGTAGTCATGTTATGATGCAGGATTTTTCGTTTGTTTCTTTCTCCGATTCAATCTTCGTTTGTTTGTTTACATTTCTACAAAGGGGTCTTTCAGTTCTCTACCTGCAAACTAGCTGAAGTTTTTAAAGGAATTAAAACTAGATATAAAAAGTCTTAATTGCTGTAGAGTACTAACTGTACTAAGTTGTACTAATTTCAGATATTCCCCCAAATAATAATATTCATTTTAAAAAGAGGGGACTCTTAATGGTCCAGATATATTGCATTCATAAGCATCTTCTTTCTTACAACATATCCTGTAAGCACCACGATGGTAAAGGCCAGGTGTTACCCATCTTAGTGTCTCCCCCCAAACTGAGCACTACCTAGCATTTTTGTATTATGAATGTATTTTTTTTTTGCTGTTTTCCCCCAACAGATTTAAGCTCCTGAGAGAAAAGACCTTGTCTGTCTTGTTCACTGCTGTATCCCCAGCACCTGGAGGGGTGCCTGACACATAGAAGAGCTCAATAAATATTTGATGATGAATGAATGACATATTAATTAAAACAGTGATAAAATATAGTAGAAACTTAAAACATTTCCTAGTGAATGAATAAATGAGGTTCAAAGACCTCCTTCCAACCCCAACAACTGGTGGAGTAGGCCAGAGCTAGATGAGATGCAATCTGCTTATTATGCAAGTGTGTGTGTTGGTGGTGGTGTGAGGTGGGGTGAGGGTGAGGGTTGGAGTGGTGGGGTAGAGCTTCCTCAGTGCTATGCTTATAGACAGTTATCTAGCTCTGTTTTACATAAATGTACATTTTCTATGTTCCCTAGAATTTAGAATAGTCAGTGGCATTCTTTCTCCCTAAAATAATGGAAAAAGAAATAATCTGTAGTTTGAGGCTCCATATAGCTTACAATTCACTGCCATGAAACAACATTATCTATGTGTCTCATAAACACACTTGCATTGGCTCTAAAATGTGTTTTGCATTGTACACTCTCTGTTAGCATTTTGAGGTTTTTATAACTCCAAGTTCCAGAAAAGAAGTTGTAGAAGTTCCAGATTTGTAGCAAGTTGCTGAGAGAACAATGGTTTGAGCATCCCTTCACTTACAAGAAGCCACATATTTGTCAATCTCAATTCTGCACAATAAAAGAGAAAAGTAAAAAACAAGCAAAAAGCCTCTGTGTTGCCAAAACAGTCTTTATAAAAGTCTGAGTGCTAAAGCCCATGCCTTTTACCCACAACAGCCCCAGGGCCCATGCTCTGTGACACAGTGCTAACCAGCAGTTTCCAAACCAGGCACAATGCAAAGGGCAAATGAGGAGGGCTTGGGGGCTGCTGGAGACAGTGAGAAAGGGCAGAGAGAGCCGGGAAATTAAAGAAAAGAAGTAATAGCCATGGAAAGGAATACAAGGTGTCCACAAGCATAGCCCTCCTGGAATCATTCTGGACAAGAGCTTTTCATACCGCACCAATGTTTAAGGGCGGCATTACTCTCCAATGTGAAAGTGTATTGTGTTAACTTTGCCCCAAAGGAAGAAATACATTGAATTTCTTCTGTTTATGTAGGCAAGATCTGATGATCGCATTGTTTATGTATTTTATTTTCAAAAATGCTTATTTTCTCAGTAGAAAGGTCTGTCTTAGTCACTGTGAGTCTTGAGGTTTGGTCACCATAATTCAATTTGCTTTCAGTTCTTTAAAGGAGTCTACTACCAATCCAAACATGCAAAGGGACAATGATAGGGCCACAAGGACAGCATAAAGGGAAGTGTTTTGTTATAAAATTGGTACTCGGTGTAACATTCTCTCAAGAACATTCCATTCCAATGCTTAACAATCAGCTTCAACTCTCAGCCAGCTAATTCCAGGTCCACAGACAAGATTACCTAAACCGAGGACAATGCTAAGGGCAGAAACTCCCATCCCTGCTTCCTATTCCCCCTCGTTTCCTCTTTGTTCCCTCACGCTCTGTTTTCATCCTACATCTTTATTCTTGCCCCCTTTCCTCAGGCCACTAGCAAGCAGCTCTTACACATATGCCCCTTCTTGCTCTGGCTCCCCTGAAAGGTGGCTACTTTACCTGAGCTTAATCCACACCACAGCCTCTTCTGAAAACATAACTTTTTGACTATGGATTTCTGAACTTTCACCTTAGTGGTTCTTATTGGATGAACCTTCCTTTCTCAGAAACTGTTTAATGCTTTTCCTAGCACTCCAGGACTGTGGCTTTTGCAATAACCTATGCATCTTAACTATCTGTAAACACTGTTCTATTATAAGATTTAGTTTCCTATATAGCATCCCATTTTTCTTTTATCTAATATATGCTCACTACAGAAAATACAGACCATACAGGAAAAATATACTTTAAAAATCTCCTGTAATTACATCAGCCTAATGGTAAGCATGTCATGTATTTCATATGTATAAACATGCATGCACACAAACACGTTCATTGTATATAGTTTTGTAATTTGGTTTTTCAATGTTTGAGCTTGAATATTTTCCCATGTCATTAAAAACTTATTGAAATAATTTAACACATATAATTTTGTCATAAAAACATACCATTGTCATTGTTGAATCATTTTTTTACTGTTAGATATTTAGGATGCAAAAAAGGGAAGTTATCTTGCAGCTGAAATGTAGAGTAGTGCAAAGACTGTGGTATCTTAAATTCTGAAGCAAAGTTCTTTACTCTTCTCTGTGTGTGTGTGTGTGTGTGTGCGTTTGTGTGTGTGTGTGTGTGTGTGTAGGAAGGTTGTGGTGGGTAGGTGAATCAACTATATGCAACCTTGACACAGGTGCCTTTGCTGTTGCTTCCATTATGATGGGGTTTATATGCTTTCACTCAGGTACCGCATACATAAGGAATGACGACAGAACCTCAATCATCTGTGTGCCATTTGCCATATAAAGACATATGTTCTGAACACATCTAGCTGTTTTAAAATCTTTGTAGCTGCCATATAACATAAAGTCATTCCTTAAATAACTTAATCCATTTTGAAGTGAGCTATATGTGTATCTGTTTCCTTTCCCCATCCTGCTTTCTTTCATTCTGCACCCTACATTGGAAACAATCATATCAGGCATTTCTATAGTTTATTAACTATATTCTTTAGCAGTAGAAAAATAAGTAAATGCTGAAAAAAATTCCTTTTTAATATTTCAGCACAGGGTATTGCTATTAAGAGTCTGAAAGAAAAATTGTACCAAGAATAAATTATTGTACTATGAATAAGATAATAAATCTAGGAAGGAAGCAGATTATGAAAATTTTTCAAAAGAGTAAAAGCAGTAAAAACTGTAAATGTACATTGCGGAGGGGATGTAGCTTGAGCCTCAGCCTGTTACTCCCCACTGATAAGGTTCAGACATGTCTGCAAATCTTTATCACGCTGTAAGTGAAGACACAAGAAACATTTGTTCATATGGAACCCAAAGTTTTTCTTGGGATGGGGGATGTGGTTAAAGGTGAACCCACTGTTGGAATGGGTGCTGAACTTACATCGTGAACCGGTATAAGTCTAGTGGGGGTATGCTGGCAGTGACACTAAATATTTTCCTGGGAAGAACCCCTCCTAATGGAGGAGGGACTCAGCTGAGATGCTCTTACTCATGTAAAAGTCTTGGGTATTGGTGAGAAGCAGGGAGTCTGCCCATGGTGTGGGGTCTCTGACTCCAATCAGTCTCTGACCTAGAATCCTGGAAACATAGCCAGGTCCTGGGGAAAGTGGGGACTGGAAGCTAAAATGGAAAGAATCTAAACTAGGTCATTGGGGTTCAAGCCACACTTCTTTAGGACCTCTCTTAACTACAGAGGAAATCCATTCTTCTTACTCAACGGTGGGCTATGGGACAGTCTGGATATTTTCAAAGTAGCCACCAGGAGATAATGACCAGGTCAGACAGGGCAGCAGGAAAGACAAGGCCATTAGGCAGAACACAACAAATGTACAATGTCTGTTGTAAAAGGCAGTTGGGGCCATGAAAGCAGTAGGGGCAGCAGCAGGTAGTGGGAGGTGGGGTCATCCCTGGTGGAGCTTCAAGTAAATACATGTGCTGTGAAAGGTGCTCCTGAGCACAGGAGAGGTACTGCCTGGGAACTCCCAGCAGGACTTGGGAAGGGGGAAATTTACAGCATACCAGAGTTCCTGCATGAGCGGGTAGGGGGCTGAGCCAGGTTAATGGGGTTATGGGTGTTAAGATTTAGTTAAGTCCTATGATTTACATATCACATACATATTCCATTTTAGTGCAGAAAGACTTCAATTTTAAACAAGTTTTAGAAGCGCTGAACTTCAAAGACCTCCTTTGGGGTCAATTAAGACCTGCATATTTACTTTCAAGTATTTAAGAGAGTCATTAGTCAACAGAGGGGCAGCTATGCTAATGCATACTCAAATAGGAAGAGACTGATAAAATGGGCTTTGAAAAGGGCTTCTGCGTTTTGTTTTTAAGCTGGTATTTGTACTTTATTTATTTATTTATTTATTTTTTTTGCGTTACGTGGGCCTCTCACTGTTGTGGCCTCTCCCGTTGCGGAGCACAGGCTCCGGACGCGCAGGCTCAGCGGCCATGGCTCATGGGCCCAGCCGCTCCGTGGCATGTGGGATGATCTTCCCGGACCGGGGCATGAACCTGTGTCCCCTGCATCGGCAGGCGGACTCTCAACCACTGCGCCACCAGGGAAGCCCCTGGTATTTGTACTTTAGATCAAGCTCTGTATACACAGGAATATGATGGTAACAATAAACTAGTGAATTATGCCCCAAATATGTATCTCAACATGGTTTTTCCTGCTGGAGTATGGTATACACTCACCCTCCCTCCCTCTATGCCTTTTTATTTTGTTTATTTAAAGTTTTATTTTTTAAGCTCTATGTGATGGACTGTGCAGATAACACAGATGCATAAGGAACAGTCACTAATCTTATGGCTACTCCGTTCTTCCCTGTGTTACACAATCCAAATCAGCAGAACAACTAGTGCAGGCATGTAAACATTTCAAGTCTAACGTCAGTGAAAATTCACAATACAATTTTAAACTGTTGCATTTAGTGTTTATGTGCCTTTACTGACTATAGCAAGAACACAACAAATCCTTAACTATTTGCCTAATTTTCTTTTGAAAGTGTGAACCACAGTAAACTATATGAATACAGACTATACAAAAGCAGAGTGCTTTGTAATAATTCTGGGAGTAAATGTGTTTATCATTGTTTTCATCAATTTATAGTTTTTCCTTTAGGGAATTATTAGAGATTACCATGGATTTCAAAGGGAAAAAAATTCAACACAGAAATGTTCATTTAATTGTACCAGAAACACACAAGGTACTGAAAGTATGGTTTAAATATACATACGTCAGATAAGTGAAATATTGATTTTTGCAGGATATATTTCGTTGAGTGTGCATCCAAAGAAAATCTGACATAAGAGTTATACATCTCTACTTTGTAAATAATATACATTTATAGGTAATAATAATATGGATGTTCATACCAAAATATAGGAAGTTATTTGATGCTTATAAAGTTCTTGACACACTGTTATTTAACTATGGGAAAATAAATTATTAAGAGAATAATGAGGTGCAAGGGGGAAGAGATATGGGAACATATGTATATGTATAACTGATTCACTTTGCTGTAAAGCAGAAACTAACACACCATTGTAAAACAGTTATACTCCAATAAAGATGTTAAAAAAAAAAAGAGAATAATGGAGAGAAAACAAAAAGTGGCCTCCTTCCTTCTAGACAATAGTTGGTAACTTTGCAATTTTAATGGAAATCTAGCAAATCAGGTATTGTAGAACTGTTTTCTCTTTCAAAAGCAGTAAGGAGGAAGTTCGTATTCTATTGCTAAAATCTACAGCTGAAAATTCCTCTACAAGTAAAACCAACCGTAATATATATAGTTAGTCTAGTTCCTGGTCATTATGAGGTTATTAGATTAATCTAGGAAAGATAATTGCTAGTGATAGAGCATCAGGAAGAGAAGTTTATGAATCAATAATCTATGGATTGAAGAGTTTGACATCCTTTAAATCATCTAAGTAAATTGCCATAATGCCCATTTAAGGAAATGGCCAAGAATCCAAGTCTACGCCCATCTGGCACCCAAATGAGCCATTCCAGAATAATATTATCTTGACTGCAAAAAGAAAAGAATTTTTGTTTACATGTAAGCTGGAAACTTTTAAATAATAATCTTGAGAACTGAGAGTATACTACACTCTGAGGCCAAATTATGACCTCAGTTATAACAAAGACAGTACAGAGTCCTGAAAAGGGATAAGAAAGGGACAAAGAGAAGAGACAGGAAAACAAAGTGGCCAGAGGAATGCTTTGTAGAAGGCCAGCATAAGCCTGGCCTCTCCCTCAGGCCTTCTGCCTGACTGGGTTCACTCCTCATCCAGCACCAGCTCCTCTCTCCTCTAAGAAATGCCAGAGAACCCCTGCCAGTGCTTCATCAACACCAAACACATCAAGATAAATAGACTATAAGGCCATATTGAATGATTCTCCAAAGAAACTGCTTCTCATAAGAACAACAGTTCTCATTTGCAAGATTTACAAAATCTGGAACTACTTCTCAATTAAGTCTGTACTGTTCAATGAAAATATGTTTTTAAACACATTGGCACTTTCCCTTTGAAACCAATAATGCTCTACTTCTTGACGTGTGTTTGTTTGTTTTAAGTAAAAGATAAACAGATATTTACTTATGGTAATAGAGGAAAAATACGCCAACTGCTCAGTGTAGTTAATATGTAGAAAGAGACAAGGATTTAGGTGTTTTCTAACACAATCTGCTGCGGTCAATATCTTGCTTTGCAGCCTTACGGCAGTGTCTTAACCTTTCTGGGCCTCAGTTCCTAGAGCTTTAAGTTGAGAGTGTAGGAAAGGTTGTGACAAATGTATAAGGTTGTTTGTTAGTTTGATGATCTGTGATCTATCCACAGCAGCCAATTCCAAAATGTCATGCTACAGATACCATTTGGAGGGTGAGTTAGAGGACGTGATTGACTGACAGGGGGGAGCCATGTATGATTTTAATATACTTTTAGAAAAAGAAATATAAGATCTTATTCCCCTCAAATCAACAAAACATATTCCAATGCCCTTGACCTTGTCTGATGCAATCCTTATCACTTGATTTAAGCAATTTTCTTCTAGCCATCTTAGAAATGCATACATTTTAGCACTAGATGGTGCAATGTAGGCCATCCCTTGACTCTTAGATTTTAGAGATGGAAAAACTGAGATCAAGGCACAACTCAGTAGCAAGAATAGTACCAGAGCCCAGATTCCAAGGTTTGTGCCCAGTGATCTTTCCATTGCCAGATGCTACCCTCAGAAGCTTGAGCTGGACACATGGACCATTGTTAGGCCTTGAGAATTCTAGTGAGGATCACAAGCAGACTTATTTCAACAGCTCACATGTTCAAGGGCCACCAAGAGGTTAGTAAAATCAATGGATACTATATCATCTCTAGGTAAGAAATCACATTCTTGATCGAATTCAAACCACAGTCAAGGGGACACCATATTTCCTTGACACATCTGTAGCTAAAGGAAGAAAACTCGCAGCAGATGTGATGTTAGACTCCAGCATGGTTTCCGAATCCCTGCTTCTTGGTATCCAGGCCCCTGTGTAGTTCCCTGCATGCTCTATCAGAGTTGGTGTGTGTGACGAATAGAAAACAGCAGAAGTGATGGTATGTTACCTCTGAAACTAGATCATAAAAGGTATTTGGTTTTTGTCCCTGGTTCCTGGCACAAAGCTTCTAAAACCCTTAGAATTTCCTGAGTGATATGGGTGACTGAAGTGTCTTTTGTTCCAGTGAGATGACTCTTCAGCAGACCCTAGATAGCTTCAGGATGGGGGCTGGTCATGAGAAAGAACAAGCCTTCATTAGAAGCTTAGAACTTTCAGCCCCAAGCCCCAACCTCTGGGAGAGAGGGAATGGAGATTAAGTTAATTGCTGATGATTAAGTTAATCAATCATGCCTACTAAATGCAATCTCCATAAAAACCCATAAACGATGGGGTTTGTGAGTATACTGATGTGCTTCAAGGGTGGTGTGCCTGGAAAGGGTGTGGAAGTTCCATACCCTGCCACTCCCTCCCAGGATATTTTCTCCTAATGCATCTCTTCCACTAGGCTATTCCTGAGTTGTATCCTTTCTAATAAATGAGTAATAGTAAGTAAAGCACATTCTTGAGTTCTGTGAGTCATTCTAGCAAATTACTGAACCTGAGGGGGGGATCACGGGAACCCCTGAATTTATAGCTGGATGGGCAGAAATACGGGTAGCCTGACATCTGAAGTAGAGACAGTCTTGTGGGACTGAGTCCTATAACTATGAAGCTTTCACTAACTCCAGGAGTTGCTGTCAGAATTGAATTGAATTTTTGGATACCCAAATGGATGGTATGAGAAAAAATATCTTTCAGGCTGCTTTCTTTCTTTTTCTCTCACTTTCTCTTTCTCTCAGATCACTCACTCTGGGGGAAGTCAGCTGCAAAGTCTTGAGGATACTCAAGTAATCTATGGACAGTCCTAGTAGTGAGGGATTGAGGCCCCGGGGCCAGCAGCCATGTTAATGAGCCACTGTGGAAGTGACTGCAGGACTCACACCTTGACTGCAGCCTTGTGAGACCTTGATCCAAGCTGCTTCTAGACTCCCAGCCCTCAGAAACTATGTGAGATAATATGTGCATGTTGCTGTAAGCTGCTAAGTTTCCGGGTAATTTGTTACACGGCAATAGATGATTATTACGGTCCATGTTTCCTTATATCTACTCCATTTTAAGGTCCCTGTCATAAAATCCACCAAGGGTGGATCCTAGAGTTTGAAAAAAAGAAAGAATCCAACAAATTATCCTCAGATTTTCAAATAAAACAAACATACATTCTAAGTTTAATGTATATTATTTGTTAGCAGAAATCACAAATACTCATAATAGCTAATTCACTACCACCAAGTTTCAAGTTTCAGTAGCTCTCCAAGACTATTTTCTTCTATTGTTTTCTTGAAATTATTAGTGTTCTTGTTTAGTTATCTTTAAACAAACAGTGGAAAGGGTATCCACCTCTACTCCTAAGAAATTAAGTAGATCAAGACTTTCTAGGCTCTATTTTTTTCTCAATGCTTTACTTTTTTTCCAACCAGATGGGTTCTAGAATCTTTTTAGAAATTACATTCTTTAATAATAATTATATGTTGAGAAGTACTTTATGTAAAGCTTTAGTCCACAAACTCAGATGGGCAAGAAATATCCTATTTCTTCATTTAAAAAAAATCAAGTTAATTTGGTTCCTGACTTCCATTTCACCATACAGATAAGAAATCCAATCTCAGTTGGTATTGAGGCTTCCTCCTCCCCATCTCCCAGCATCTGGCCATGGTCTTAATCATTGCCAAAGCATCAGGGAGGGCCTCTGCCCTTTAGTTCCGACACTGGCCCTTTACGTGCTTATTTTGATACTGCAGCATGTTTTCTTCCAGCCCAAGCTGGGTGATATGCTTGCAGTGGTGGGAGAAAAATTAAGGAGACAACAAACACTACACAATCCCTCAACAAATCATCCTGTGGCAGGGAGTCAGAGAACAAATTAAATGAAAGAAAAGAAGCAAGCAACAAGGTGGCAGCCTTCAGGCTTCTTAAACACTCAACAGGAAACAGAAATGCAGAAACAACATACTAAGGGATAAAAGCAGGTTATTGTAAGAAGTACCATTTAAATTGCAAGAGCTGGGGGAATCCACAGAAGAAAATGTCGGGAATGGACTGGGTTTAATAACCACAAATCTATGCATATACAATCCCTCATATATGTATGGAATTTTATATATTATGAAGAACATTTTCCACATTTATAATTTTGTTTGAGATACTCTTTACAATGAGGTCAGTAGGATACAAGTTAACAACTTCATTTTACAGGTGAGGAAACTGGGCCTCAGCTAGCTTTGGTGACTTGTTCAGTATCACAGGGCTGGTTGGGAGTGGAATATAGAACTAGGCCCAGCTCCCCTTCTACCAAGTCCTTTCTCTGCCCCCTCTTCCACTTCTAGGTGAATTGGTTCTCTGAAAAAGGTTAAGTTCTAAAGCAGGATTGGAAGCATCTACATGGACAAAGAGAAGAGGCCTCCAAATGTGATAAGGAGTGTGGGTAGCTGAGGGAGAACATGAAAAATACATGAGAAGGAAATAATCAAGGCAGGTGGAAGGTTCCACATATAGAAGAGAAAAGCCACGGTGTGGAAAGGAATGCTGAGTGGTGACTAAGCAGGCCATTGATATTAGACAGCAAATTTTCCCCTCCCACGCCTGACTCAAGTTTATCTCCTACATCTCTTCATACATAAATAACCACCAAGAAAACACCAGTATCTTGACCTAGTAGTACATCATCCAATTCAGGCATATACAATCCCTCTTTGGGCCCTTTCTAAATCTTAGACACAGTGAGTGACATCATTCTCATTTCCTGTTCTCTAAATCCTATACCCAAGGCTCACACAGGCATACCATGGAGATATTGCCAGTTCAGATCGAGACCACTGCAATCAAGTAGAGACTGCAACAGAGTGAGTCACATGAATTTTTTGGTTTCTCAGTGATGTAAAAGTTGTGTTTATACTATACTGTAGTCTCTTAAGTGTGCAATAGTATTATGTCTAAAAAAACAATGTACATACCTTCATTTAAAAATACTTTATTGATAAAAATTTCTATCACCTGAGCCTTCAGCAAGCCATATCTTTTTGCTGGTGAGGGTCTTGCCTTGGTGTTGATGGCTGCTGACTGATCAGGGAGGTGGTTGCTGAAGGCTGCGGGGGCTGCAGCAATTTCTTGAAATAAGAATGAAATTTGTAGTATCAATTGATTCTTCTTTTCATGAACAATTTCTCTGTTGCATGCAATGCTGTCTCATAGCATTTTACCCACCACAGAACTTTTTCCAACATTGCAGTCAATCCTCTCAAACCCTGTCATTGCTTTATCAACTAAGTTTATGTAATATTCTAAATCCTTTGTTGTCATTTCAACACTTCACAGAATCTTCACTAGGGGTAGATTCCATCTCAAGAAACCACTTTATTTCTTCATCCATACGAAGCAAATCCTCATCTGTTGAAGTTTTATCATGAGATTGCAACAATTCATTTACAGCTTCAGGCTCCACTTCTAATGCTTGTTCTCTTGATATTTCCACCACATTTGTAGTTACTTCCTCCACTGAAGTCTTGAACCCCTCAAAGTCATCCATGTGGGTTGGAATCAATTTCTTCCAAACTCCTATTAATGTGCATATTTTGACCTCTTCCCATGAATCACGAATGTTCTTAATGGCATTTAGAATAGTGAATCCTTTCCAGGAGTTTTTCAATTTACTTTGCCCAGATTCATCAGAGGAATCACTATCTCTGGAAGTTATACCCATACAAAATGTATTTCTTAAAGAATAAGACTTGAAAGTCAGAATTACTCCTTGATCCATGGGCTGCAGAATGAATGTTGTGTTAGCAGGCATAAGAACAACATAAATCTCGTGGTACGTCTCCATTAGAGCTCTGGGTGACTGGATGCGTTGTCAATGAGCAGTAATATTTTGAAAGGAATCTTTTCTGCTGAGCAGCAGCCTCAACAGTGGGCCTAAAATATTCAGTAAACCATGTTGTAAACAAATGTGTTTTTACCTAGGCTTTGTTCCATTTACACGGCACAGGCAGAGCAGATTTAGCATAATTCTTAAGGGCTCTAGGATTTTCAGAATGGTAAAAGAGCACTGACTTCAACTAGTCACCAGCCACATATTAGCCCCTAACAAGAGAGTCAGCCTGTCTTTTGAAGCTTTGAAGCCAAGCGCTGACTTCTCCTCTCTAGCTATAAAAGTCCCAGATCGCATCTTCTTCCGATATAAGGATGTTTATCTACATTGAAAGTTGGTTGCTTAGTGTACCACCTTCATTAATGATCTTAACTAGATCTTCTGGATTAACTTGCTGCAGCTTTTACATCAGCACTTGCTGCTTCACCTTGTTTGAATGTTATGAAGATGGCCTCTTACCTTAAGCCTCATGAACCAACCTCTGCTAGCTTCAAACTGTTCTGCTGCAGCTTCTTCACCTCTCAGTCTTCATAGAATTGAAGAGAGTTAGGGCCTTGCTCTAGATTAGGCTTCGGCTTAAGGGAATGTTGTGGCCGGTTTGATCTTCTACCGAGACCATTAAAACTTTCTCCATATCAGCAATGAGGCTGTTTCACTTTCTTATCATTCACTGGAGTAGCACTTTTAATTTCCTTCAAGAACTTTTCCTTTGCATTAATAACCTGGCTAACTGTTTGGCATCAGAGGCCTCGCTTTTGGCCTAGCTCTGCTTTTGACACGCTTTCTTCACTAGGCTTAATCATTTCTAGCTTTTGATTTAAAGTGAAAGATGTGCAACTCTTCCTTTCACTTGAACACTTAGAGGCCATTGTAGGGTTATCAACTGGCCTAATTTCAACATTGTGTGTCTCAGGGAATAGGGAGGCTGGAGGAAAGGGAGCAAGACTGGGGTAAGCCAGTCAGTGGGGCAGTCAGAACACACACAACATTTATCGATTAAGTTTGCTCTCTTATATGGGTGCAGTTCTTGGTGCTCTAAAACAATTTCAATAATAACATCCAAGATCACTGATCACAGATCACTATAACAAATACAATAAGAACGAAAAAGTTTGAAATATTGTGATAATTACCAAAATGTGACACTGAGACACGACATAAGCAAATGCTGTTGGAAAAATGGCAGTGATAGACTTGCTGGACATAGGGTTGCCATAAATCTTCAATTTGTAAAAAACGCAATATCTGTGAAGTGCAGTAAAGCAAAGTACAATAAAATGAGGTATGCCTGTACTCTGGTCTGGACCATACAGACAGGTGAAGTCTTTAAGATGTGCATCATCTTCACGTGCCATTATGCCTCTGTAATTCTTACTGATACACCATATTGGCACTCACACTGACCCCACATAAACCAGTGCAAGAGCTTCCAGGGAGGTGCTACTCAAGCTGACTTCCTTCCATGGAATGCAAAGACAGGAAATGGTGCACTGTATCTTCAAGTGGAACAAGACAGAAGGTCTCTGAAGAAATAATGGGATGGACGGCCAATTTAGAATGAGACCCCAGACGGGTACAGTGGACCATTATGATGCTGTAATGCTTTGTTAACCTTTCCATAAAGATCTTATGTGGCCTAAAGCTCTGATGTTGAGAATCTACACTGATTTATGTGTTTAGAAATAAGAAATTTATTAGCAAACGGAAAAAAAAATTCTACCAATATTCAGTCTCTCCCGACTATACCCCTCTCTCAACATTGGTAGCTATTTTCATAAGCAACAGTTTTTCACAAATAAAAATTTTCAAAATCCTCAATCACAGCCATATCCCAGAGCCTGGCCTTAGTTAGAAAGCTTTGTGGCTCTGACTCAGTAGAGCTGGTTATCCTCTTTAATTGGATTGATGGCAACAATTGCAATTACCTTAGATGAGATTGCCTGTAATGTAATTATGCTTCCTTCATCAGTGTGAGCTGGACTTGTGGAATACATACAGCAGATGCCTCCAGTTACTGAGAGGTTAAGGAGTGCATCGTATTGCCTCACAAATCATGTTTGTTACTGTATAGGATTTTAAAAATTATGTATGAAACTGAAGGAATTATGCCTCTAAAGCAGCTTTTCTGATCCCAAAACATTCCTATATAGAGCTATACTATATTAGTGAGATGGCTACATTCCAGAGCTCTATTTTTTATTTAAATAAAAAAAATATTTTAAGGACTCAACAGAGAGTACCAATAGAAAATCTGTATTTTCTTGTCTGGTTACTGCTTATTGTTTATTAACAGTGATTACATATAAAAAACATTTTTTAAAAGCATTCAATACACAGTACAGTTTAACTTGATTTTTCACTATGATTTGAAAACTTACTGTTTCTGAAAGTAACATAATAAATAACGGAGACATATTTAAAATAGACTTTATGATAGAACCATAATTAATACCTAAGAAGCCAGCTGCTTTGCTACAATGATGCCTCTTTCTATTTTTCAATTAACACATGGAGAACTTAAAATGTTTCAATTGGAAGCCCATCCTCTAAACAGGACAAGTCTGCCAAACGTACTACAAACACATGTAGTAGTTTAGGAGAAATGGCACATACTGGAAATCCACCCCAATCTTATTAGCTTTAGCATTGCTCTCATTAAAAATAGAGCTGCTTATAAGTTTTTCCTTCCCAAGCATATGAAACATAGAACTTGGAAATGTGCCTTTTTGAAAAACTTATTCCTGTATTCATAAACCAGATGGTGCACATCAAATGCATACTGATTTTCTAATGAAATAAAAAAGGGTTCCTATTGCGTTCTTTAACAAGATGAATGCATCCTCAATTGCTAGTTTTGATAGACACTCCTGGAAAGTTGAACAACTTGGCGAATGCTGTCCTGCTGTACCGGGACAGGAAGGCCTCACCCAAGTAAAGAGCTGGGACCGTGCTCAGGGAAGCTCTGCTTTTTAATTCTTCCAAAGTAGGTTCTAGGAGCAGTGCAGGCTCTTCCACAGTCACTCACAAAGAAACATTCTGTCTTTGAACATCAGAGACAGAGATGAAGAATCTGCTGTCTCATAAAAGGGCTGACCAAGCAAGAAAGACTCTCTCTCTCTCTCTCTCTCTCTCTCTCTCTGTGGTTCACTGCTTAGTCAAGCCATCAAGCCATTTGATACATAGGATGCTTTCATTACTAACACCACCAATAAAAACCTAATTCTGGGCACCATTTGAATGTCACACTCATGACTTTGAGACGCCAAACAGTAAAAATGTATTCAAAGCCAATAAAATTATGCTGGATTTTCCCAACAAATTACAGAAAAATATAATGTTGTTTACCTTGGAGAAGGTTGGTTTGTATGGCCAAAAACCTGAAAAAAGAAAAAAGGATTAATTTCTTGTTACTTCTGACCTTGCCACCATGATACTGCATTAAACACAGCTGTGGTATGCTTATTACTTTAGTAAATCCACATGTCATTTTTCTCTTGCTGGAAGTAGTAGAATGGTTTAAGCCAAGCTGGATTTTAACCTGAATCCAGTTTCTCTATTTAATTCCACTATTAAGTCTGGAATATGTTCAGCTGAGGAAAAGCATTCATCAGCATACTTGAAGAAAACTGTGGCAGGCTACACATTGTAGTTTGAAACTTTTTTTAAACTTTTGACAACTTGAAGACCTCTGGTCTGCTATGTCTTATTTTATCTCACTCCACAGATGAGAAAACATTTTCTCTGTGCTGAGACATCCTATTTCATGAAATTCAACATCGTATCATTTTTCTTCATGAACTGCTCTAATTTAACGGTTACGCTGGAAGAGAACACACTACCAACAGGTTCAGCCATATAACACCCCAAACCTGGAAATAACAAGTTGGATGCTTCACAGCCTACACAATAAATCAGTTACTCCATCAATTCTACAAGCCTAAGAGTCTGAAAATGGAAGGAAGGTATTTTGAACAGCACTGTACAAAAGCTGTTGCTGAGTTAGGTGTTCAGTTAAGCTGAACAACACGTCTTTTTCTCAGTTTGCTTTGCAGAAACATTTATTTTACATTTTAAATATGTGTATCTTCCAACTTGGGCTAGAAAGACCTAATTAAAAATAACACCACTACCACCAAGTTACGTTAAGGTTAATCAATACTCCAGGATTTGAAAAATTTTCCCTAAATGTCACACAGTTCCCTGGGACCTGGGAGTTTTCCTCTCCTTAGGTATGAGACTGCTTCTCCTCTTGGTGTTGTACCATTAAAAAAAAAAAGTATTTAGCAAACAGGTACCAAATCAATCAAAAGGTTAGCATTCTTTTTATTTTAGTGCTCTTTCTTAATAGGCAAAAATTGATTGATTAGTTCACCTAGAACATTCTTAGCCTTAGGGCAGAAACAGCACTTTGTACACAGTAGTGGACTGGAATTCAACAAGAAAAGAAAAATCAACATTCAAGAATACAGTGAACTTCAAACATGGAAGAAAACAGAAAAAGCAAGGTCTGAAAGCATACTGAAATTCCTATATATTTAAAATCTTATGTATATGTTTTAAGTTGTACTGGATTGTCATGTGTGTACTGGTGCTTTATCTTCTTTGGAAATGTACTTACATGATGACATCTAAATTCATCTGTATAGTTTATACTATCACCTTAGTTTCCCTAAGTTTCCCTTAGTTTCCTTCAATTTTTTTTTGAGAAAAAAAAAAGGTACTTGCCCAATAAATCCACAACCTCTGCTGCTTCCCTCCACCCTCACCTCCATATTGACTTCAAAGCTACTTTCAGGAAGAGGCTTCTTCCAGTGGAAAATCTGTTGACCTTTCAGATAAGACAGGGGGTGAAACAGAGCAGCAGCTAATTCCTTGCCACTGGCTAGAATAAAGTAAGAACTCTCAGGACTTAGTCACATGAATCCCCTTTTACTCTGACCCTGTTCTACTATTTATTGTTTGGGCATCTGGAAGTATCATGTCCCTGGCACAATAAGTTATATTGTAGGGAAAGTGGTTTTTAAATTTAAGTGTGCATAAGCGTCCCTTAGCGGAGCTTATTAAAAATGCAGATTCCTGAGCTCTAACCCAGCTCTACTAAATCTGAATCTCTAAAGGCTTAGTGCCCAGGAATGTTTATTTTCAGTAACTTTCCAGGTGACTTTGATCAGATGGTCATTTGGAGAAACACAGACTTAGGAAGATAGGAAAAGTCATCTCAGTCTGTGCCAAGTGCCAAGCCTTGGGTGGGTAAGTCTATTATATTGATATCCCATCTAAGAATACATAATAAATGTTTAAGTTTGAAAAATAGTATACAATATATAAGTACAATGTGTTCTTTACTTGCAAACGTTTTTCCTTCTCCTTTATGATTTCCAAATAGATAGATAACTGACCTGCCTTAAGCATTATTTTCCTGTGGTAACCTATAAATCACTGAAAAAGGAGGAAGTTTCAGTAATATAGACTCTAATTAACATGGCCCTTATTTATTGTTTAACTCCAGTTAAGTCAGAGAATCCTTGAAATTTATAGCTGGAAGGATTTCAGAAGAAAAATCAGTCCAATCCTTTTATTTTTCTAGGTAAAGAAACTTTCATGCAGAGATTATCTTTAGGATTATTTTATAAATGGGGGTGATCTGAAAGATTAATGGAAAATTTTAGCTATGATCTTGAATAATCGCCAGGTATCTGCTTAATTTTTACCCCTTCTCAGTGCAGATGGAAATATCCACAAAAAGAACTATGTAAGTAAATACAATTAATCATAATCAATCATGTACTGTCTTGGATTTGCCTAGAACCAAAATACTGAAATGGACACATGGCATCCTGCTGGTTCTAATTTTCCAACAATTCATTAAACATTTCATGCTTTGCTTGTGACAGCATAAACCTTTCAACTTCCTATTATAATTAATGTTATGAAAGGTATCAAAGTGCCCAAATACATGCCATGAAGTCCTTGAGGGTGGGATGGCCATTTCCAATACACACAGGGTTTGCATAAATTATAATAAACATATTATCATTTTCTTTGTATCAGTCTCAGGACTTCACTTTCTTCACCTGTAAATGTTGGACTTGGACTAGATGATATCTAAGAATCTAACAGTATGATACAATCAAGCTAAAACAAAAGGTCTGATATAAAGATGCCAACTTTTAATTTAAAACATACAAAAATATTGTAGATCATCTCTCCCACCACCATCATTTCACTGAACAGGAAAATTTTAACCCCAAAAGCATAGGAAGCACATAGTTTCAAAATAAAGATAACTTTTAATTTGAAAAAAACATTAACTTTGTAAAGTGCTACAGTGTCCTTACGTTTTCCATATTGCTATAGATTCACAATAACTCTGTCACAGACCCAGTACCAATCAGTGATCTACTCTTTGGGAGCTACTGCTGTAAAGTTCTTCTACAAAGAACTCAGAGGCAGCATTTCCCTACCTTTATCTGACACAACACTCATCCCCTGAGATGCTTCTAAATAAAGGGTTTCCTGGTTTTAGAACCAAAGGGCGAGGCGGTGGTGGGTGCTTCACAGCACAATCCCCTTTTAGAGATTCTTGGAGAATAATATATACAGAGGTTCTCTTGAAATAAATAAAATGTTAACTTTATTTCATCTATTATTTTTAAAATATTATTTACCCCAGGAAACATTTTTTGCACATCTTACCTATTCACATTCTGCAAAACTAGTATTCTGCATAGCATACTGTCAGAGAGCAGTCTGTAAGTTTCCCTAATCAGCTCCACATCCTGACCTGCCAATTATAGTTAACAGGCCCACCCTTCCCCCACTCCCCAATGGTAACTTTAGGGGAAGCTCTGACATACACTCAAGAAATATTAGTTAAGTGGACTGGAAGTGAGCTCAAGACTTGCAGGTCAGTTCAGAATAAAGCCCTGGGGAGAGGAAGGCTTGATCTTCATGAGGGAGATGGTGTCCTCCCATGCCCGTCAGAGAAACTCATGTCTCCTAGGCCCTCTCTCTTCCGGGTCACTTCGGCAAGTTCGGCTATGTGAAAGGACACCAAAATAATGATGGCATAAACAAGATAACTTTGATTTGTCTCTCATATACATAATGACTAACATAATACATAATAGTCCTGAGCAGTGGTTCTCAAAGTGCACCTCTAGGGGAGCAGTATCAGCATCACCTGGGACCTTGTTAGGGATGCAAATTCTTTTTTGTTGTTGTTGGTTTTTAAAAATGTTTTAAATTAATTTTTATTGGAGTATAGATTTACAATGTTGCATTAGTTTCTGCTGAACAGCAAAGAGGGTCAGTTATACATATACATATCTCTTTTAGATTCTTTTCCCATATAGGTCATTACAGAGTATTGAGTAGAGCTCCCTGTGCTCTACAGTAGGTCCTTATTGGTTGTCTACTTTATATATAGTAGTGTGTATATGTCAATCCAACCTCCCAGTTTTTCCCTCCCATCCCCTTTCCCCCCGGTAACCATGTTTGTTTTCTACATCTATTGACTCTATTTCTGTTTTGTAAATAAGTTCATTTGTACCATTTTTTAGATTCCACATATAAGCGATATCATATATTTGTCTTTCTCTAACTTACTTCACACAGTATGACAATCTCTAGATCCATCCATGTCACTGCAAATGGCATTATTTCGTTCTTTTTTTTTTTTTTTAAAGAAATGCAAATTCTTGAGAATATCCTCACATCTACTGAGTCAGAGGCTCACCCAACCCTCCAGGTGCTGTTAGAACTTCCAGTTTCTAAACTTTCAGAAACGCTGCTCAGAGGTGGCTGGTCCAAGGCTGGAATGGGGACTCTGCTCCGAAGGGTCTTTTAGGAACCCAGGCTCCTTCTCTCTTGATGCTTCACTCACTACACCTTAGGATGTTTCTCTTACACTCGTGATCCCAAATGACTTGCTACCACATGTATTCAGTCACAACTCCTGTGCTCTGTTCCTCAGGAAACGTTTTCTAAACCAGGTTCCTGCTCTGAGTTCTTCAGCCATTGGCCTTGTTCAGGCCCTCATCAACTCCACGTGGACGGCTGTAACCGTCTTCTAACGAACTCTGTCATGCCCACTGATTCTCTTCAACTTAGTCCATCCCACCTAACTAGCAGAGCTATCTTTTTAAAAATGTGATTTGTTGTCTCTTTCTTACTAGACCATCATCTGATTCCCCTGCAAAGCCAAAATGAAGGTCACAGAGTCTGTCAATTTCTTGCACCTATCTTTCTTCTTAATTATCCCTCACCCCCTCACCTAGACATCTTCGGGATCCCAGCTGCAGTAAACACCATTTCCAGAATTTACCACACCACTTCCACCCACATGTTTTTACGCATGCTGTTCCCCTTGCTTGAAATGTCTGTGTTCACCCTCTACACACACACACTCACACTCACACACATGCCCTCAGACACAATCTTCTTTTTCACCTGATGAACACCTGTTCATCTTTCAAAATCTGATCTACACACCACTTCTGCGGGGCCTTTCTCCACTTCCCCATGCTTGGTTACTTGCTCCCTTCTGCTCCCATTGTAGCTATTCCTACTTATTCTAGAATACTCATCACATTGTATTTTAATTTTCTGTGTACAAATCTGCCTCCCAGATTAGATGGGGAGTTTCTTGGAAGCAGGCACTGCTACTTATTCAATAAACATTAAATACCCACTTTGTGCCCAGAAGTTCATATCCTGAGGCCTAGGGCCTAGCACAGTGTCCATGTTCGATTGGTACCCAATAGTGGCTAATTTAAAGCATGAATGCATTAATGTTTTCTGTGAATTCTCTCAAGGATGTTATGATTGTAACATACCTGTGGGTGTCCCTGAGAAACACACATGGAAGCATCTTAGTTGTTAGTAATATATTGAATCTGCTAAATTCAGAAATGGGATAGTGTTTTCAGAATAAGTATTGGCCTTTAAAGAGCAAAAGAAGATAGAGGAGGGAAATGAGAAAAAACCCTGAGATCAGGGCAAAAGATGTGAAATTTCTACACTCAAAGCAAGGAATGTGTTTGTATGTGGGGAAATTGGGCAGAACAAGTCCTGTAACAGTGATTGCAGCTCTACAGAGAAACAAATATTATCCTTCCAAGTTTGTAAGACTTAATGGCACCTGTCCCTCTTGCTGAGCTTGAGATGGTGAATTATGTTGTCTGTACACTGACAAATTTAGATTCCCACAGGCATAGTTTACTATGATGCCACTTCGCCCTGAAATCTTTCCTTTCAATTTTTAAAAGAAGGGAGAATGTCCTGATGTGTGAAGCTTTTCCTCTGACTATTTAAAAAATAAAATCTTTCCAGGCAATTGCCTAAACCCAAGAGCTTAAATTAAAATGCTCATTTTGAGAATTTCTCATGTAATTCCCTGTTTGGATTAAAGGCAGAGATCTTTTCTTGCCTAACGATGGGACAAAGAGTAATGAATGCTTCTGAAATTCCAAACCAAGTTAGAATCAAGGACATTCAGCAGAGACAAGTGGTATTGTTATGGCTCTCAGGAAGAGGCAGAAGGGCAAGCCAATCTTTTTATGGTCTGTCCTGTGCCAAGACCTAGCTTTGTTTATTCGATCAGTGAATCCATTCTGGAAGTTTATGCTCATTATGGTACTTTGTCACTAATAAGATAAGGGAAACAATGTGATTGCCAAGATTGTTACTTTTCAGAATGAATCAAGTGAAATATATGCAGTTATGATGAATAATTGTTGGATGTAAAATATTATGGACTATAGTTACAATTTGTCAATGATGGAGCCACTATACAATGCAAATAAAAAATTCCACAATCTTTTCATAATTTTTATGAAGAGCCCTATTCTAGATGCAAATTTTTATTTATGTAGTTTTCATAGGTTGTAATTTGACATAGTCTCTGTCTCCTAAGCAAGAGGTTTGTTGTAAACACTCTATTTAGCTTGCAATTACCATACAGTTAAATGACTAATCACAGAAACTCACTCCATGGTCACTGACAAAAATGGTCACACTTACAGCTGAAATTAACACAGAGAAAAATGCATCTGCCTCTCACCCACACCCAGGAAGTCAATCACAGAAAAATGCCCCAAACGTGACCACAATTTTGTGATGAGATACAGTTAATCTGTGCTGTCTGAGCCAGAAAATTTCATATCGTAGGTCTTGATTTCCCACTCCAAGTACAGCTGAGTAAAATGAAGAAGATGGGGAGAATTCATCCACAGCAACAGGGTAAGACATTCTCTAAGTATGTCTGGATGAGATGCTTGAACTCTATTTCAAAACATTTTTCTTCCCCACTAACCCTTCTCTTATGGCCTACCAAATAAAAAGATACTGATTTTTAATGAAACGTACTTATGAAACAATGACCATATCTTTCTAGCTCCCATTACCTTGATTTCAGAAATAATATCGAGTTCATGTTAGAGACTTCTGTTAGGGATGGAGAACTCAGAAAATGTCACCAAGAATGCCATGACAGCAGGAAACAACTGCCCCCCCACTGGATTTCACTCCTACCCCTTCAGAGTTTATCTGAAAAGGTGTTGGGGTCTTTTGGAGTGTGTTGATCGTATGCAGCTCTCTTTCCTGTTCTCCACTGTGGCTCTTTCAAAATGTCACTCTCCCTAAGTTCTCTCTCCTATCATATTTCTTATCAGTGTCAGCAGATAATCTTGCTTCTCCAGACTGAGACACACAAGAAGCCAATACATGGGAACTCTCCCAACATGCTGAAACTTCTATACCGACCTCCTCATCCCTTTCTTCACCTACGCATTTGCTGTGTCTTCACCCATCCTCACCTGCTTCTCTCCTGATACAATGAAAGAGGTGTTTCTCCCACGGTCTAAAGCTGAACCCTTTAACTAAATCTTGAATCCTATCCTCTCATAGCTCTTCTCTCCTGTATTTTCAACTTTTAGAATAGCTTTCCCATCGATATCTCAAATCACAAAGCAAATGAAAACTTTCCATAAACCTTTCTACTCCTTAGAAATCAAACGTCCTTAAAGAATTGCTTCCAACTCGTGTGCTGTGTTGGTCAGTTCACAAAAATGACCCTACAACGAACCATTCCTCCTGGTCTTCAGGTCCTTGCTTCGTTCCCTCTCTCTGAAGCTCGGCTGGACTTGTGACTCACTTTTTTGGGCAAAGGGTGCAGCAAAGGGACACTGTGTAACTTCTGAGGTTAGGTCAGAAGAAGTCTTGCCCTTTCTACCCGGGTCTCCTGGAACACTCGCTTGCAGGGAAGCTAGTAGCCACGTAAAAAGTCCAACTAGCCTGAGATTGCTGTGCTGGTAGGAAACCCAAACTGGCTATGTGGAGAGGTGGCGTGGAGAGAGAGAACAATGCCCGTCCAGCCCCCAGAAGTTCCCATCAAACCAGGTGAGTACCTGCCATGTGGGTGAGGAGCCCTCTTGGACATTCAGCCCAAGAGAACCTTCAGTTGGTTCCGGCCCCAGTCAAGATGTGACTTCAACCACATGAGAGATACTGTATTAGTTTCTGAGGGCTGCTGTAACAAAGTACCACAAACTGAGTAGCTTAAAACACCAGCAGTTTACTGTCATAGTTCTGGAGGCTGGAAGTCTGAAATGAAGGTGTTAGCAGGGCCATGCTCCCTCTGAGACTCTGGGAAGAATCCTTGTTTGCCTTGTCCTAGCTTCTGGTGGGGGCCGCATGGGCACTGATCAATCCTTGTCACTCCTTGAATTGCAGCTGTATCACTCCAGCCCCTGCCTCTGTCATCACGTGGTATTCTCCCTGTGTGTTTTCTAAGGACACCAGTCATTTTGAATGAGCAGCCCACTTTACCCCAGGATGACCTCATCTTAACTAATTATATCTATAAAGTTCCTATTTCTAAGTAAGGTCACATTCTAGGTACTGGGGGTTAGGACTTCAACGTATGTTTTGTTTTTTAGTGTTTTTTGGCGGTACAGGGGCCTCTCACTGTTGTGGCCTCTCCCGTTGCGGAGCACAGGCTCGGGACGCGCCGGCTCAGCGGCCATGGCTCACGGGCCCAGCCGCTCCGCGGCATGTGGGATCTTCCCAGACTGGGGCACGAACCCGCGTCCCCTACATCGGCAGGCAGACTCTCAACCACTGCGCCACCAGGGAAGCCCCTCAATGTATGTTTTTGAGGGACACAATTCAGCTCATAACAGACCCCAGTCTAGAACCACTCAGCTGAACACAGTCAACCTGCAAAATGTGAGCGAGAATAGTAACACCCTTAAAAAATGCAGGATCTGCAAAGTGCAATAAAACAAGGTATACCTGTACATCTATCTCCCTTCCTCAGTGAAGTCTGTCAAAATGACCAAAGAAATTTGTATGCAAGAATAAATTCATCAAACCCCCAAAAAACAAAGGGTGACCTCAGCAGACCAGAAACTTGAAGCATTTCTTAAAGATGCAAAGCAGGTGGAATTAGATTGAAAGAGGAAGCAAAAACACCAGCAGAGAACCCAGGAGGAGGCTGAGGAGAGAACCACTGAAACAGTGACACCTGCTGCCTCTACAGAGCCCAGGGAAGAGTCCAGGCTCTGAGTCGGTAGTATCAGGAGACTCTGAGAGGGCCAGAGCCAGTCTCTCCTCCCTGCAGCACCCTCTTCACGCAGAACAGCCGGGCAAGGTATGCTCCCTCACCTACGGGTGTTACAGAAATAAAGTGGGGCCCTTGCACGGGGGCTCCTACCTTGGGTATTGGGGCCAGAGGGGCAAAGGGTAAAGCCTTGATAAAGGCAAGGCTCCGGAGATAGAAGGAAACAAAGCAGGGAGGGACACCCAGCTCAGCGTGGGGGCAGGAGCCATGAAACTGCCTCCCACCCATCTGCCCGCTTCTGCTGCACAACCCAGGTGGGTGCGGGGTCCTCGTGTGTCTGGCCACCCTCACACCCTGCAGGAAGCCTGCCCACAGGGACCCTCATATGACTATCCAGCCTATCCACTCACGAGGTCATTTCACCACTGACAGTGCAGAGCTGTTCTGAACAAGAGACACCTCTAATTCAGCATTTCTCAACATTGGCATTACTGACATTTGGGGCCAGGCAGATCTTTGCTATGGGAGTCTGTCCTGTGCACTGGAGGATGTAGGATAAGCAACACCCTGTCCTCTACCCACAAGATGCTATAAGTACGGCCCCCTGCCCAGGGTTGTGACAGCCAAAACAATGTCTCCAGACATTGCCAAATCACCCCCTATTGAGAACCATCATTTTGTTTTTTAACATCTTTATTGGAATATACTTGCTTTACCATGGTGTGTTAGTTTCTGCTGTAAAACAAAGTGAATCAGCTATACATACACATATATCCCCATATCTCCTTCCTCTTGCGTCTCCCTCCCACCCTCCTTATCCCACCCCTCTAGGTGGTCACAGAGCACTGAGCTAATCTCCCTGTGCTATGCGGCTGCTTCCCACTAGCTATCGATTTAACTCACCGCTAACAAGTCCCTTCTTCTGCTCTTTGCTTGCTATTAGGAGGCCATAAGTCTCTGCTGTCTGGGAAATACTGGTCGTGTCTAATTGTACCGGCCTGCTTAGCCCCTACCCCACTCTCTAAATTCCTCCAGGGACCCGACTCTCCTTCCCAGGCAGAGCTACCCCGGAGGTGCAGGCTCTCAGACAGCATCCAGATGTGGGTCTTCACACCACGCTGGCAGATGCCGGCAGGGGAGCCTCTCTGCCGTCTCTAATGTGTGATCTGTGACTGCAGAAACGTGCAGTTCCTGTGCTAACTCAAAACTGCTCGCCAGAGATGACGGTTTGTACCAAGCCAGAGGAGAGCGGCTCACAAGAGAGGAAAAGCAAGGGTGGAGCGGGCGGTGGAGAGGCAGATCCCAAGGATTCGACTCCCCTGAAGTTAGTGGAGGAGCAAACTATTCCGTGAAGGACTGGGGTAGAAAAGAGAACAGGCAGAAATTCTGCCCCCTCGACAGCTGGCTCTGCTGGGGTTTCATTGGAGTTCATTGCTCCTCTCGGAAAAGGAGATGTCCCCAGGAAAGAAAAGCCTCGCCTGATTCTGGGAGGAAGACTCATCTCCTCAGATGCCCTGGAGATGAAAGGTCGGGTGGAAGGAAACCTTGGAGAGTGAAAGGAGACACTTGATTGGGGTTACGGCTGGGGTCCTTTGGGGGATCCTTCCAGCAGGCTGACCCCCACCCAAAGGACTGGGAGTGTGTGTCAGGAGAGGGGAGGAAGTGGGGGAGAAGGGGCCTCTTTAGCCCCGTCTTTCCACAGGCGGTGGGAGAATGTCTTCATCAGCCAGGCAGCCAGTTATCCTTCTTCAGGGCTTTCCTACGGAAGTAGATGCACATGTGCAACTTCCCAACCACTGATTTCAGAGGGAACACATCTGCCTGAGTAAATCAACCTTGCCAAGTCAGCTCTCATTGAGCTACTAACAGCAAGCTCACTCCAGTGGCAATGGAGAAGGGTGGGGAGCTCCAGGCATTCTATAATTCACCAAGATGCCAAAATGCCACCTCATTTAAAAAAAGAAGTTGTTATCATTCCAGAGCAGTGGGCAGCAAACTCTGAGCCCACCAACTATTGTTGTAAACAAAGTGTTATCAGAACACAGCCTCACTCACATTGTCTGTGACTGCTTACAGTGACAGAATAGAGTAGCTGTGACAGAGACCATATGACCTGCAAAGTCTAAAATATTTACTACCTTGCATTTTGCATAAAAAGTTTGCCAACCCAGCTCCAGAGCACTGAAGGCAGAATTTTTTTTTTTTATATGCCATTCAGTAGCCTGCTTTTCTTCTCTGTGCTTAAACAAAGTGTGAGGCTCACAACATAAGACTGACATTTTTTGCAGAAGATATATTTAGATCTCTTCATTTTCCAACAAATGGTGCTTTTCAGAGAGGTCTGGAATGCTGCCAGCAGGGTCTAGTGTGGACCCTCAAGTCTGCAAGGGTGTGAGGTGGAGAGAGGAAAGACAAGACCAGAAATGTTTGGATGGAAGGACTGAAGACCAGGTGATGAGTCTACTTGAAAAACCCAGGATGGGGAATTCCCTGGTGGTCCAGTGGTTGGGACTCTGCGCTGCCACTGCAGTGGACACAGGGGGCCCAGGTTCAATCCCTGGTCGGGGAACTAAGATCCCACAAGCCGAGTGGTGAGGCAATAAACAAAACAAAACAAAAAATAACCCAGGACGGAGCCAGGTGAGCAGTGGGGTGAGGCAGGGCAGACAGAGTCCTGTATCCACGGCCCTTCCCCACTCCCAGCCATCCCGCCTTCTCGTCTCTGCTCCGCCACCTGTAGTAAGGGGTTTCCTCCCATGGTCGCCCATCCAGAAGTGCCAAAGCCCCTTCTCCCTGTGCTGCCCCTGTATTGTCATCACCTTCTGCTCTTCCTAACCCTCAAACCCAGATCCCCCAGAGATTTCCATCTCCAGCCCACCCCTCCTGCAGCTTTTCCAACCCACTGGAAGCAGCACCCTGGGGAGAAGAGAGTAAACACACACACGGGCAGTGCTTGTAAAAACCCTGTCAAATATCATTTTGAGAATCTTTATCTTCTCTTAAATACAGTCCTAGCACAAAACAAGTAGCAGAACAGAGTTTTCTTTACAAAATGATGGCTACAGAGTTGGGGGCGCTTGTGAATGCATCTGTTCTGTAGGATTTTTCATTGAAGAAAATTCATTTAATTTGGCAAAGGACTGTTACTATGAGCCAGCTGCTGGGGCATACAGGAAGTTTTGCTCACAGAACTCCAACTTAAGATGGTGTTGGTTTAAAAGTGGTTTTATCTTCCCAAAGTAAAAACTTGTTTATACAATGACTGGACATAGAACATTTGGATAATGCAACCCCCTTGTATTTATTGCATTTGTGTAATACTTCACAACGAATAAAAGCTCTTTCACAGAGATGGCTATATTTGGTTTTCCCGGCCAATCTGGGAGGTAGGTAAAATGCTATTCCTTTGGAAAAATAAGTAAATTAGGCTCCTTCAGGTTAACTGCCTTGTTAACATTGGCTGCACTGGGTTAGTACACTAACCAAGACTTTGATTTCTATGTTCTTGGAATTTTCCCTAGCATTCTTATCGTATTTTCTAAATTAGAGTGCTAGTTTTATCTCATAATGAACCCCTATCATTTCTTGCAAGAGGCATCTGAATTCTTATGCTCACTAAGCATTGTCTATATACTAAATAAAGGATATATCGCAAATACATCCAAAGAAGCCATGATGAAAAGAATATAATTAACTCATTTACAAGGTGCCTTGTGTTATTTTTATAACCAACAAATATTAAGAGTAAGGTCCTTTTAAAAAGCCTGAGAAATGTAAAATAATAAGCTAACTAAGAAGGCATTACAAGATTTGGGGAACCATAGGAGCTTTGGGTAGGAATATAATCCTGAACAAAGGGTCCCCTCTTGGCCCCATCTTTCCTTCAAAAGTCAATCAATCATAATAACTCCACATAGGGCTTCCCTGGTGGCGCCGTGTTTGAGAATCTGCCTGCCAATGCAGGGGACACAGGTTCGAGCCCTGGTCTGGGAAGATCCCACATGCCGCGGAGCAACTAGGCCTGTGAGCCACAACTACTGAGCCTGCGCTTCTGGAGCTTGTGCTCCGCAACAAGTGAGGCTGCGACAGTGAGAGGCCCGCGCACCGCGATGAAGTGTGGCCCCCGCTCTCCGCAAGTAGAGAAAGCCCTCACACAGAAACGAAGACCCAACACAGCCAAAAATAAATAAATTAATTAACAAAAACAAAAAACAAACAAACAAAAAACCTCCACATAGAGAGGTTGTGTGCCTGGTGGTTAGGGCTGCAGGCTGGAGCCAGTTAGATCCTGAGCAAGTTTCTAAACTTTTCTCAACTTAAGCTTCTGCAAGTATAAAACAGTACTTACTTTACTTGGTTGCTGTAGGGATTGAATAGGATAATTCATTTTTATAAACTACTTGGAACAGTGCATAGCACATGGCAATTGATGGATAAATTTTTGTTACTGTTATCAGTAGGATTATTGATATAAACAATATATTTTTGGTCTCTCCCCTACCTCAGTCAGAAGTCTCTCAATTTCTGTGAAAAGATGCTGCATGGTTGAGGTGTTGGATGCTTGCAGAAACCTGTTATAGGAGAGATGGTCTGTCTTTCTCTGATTTCTTGCTACACAATGTTCTTGCCTCTATTAAGCTAGCAAAAAGCCCCGGGCAATATTACCTTTTCAAGATGAGGACAGGCTCCCACATTGGGGCTGTCAGAGAGAATTTGGGGTGTGTGAGCCATTTAAATGAATCAGACCTGACAAATCTGATTTACAGATTAAAACAATGTTGTGATATTTACCAAAAGTATATATAGCAAGTTAAGACACCTCCGACAGGCAGCATTGATTGCCCATTTTAATCAGCTGGTATAATTTAGCTACCACCAGAAGCAAAATGCTTAGGAAAGTTAAATCTGATCATAAATAATTCCCATTTTGATGCATTTAAAAATCAAGTAAGACCTTCGTTCAGGGTTTGCTACAAGGTGACACATCTACTACATTATGCGAGGTCACATCAGGTTTCATCTGGGTGTTAGGAGAAGATCTGATTTGACGTAAACAGATGCCAAACAAAGCGTTTAAAGCAATTTTACCAGATGCTGGTATATTAAGATAGACAGAGAAATGACAGAAACCCACTGCCTGCATATATTCACTAAATCTCTGGTGCTTGTGGGACTTTATCAATATTACTTAATCAATATCCCCACCAATTCTGAGCAGAATCAAGGATCACAGCCTTGAAAGAGATCTCAAGGAGTTACTCTGTCTAGAAACACTGGAGCAAGGTTATTGCTTAGGAGAAGCATGGTATGGCTTCAAAACTTATTTGTTGAATGAACAGAAAAAATTATCTTCACCTCCCATCCCCAGAAGGCTGCTTTGTTCTGGAGGTATGAGAGGGACTGAAAAGTACGGAGCAGCCTCAGGGGTTTAAAGCCCTATCCCCTTACTTATTTATTATTTATACCCTGCCTTTTTCTAAAAAAGACTTGAGGCAGCTTACAACAAAAGACACAAACAGGGACTTCCTGGTGGCACAGTGGTTAAGAATCCACCTGCCAGTGCAGGGGACACGGGTTTGAGCCCTGGTCCAGGAAGATCACACATGCCACGGAGCAACTAAGTCCGTGTGCCACAACTACTGAGCCTGCGCTCTAGAGTCCGCGAGCCACAACTACTGAGCCCACATGCCTAGAGTCCTGCTCTGCAACAAGAGAATCCACCAGAATTAGAAGCCCGCACACCGCAACGAAGAGTAGGCCCCGCTCGCTGCAACTTGAGAAAGCCTGTGCACAGCAACAAAGACCCAATGCAGCCAAAAATAAATAAATAAATAAACAAACAAACAAATAAATAAACAAACTAATTTTAAAAAAAGACACAAACAATAAAGAGCCTTATCCTCAGTCATCCCTTGCAGGGTTTCATTATCACTTTCATGATCATCAAAAATGAGTATGAAGTGGCTATTTGCATGGGATGCTATGTCGGGGCTGAATAAATCAGGCAGAGCCAGCTCTGACCTCTGTAAATTTCCATCCCTTCAGTTTGCATTTATTCATTCTTTTGACAAATATTTATTCATCACATCCCACATGCAAATGCTGTTAGGTGGTGTGGGGAGTGGTAAAATGAGTAACGTGTGGACACTGCCCTGCCTGCAAGAGGTTTATAGACAAGGGTAGGGGGTCTAGGACAAGTGTATGTAATACTAATGTGTGTGGGTGCAGATAAGACACAAACCTAAATTCCTCCAAGCCGGCAGAAAGGATCAGTGCTATGGGTGAGTTGCAGAGAATCACAGTGGAAGAATGTCAAGGGGGAGTGCATCTGCTTATTGTGTGTCCTAAAGAAAAACGGAGCTGAAGCAGATCAGGCTGCAGGCAAAGTTGTGAAGGAGAACTCAGCCTTCCTGGGCACCTCTTTGCCCTCCAGGCACTTTCTGCCTCCTCTTCCCCCTCCTCCCCTTCTCATCTGGACATCCTAAGCCCTCATGCTGTCACAGCTGCCTAGTTTCACCTTTCCCAGAAGACTGGCGTGCCACTTGCTGACGTGTCCTGGGACAAATGCCTGTTTGGACATGCTCTCTGCTGGCTATCATCAACAACAGGGATATGGGGCGCTTATCTACAACAAGGTAGAAATAACTAGCAATTATTTGTCACCATGCCATGCCTAGGAGTATCTGATTTTAAAGGAGGACCAGGCCTGGGCACAAAGGAAGCAATCTTGACAAAATCCATGATTGTTGGAGGCCTATGGTCGGTGTGAGAGCTTCCTGGGCACCCTCAAATCCAGGACCCAAATAACTTCTAGCCCTAGGTACCTAGAAGGCAAGGAGTCCCCAGAGGGAACATCCTGAAAGGGTCTCAAGAGAAGAGCTGCTCTCCAGCCAGACTGTGATAAGGAGGAGAAAGAACCTCTTCCAGCTACAGTCCTTCATTCGTTGGAGCAGTAGTTCTTAAAGTTTAGTTTATAGAAGAATCTCAGGGGAAGCTTGAAAAAGTACAGATTCCAAGGCTTCATTCCTGGAAACTCTGTCTTCCTGAAGGAAGTCTGGAGGGGGTCTTGGAGTTCACATTTTAACAAGTATCAAGGCAGCCTCTGAGGAGGTGGTCTTAGGCTCACCCTTGAGATATATTGCCAAAGGGACTCACATTCTAGCAGAAGGTCCAGAAGAGCAGGACAGATGTCTGCTCTTCACAGGTGAACTTCTAGCACCTAGAACAGTGCATAGCTCAGATTAAGCACTCAGTAAATATGTTGATTTAATTAATGCCTGGGGACTTGCCCTGCCTCGTGGCACCCTGGGAGTGGGGGCCTTGGTAATATTTTTTGGTGAAGGAAACCTTGGGGAAAGTATAAAGGTATAGCAGTGTCTGCAGAAAGGACTCTGGATTATGTCGATGTGGAATGAGGTGGTGGAGAACTAGTCTAGTTGAGAGCAGGTATCCCAGGTGTATCCTGCCCTGCCCTCAAGAAGTTGACAGGCTGAGGGTCAGGGTGGGAAGAAATGCTTTGAAGTTTAGCCCGAGGGTCACAGATCTGCTTAGCATCTCATCACTCACCACCCTCCCCTCCCTAGACTTCTAGAGGAATGAAGATCTGAAAGAGAAGTGGAGACTGGAGAGGGAAGGCGGAACTGCGGGAAGAAGGCAGGGAGGGGAGCTCAAGGCCACGGGCGGGCGTGGGCTACCTGCTCTGATCCACAAGGGAGACTGAGCAGCTCTTGCCAGAGCTCTTGCTCTTCTGCTTGGCACAGAGCAAAACCCCAAATGGGCTGCTTTGGGCAAAGGCATTTACCCTGCGGCATTTAGCCTATTGTCAGGTTAAATTTATTCTTTCGTCTTCTGACTGGCTTTGATAACAAACATGTCCCTCCATCTAGGAAGAGAAATCCTACAACTTCTTCCAATGACTCATTGCTGTGCCTTGTAATCTGCTGTCAGGAAATTCTCATGCCTCATGTCTGATGTCAGTTAGCAGGAGAACAGAGCAGTCCTGACGTCCACTAACTGCGTCGTTAGGTTTCTTAAGAGTGTGGGTAGATCTGGGCTCTGGCAGTTGCTCTAAGCGAGGCTGGCTGCCTTACGAATCTTGCTGTCATCTAGGATGGCTTAGTTGACATTTTGTCTGATCTATTTTCCTTTCACCAGTGGCATGAAACAGGACACTGGATATAACCTGGTTAAACTAGACTTCTTCCCAATATCATCATGCTTGAGAAAGAAATCAATGGATCCAGAACCTGTTTAGGGGCGCTTTGGGAAAATTTCCCAACCAACATCTTCTTCCGCAGAGTTCGAATGAAGGACTCATCTAGGACAGCTCCATATGTACGTCTATTACCATGCCAAAAGATGTGAGACCTAGGTTTTAGCTGTTAATGTAACTTTGCATAAGAAGTGTAAACTCTCCAGACCTCATATTCATCTGTAAATGGAGTGGGTTCTTCCATCAGTAGTGAAAAATCCCCTAATGAAAATTCCAATGACTTACAATATCCTATTGTCTGGGTGATTTGGGGTCCAGCTACTTTCCCCACCTCTCTATTTCTTGCTCTGGTTCTCTTTGTTCCTCTAACACACAAAGATTATTCCTGCTTTGCATAAACCTGCTCCCCAAAACTCTCTGCCCTCGATGACCCCATCCTCACACCTCTTCACAAGGAATGCTGTTATCCCAGGTTTTCTTTTTTTTGCATGACTGACTTCTTCATGTTATTCAAGTGTCAGTTCGAATGTGACCTTCTCAGAGAGGTTTCCATGGTCATCAATCTAACGAAGTGCCTCCCCATTTCATCCCAACACTCTCAACCACATTCCTTGACTGAATTTTTTCAAAGCACTTACCATTACCTGGAATTATCTTATTTGACAGTTTGCTTGTTTACAAATAGTTCTGCTACAGTGTGACATATGCATTCCTAAAAATCACCGTGTTGTATGAAATTACATACTATAAACCAATGGAGCTACGGAAAAAATGGGATCGGGAGCTCAACACTCAAAAACTTCATCAGTGACATATTTTAAAAAAATAGAAACAATAAAAATGGCAGCACAGTTTTATATACGTTTACTGGTCAAGATATACATAAATACTACAATAAATGTCACTTTATCTTGAAAAAGACCTGCAGTTTGCTTGTAGAAGTGGGGATAGAGTGGGTTGCAGATTATGAATTATTGTGAAGTGGTGGTAGGAGGGTTATGGACAGCTGTTAACACCAGATGTAGCTCATAACACACTCAGAGATTTGAGGTAGCTGGTAGATGTTTGAGTTGCGTACACCTGTCCATTTTATGTACTCCTATGTGACTTGGTTCAGCTTGGTGCCCCTTTCTGCATTCTAGTGTTTCTCACAGATGAAATCATGTGTAAGCAAACATGAAATTCGAATTGTGCTTAAATTATTCCCTAACATATCAATCAGGTTGGAATATATTCTCGTTTTCAAAATAAGCATTATAGGAGATGTGATAGCATTTGTTTGCTCCACTCACTAGAATTTAAGCTCCGTAAGATCGGGGAACTTGTCTGTTTGATTCATTGCTATATTTCCATCATCTAAACAGCCTGGAACATAGCAGGCTTTCAATTAATATTTGTTGAATGAATGAATGAATCTTTCTTCAATTTTCTTCTCTCCCTACATACTAGTGATACCCTTTCAAGGGTTACAGTGGTCCACATTGGTATGGTGGTGAAGAAGTAATAGTACGACCAGAGGGGTTTCAAAATTGCTGTGTTGGGGGGAGAGGGCATGTGTTCTCTGAAGACAAACACAAAAATGGAAACAAGAAAAACCCTAAAGCCTAAATTACTACAAATGGTTATGATATCCACACAGGTCCCTCCACCTTTGTAGTCATGAAAGATCTCTAAGGCTCCTTCTATCCATTACAAATACACGATTGTAATGATGAATTATTTTGAAGAGTCAGTGCAGAACTATGGACCTAGAAACACTACACAGAGCCCTATGTTATGTGGAAAGGTTCCTGGAATTCATTCCACTAGGAATGAAAGAATCTTCAAGTCTAGCAGGTAAATTTGCTGGGAAACACTAATGTCTGTCCCTCCTCTCCATATGTGTGTCTCAGACCTAAAATTTAATCACTCTTCTACTAAGTCAGAGAACAGAATTAGAAGTGGCTTTGAAAGGTCATCCTAGACAGGTAGGTTATGTCATATTCCTAAAGGGTTTGAAAATTGTTCGAATTTCAGGGAAATTGTCTAGCGCTACCAAGTAAAAGGTCAAATCAGAAAGCCCCCAAAGAGCTAAGGAATGATCTTTCTTCTGAATTTTTCTGATTTAAATTCTGAACCTAAGAAAATGTGCCTGCAAATGCAAATGTTGTGGTTGAGCTACTGAGGTTTATCAGGCAAAACAGGGAATATTCTATTATGATTCTTTACTTCCTCAGTAACTGCTCAATCTTATGGAGAGTTGAGTGGAGTGGCAAAGTAATTACATGGTGAGTACCATATATTTACGATTATTTATGTTTTCTAGATTGGAGTACAGGGTAATTATTTTTGGTCTTATTAAGTACAAATTACCAAGCAGTCTTCAGGAACATGTAATTACTATGTACTGTAGTCACATGCCACTTACCAAGCAAAATGAATGCAGTGAAAATTTTATTTAACACAAGCAGAATGACACATGTGGTTTTATGAAGCAAAGTACAGGGACCTGCCTTCCTGTCTTGGGAGAGGAAACAGAGCAGCCCTTCTTAACTTAAGGCATTTCCTCAGTGAACAAGATCCACATTTCTCAAGGGTTGGTGCTCATTAAGAATGCAGATGTTTGGAGCCCCATGCCAGACCTAGAGAGTCCCACTCTCGGAGGTGAGGCCGTGGAGTCTGTGTCTTCAGCAAGTCGCTGAGGTGATTCATGTGTGCACTACAGTGAACAAGCATCTTCCCAAGAGTCACAAAATACTCTGACCAGCAGGGTTACCTCTAAACACAGAGGTGGGAAAAAATGGGGCCTAGGTGGCATACATTTTTCTGTTTTTCACTGACTAGTTTCTGTTTTTCTTTTTAGATTTTACATTGACAAGTATCCTTGAACCCATTGTTGCAAAGATATAGAAGTCTTATTATATGTTGAGTATTCCCTGTGAGTTGATTTTCTATTATACATAGATCATGTACATGTAATTTAGTTTAGATCTTTTAGATTTTAGTGAATACACAAACACGCACACACACATGCACACACACAATTTGAGGGACAGAAGTATGAGGAAGAGCCAGAGGCCAAGGAGTGATTTGCCTCATGTTCGGAACAAGGGCAGATTTTACTCAACAGGTATTTCCTGTGCAGTTACTCCATGCAATGTAAGCTCACTTTCTATACCCATTCATTCAATAGGTCTTATTTCCTTAATTGAGATAGATCACTAGAGTGGTTAAGGGCACAGGATCTGGAGTAAGGAGACTCCAGTCCCACCATTTACTAGTTAGGAAACCATGGATGCTCTGTCAATGTTTGTGTCCCCCCCAAATTCTTAAGTTGAAATCCTACACCCCAAAGGTGACGGTATTAGTAGGTGGAGCCTTTGGGAGGTGATACGGTCACGAGGGCGGTATCTTCATGAATGAGATTAGTGCTCTTACAAAAGAGACCCCAGAGAGCTCCCTCACTCTTTCCACTATGTGAGGATACAACTAGAAGTCTGTGACCCACCAGAGGACCCTCACCTGACCATGCTGGTACCCTGATCTCAGACATCCAGCCTCTAGAACAGTGCCAAATAAATTTCTATTGTATACAAGCCACCTAGTCTGTGGAGTTTTGTTACAGCAGCCCAAACCGACTAAGACAATGGGCAAGTCACCTCTGTGCTCACTTCCTTCATTATAAATTAGGGAAATAATGCTCCTCTCAGAGGGTTACTTTCAGGAAAAAAAATAACATAAATGCCTGCAAAGTGTTTAAAACACTGCTACCATCTATAAAAGTCAAGAAATTTGGCTATTATCGATGTATTAAACATGAAAATACCATATTCATATATTTGGCAGTTGGATTTTCTTCTTTACACCCATTCTGAAAGGAAAAATCAATAAGACAGTTTTTATACATATCTTTCCTCTCACATTTTAAAAACTTCAACCGCACTGACAGGCAAGAGTAGAACATGATTTGTCCTTGCCAAGGCAGAGAAAAGGTTAACTTTTTGACTTCAAGAGAAGCCAGCTGGAGAAGCAGACAGTCTGCTAATGGTAAGCCAGGGGAAGCAAGAACTAATTTTAGCCATCATTCTTCAATCACTGTCCAGTTCCCTCTCACACCCCTCCCTGCCTACCCCCATCCTCTCTGAACTGTGAGGCATAAGACTGCTTCCCCAGGGCACCTACAATCCTGGAAGGGAGGGACATAATTCTACGACAACCCACTGCCTCTTCCAGTGAATTAGAGATGCTTATGCCCCAGCTTCAAAAATATCCTGAACACCATAAATACCAGCTTTCTATCACTTGCAAATTATCTTTGTCTTTTTCTCAGAAACACTCATGCAACCATGTGCCTTTCCTGCCATTTTTGCTGAAAGTGACTTTTTCAGAAATGTGAAGCATTGCTGTGGAAAAATTTGAGAAAGTCCAGATACACTTTAACTCAGTCTTATAGTAAACAAAGATGAGGAAAGCAAAGATTAATGATGATTGCTAGGGTGAACCCATATGCTTGTATAACTTTCTTCACCCTGGCTGTTGAAGTGAAAATATCTGGGGAAAGGAGAAAAAAAATATTCAGGTAAATATTATATTTCATGAGCCTGAGGTTCTCCTATAAAGATTGTGAAACAGAATATATATTTGTGAAATGCAAACATTTTTCACCTACTAATGTTTATAATTAAGGCACAAATTCTTACTCAAACAAAAACCTTAGCTTGGGGAAGAGAAGCATAAACAGAAACACAATTAATGCTTTTGCTGACAGCGGGTTTCTTCTGTGGAGAACAGCAAGCATTCCACATGTGGAGAAATACTGAGACGTACTTCTGTAAGTACACGAATGTACATGCACATAAACTACGATCACAGGCAATGAGAGCTCAGAAACCAAAGAGGACATCTAACCTCAGATCTGAGAACCACATGAGCTCGTTTTGTTCTAGATTGATAAGCAATGCAGAAAAGGCTTGGATGACATAGTCTGAACACAGAGAGAATTAAAGAGGATTAGTTCTTTCTACCAAGCCAGAGAAAGCCCTGCCTGGAAGTATTCTGCTGGTGCTAGCCCAGGCCCAAGGAGTAAGAATTTGAAAAAAAGAAGTCTTAGAATCACAGGACTGTAAGAGGCCTTAATAGTCCTCTAATTCAATCCTAGATTTGCCAGCAGAATGAACGCCCCAGTGACCGCTGGCCCAGGAACAGGGTGATTCAATGCTGTCACATAGCCTCTCAGCCTAGTAATGAGTGAGACTCAGGCAAGGGAGCCTTTACCTGGGGCCATCTGTGGATGTCAGCAGGCGCAAGATCTGAGATAAATTCATCAACAGTGGGGAGATGATTAGACCATCTTGCCCTACCTCTTACTGCACTCATCATCATCATCTTCATTTTTTGTCTGAAGCTACACCTGGGGGCTTGCCTTGGAGCCTGGGCCTGCATTAGTCCCCGTTCGCAGGTATTTATCCCTTGGCCTCCTTTACCTGTGATGGGAAGATGTGCTGAATTCAGCAGCATTTGGACCATGGTCTTAACAAATCATTTTAGTTTCTCTTTATTTCAGATCTATATCTCCATTACTCTGCCTTTTAAAGGGTAAATTCTAAACTAGACTCTAAACATTACAAAGGGTGGGTTTCAGTCAAAATTAAAATAAAAACAGAAAATACATTGGTTACTGATAGGTTTTTTTCTTTTTTAATAAATCATGGTCAATTAGTAATGCTGGTAGAAACTTGTAGTTTAAAGGAATATCATTGAGCATCATTTGGTCATTTAAAAAATTTGTCTCCTTTGGGTAAATCCAGAATTTCCTCTATCATGGCTCCTTATGGAGCCAGACTGGAAAAACTGGAAGACAGAAAAGACAGTATGCATTTATTTAAATAATATATAGAAAGTATCTACAACATGTTTCCTTCTGTTAATCTTTAAATCTGCATATCCCTCATCCAGCTTCCACACCTACAAAGGTGAGATACCACAATGTTTACTGATGTCTTTATGACACCTCCTGGATGTCACCTCAAATCCCTTACTGTAAGAGTGCCCACGTCTTGTACTAGCCAGCCTCCATCCACCTGCACCTTCCCATGCCCTCTAGCCTGGGTTCCTTTAGCCCACCCCATATCTGGGCTTTGCTGAAACTTCAGCTAAGATGGTCTTGAATCTCTTAATGACCTTATTTCCACCCCCTGCCTGCCCAGCAGCTTTATAATATTCTCTATTTAAGAAAGACTGCGTGTTGGAAGAAAGCTATGCATACTCTGATCCTCTTTCAGCACCCTCAAAAGAATTACAGAATTAAGAGATAGAGTGGAGTACATTACTACATAATTGATATGATTAATTTGTTTCAATGAATATAATGACAATTGTTTCTGCAGTGCCCTTGTTTCCATCAGCTCAGTGATCTGATCATCAGATCTGCTTTCACTTCATAGATACAGCTTAGCAAACACCATCTGAAAGTCCTTTCATTCAAGAAACAATCTGGCATCATATTTTTAATGTCATGTTTGCTTGTCAGGAAGCTAAGAATTCTTTGGATTTTACAATTTGAACCAGGATTTAGCCAAACTAAATTTGATCTGTCATTTCCTGGGTAGATTAGAGTATTCAGATCCAAATAACACCAAACAAAAACTACTTTTTGAATATCGATCATTCTTAATATTGTGGGGCAACTGGGAGACACCAGAGCACTGAGGATGAGATTAGTCTCTAGCCAAAAGAACTTTGATGTTGTTCAATAATTGTTTTCTTGTACATCAACCTGCAAGGTCCATCGATTCTCGCTTAATAATTCAGATAATTAGCAGCTACAGAGCTCTAATGCACCACACTACAGGCCTCATGCTCATCATTTCACCAATTCACGGCAGCCCCACTGGGATACATACTATCACTCTTCCTATCTTTATAGATGATAAAAGTCAAGTGACCTCCCTAGAGTCAAACAATGTCATTGGTGGAAGCAGAATTTAAGCCCAGTTTGCTTGACACCAGAGCCGAGTTCTTGAGCGCTGGGTGTAGAAATCTAAGATGACAATGCCTCTTGAGAATGGTATAGTTTATGTGAAATAAAAATCTAGTGAAAAGGAGAGCCCAGTGCAGACAGGCTTTGTCACAGAAGACCCGATGGATTTGTGCTGGGTCACAGTGGAGTACAGATGGCATGAGCAATGAGGGATACTGTGAAATCAAAAGCATGGAGTAGGAAATGGATAAAGTGGTTTGGGTGTCAATTAGATGTCAACGTTAAAAGATTGAGGGTTTATAGTTGGAAGGGGTGGAAAATAAAGTTGGATATGTAGGGCTCATTTCCGAGGAAATTTAAAGCCAGGCTGCGTTCAGACTTGGTTTGTTAGGTAGAAAGAGTACAGCTAATGGTGAGCCAGGAACATATTTTAATAGTTGTGTTTTAGGAAGATTCAGTGCCATGTTAGCTACAAGAGATGGTAGAAGAGAAAACCAGCAATGATACACCACAGTAATCTCAATGAGAATCAAATGAGGGATTGAGCAAGGGTGGTGGCAGAGGTAATGGACAACTTGGGGTGTTTTCATGATACCTCAAAAGGAAAAATTATAGAACTTGACTGACTGATGTAAGGGTCCCTTTTAGGAATTACAAGAATACTATGTATTTAATTCAAAGAAAGTCTGTCATATTAAAATAATTTCTATGTACTGGAAGTTTCAAATAATTTCTTTAACATGCATTTTGTGACTAAAGCTTGCCAGTTTTATAAAGTATATTTTTAGTATTTTAGCTTATTTTCCTAACTTTGTAGAATAAAAACTTCATGAGTTGTCAGTTGTCTAAAAAGAATCTTCTTTATGTGTAATATTTTCTTTTTAATTAAGTGGTTTGTACAGTTCAGCTATTGATTTTTTGTTACATTAAAATATTTTAATGGGGGAGACCTTCAAGATGGCAGAGAAGTAAGATGTGGAGATCACCTTCCTCCCCACAAATACATCAGAAATACATGTACATGTGAACAACTCCGACAGAACATCTACTGAACACTGGCAGAAGACCTCAGACTTTCCAAAAGCCGTGTGGCTGACAGGGTCTTGGTGCTTCGGCCGGGTGTCAGGCCTGTGCCTCTGAGGAGGGAGAGCTGAGTTCAGGACATTGGTCCACCAGACACCCCCCAGCTCCATGTAATATCAAACGGTGAAAGATCTCCCAGAGATCTCCATCTTAATGCGAAGACCCAGCACCACTCAACGACCAGCAAGCCACAGCGCTGGACACCCTATGCCAAACAACTAGCAAGACAGGAACACAACCCCACCCATTAGCAGAGAGGCTGCTTAAAATCATAATAAGGTCACAGACACCCCAAAACACACCACCAGATGTGGTCCTGCCCACCAGAAAGACAAGATACAGCCTCATCCACCAGAACACAGGCACTAGTCCCCCGAACCAGGAAGCCCACAAAACCCACTGAACTAACCTTAGCCACTGGGGGCAAAGACCAAAAACAATGGGAATTACAAATGTGCAGCCTGCAAATAGGAGACCCCAAATGCAGTAAGTTAAGCAAAATAAGAAGACAGAGAAACACACAGTAGATGAAGGAGCAAGGTAAAAACCCACCAGAACTAACAAATGAAGAGGAAATAGGCAGTGTACGGGAAAAAGAATTCAGAGTAATGATAGTAAAGATGATACAAAATCTTGGAAATAGAATGGAGAAAATGCAAGAAACGTTTAACAAGGACCTAGAAGAACTAAAGAGCAAACAAATAATGATGAACAACACAATAAATGAAATTAAAAATTCTCTAGAAGGAATCAATAGCAGAATAACTGAGGGAGAAGAACGGGTAAGTGACCTGGAATATAAAATAGTGGAAATAACTACTGCAGAGCGGGATAAAGAAAAAAGAATGAAAAGAATTGAGGACAGTCTCAGAGACCTCTGGGACAACATTAAATGCACAAACATTCGAATTATAGGGGTCCCAGAAGAAGAAGAGAAAAAGAAAGGGAATGAGAAAATACTTGAAGAGATTATAGTTGAAAACTTCCCTAATATGGGAAAGGAAATAATCAAATCCAGGAACGGCAGAGTCCCATACAGGATAAATCAAAGGAGAAACCCTCCAAGACACATATTAATCAAACTATCAAAAATTAAATACAAAAAACAAATATTAAAAGCAGCAAGGGAAAAACAACAA
>NC_041224.1:91468063-91470291 GCF_002837175.3 Physeter macrocephalus
TGGGATCAATAGCAGAATAACTGAGGCAGAAGAACGGATAAGTGACCTGGAAGATAAAATAGTGGAAATAACTACTGAAGAGCAGAATAAAGAAAAGAGAATGAAAAGAATTGAGGACAGTCTCAGAGACGTCTGGGACAACATTAAATGCACAAACATTCGAATTATAGGGGTCCCAGAAGAAGAAGAGAAAAAGAAAGGGAATGAGAAAATACTTGAAGAGATTATAGTTGAAAACTTCCCTAATATGGGAAAGGAAATAATCAAATCCAGGAACGGCAGAGTCCCATACAGGATAAATCAAAGGAGAAACCCTCCAAGACACATATTAATCAAACTATCAAAAATTAAATACAAAAAACAAATATTAAAAGCAGCAAGGGAAAAACAACAAAAAATATACAAGGGAATCCCGATAAGGTTAACAGCTGATATTTCAGCAGAAACTCTGCAAGCCAGAAGGGAGTGGCAAGACATATGTAAGTGATGAAAGGGAAAAACCTACAACCAAGATTACTCTACCGAGCAAGGATCTCAATCAGATTCGATCGAGAAATGAAAACCTTTACAGACAAGCAAAAGCTAAGAGAATTCAGCACCACCAAACCAGTTTTACAACAAATGCTAAAGGAACTTCTCTAGGCAGGAAACACAAGAGAAGGAAAAGACCTACAATAACAAACCCACAACAATTAAGAAAATGATAATAGGAACATACATATCTACAATTACCTTAAATGTAAAATACTCCCACCAGAAGACATAGACTGGCTGAATGGATACAAAAACAAGACCCATATATATGCTATCTACAAGAGACCCACTTCAGACCTAGGGACACATACAGACTGAAAGTGAGGGGATGGAAAAAGATATTCCATGAAAATGGAAATCAAAAGAAAGCTAGAGGGGCAATTCTCATGTCAGACAAAATAGACTTTAAAAGAAAGACTATTACAAGAGACAAAGAAGGACACTACATAATGATTAACGGATCAATCCAAGAAGAAGATATAACAATTGTAAATGTTTATGCACCCAACATAGGAGCACCTTAATACATAAGGCAAATGCTAACAGCCATAAAAGGGGAAATCGACAGTAACACCATCATAGTAGGGGACTTTAACACCCCACTTTCACCACTGGACAGATCATCCAAAGTGAAAATAAGTAAGGAAACAAAAGCTTTAAATGATACATTAAACAAGATGGACTTGATATTTATAGGACATTCCATCCAAAAACAACCAAATACACTTTCTTCTCAAGTGCTCATAGAACATTCTTCAGGATAGATCATATCTTGGATCACAAATCAAGCCTTATTAAATTTAAGAAAATGGAAATCATATAAAGTATCTTTTCTGACGACAATGGTATGAGACTAGATATCAATTACAGGAAAAATTCTGTAGAAAATACAAACACATGGAGGCTAAACAATACACTACTTAATAATCACGAGATCACTGAAGAAACAGAGGTAATCAAAAAATACCTAGAAACAAATGACAATGAAAACATGATAACCCAAAACCTATGGGATGCAGCAAAAACAGTTCTAAGAGGGAAGTTTATAGCAATACAATCCTACCTCAAGAAACATCTCAAATAAACAACCTAACCTTACACCGAAAGCAATTAGAGAGAGAAGAACAAAAACACCCCAAATTTAGCAGAAGGCAAGAAATCATAGAGATCAGATCAGAAATAAATGAAAAAGAAATGAAGGAAATCATAACAAAGATCAATAAAACTAAAAGCTGGTCCTTTGAGAAGATAAACAAAACTGATAAATCATTTGCCAGACTCATCAAGAAAAAAAGGGAGAAGACTCAAATCAATAGAATTAGAAACGAAAAAGCAGAAATAAGAACTAACACTGCAGAAGTACTAAGGATCATGAGAGATTACTACAAGCAACTCTATGCCAATAAAATGGATAACCTGGAGGAAATGGACAAATTCTTAGAAAAGCACCACCTTCTGTGACTAAAGCAGGAAGAAATAGAAAATATGAACAGACCAGTCACAAGCACTGAAATTGAAACTGTGATTAAAACTCTTCCAACAAACAAAAGCCCAGGACCAGATGGCTTCACAGACGAATTCTATCAAACATTTAGAGAAGAGCTAACACCTATCCTTCTCAAACTTTTCCAAAATATAGCAGAGGGAGGAACACTCCCAAACTCATTCTACAAGGCCACCATCACTCTGATACC
>NC_041224.1:91470643-91471265 GCF_002837175.3 Physeter macrocephalus
CTGATACCAAAACCAGACAAAGATGTCACAAAGAAAGAAAACTACAGGCCAATATCACTGATGAACATAGATGCAAAAATCCTCAACAAAATACCAGCAAACAGAATCCAACAGCACAATAAAAGGATCATACACCATGAGCAAGTGGGGTTTATCCCAGAAATGCAAGCATTCATCAATATATGCAAATCAATCAATGTGATAAACCATATTAAAAAATTGAAGGATAAAAACCATATGATCACCTCAATAGATGGAGAAAAAGCTTTTGACAAAATTCAACACCCATTTATGATAACAATCCTCCAGAAAGTAGGCAAAGAGAGAACTTACCTCAACATAATAAAAGCCATATATGACAAACCCACAGCCAACATTGTTCTCAATCATGAAAAACTGAAACCATTTCCTCTAAGATCAGGAACAACACAAGGTTCTCCACTCTGACCACCATTATTCAACATAGTTTTGCAAGTTTTATCCACAGCAATCAGAGAATGAAAGAAATAAAAAGAATCCAGGGCTTCCCTGGTGGCGCAGTGGTTGAGAGTCCGCCTGCCGATGCAGGGGATGCGGGTTTGTGCCCCGGTCCGGGAAGATCCCACATGCCGTGGAGCGGCTG
>NC_041224.1:91471275-91472265 GCF_002837175.3 Physeter macrocephalus
AATTTGGTAAAGTAGCAGGATACAAAATTAATGCACAGAAATCACTTGCATTCCTATACACTAATGATGAAAAATCTGAAAGAGAAATTAAGGAAACACTCCCATTTACCACTGCAACAAAAAGAATAAAATACCTAGGAATAAACCTACTTAAGGAGACCAAAGACTTGTATGCAGAACACTGTAAGACACGGATGAAAGAAAATAAAGATGATACATACAGATGGAGAGATACACCATGTTCCTGGATTGGAAGACTCAACACTGTGAAAATGATTATACTACCCAAAGCAATCTACAGATTCAATGGAATCCCCATCAAACTACTACAGGCGTTTTTCACAGAACTAGAACAAAAAATTTTACAATTTGTATGGAAACACAAAAGACCACGAATAGCCAAAGCAATCTTGAGAAAGAAAAACGGAGCTGGAGGAATGAGTCTCCCAGACTTCAGACTATAATACAAAGCTACAGTAATAAAGACAGTATGGTACTGGAACAAAAACAGAAATGTTGATCAATGGAACAAGATAGAAAGCCCAGAGAGAAACTCATGCACATATGGTCACCTTATCTTTGATAATGGAAGCAAGAATATACAATGGAGAAAAGACAGCCTCTTCAATAAGTGGTGTTGGGAAAACTGGACAGCTACATGGAAAAGAATGAAATTAGAACACTCCCTAACACCATACACAAAAATAAACTCAGAATGGATTAAAGACCTAAATATAAGGCCAGACACTATCAAACTCTTAGAGGAAAACATAGGCAGAACACTCTATGACATCAATCACAGCAAAATCCTTTTTGACCCACCTCCTAGAGAAATGGAAATAAAAACAAAAATAAACAAATGGGACCTAATGAAACTTAAAGGCTTTTGCACAGCAAGGAAAACATAAACAAGACAAAAAGACAACCCTCAGAATGGGAGAAAATATTTGCAAATGAAACAACTGACAAAGGATTCATCTCCAAAATTTA
>NC_041224.1:91472650-91478185 GCF_002837175.3 Physeter macrocephalus
AAGCAGCTCATGCAGCTCAATATCAAAGAAACAAACAACCCAATCCAAAAATGGGCAGAAGATCTAAATAGATATTTTCCAAATAAGATATACAGATTGCCAACAAACACATGAAAAAAATGCTCAACATCACTAATTAGAGAAATGCAAATCAAGACTACAATGAGGTATCACCTCACACCAGTCAGAATGGCCATCATCAAAAAATCTACAAACAATAAATGCTGGAGAGGGTGTGGAGAAAAAGGAACCCTCCTGCACCTTTGGTGGGAATGTAAATTAATACAGCCACTATGAAGAACAGTATAGAGGTTCCTGAAAAAACTAAAAATAGAACTACAATACGACCCAGCAATCCCACTACTGGGCACTTACCCTGAGAAAACCATAATTCAAAAAGAGTCATGTACCACAATGTTCACTGCAGCTCTGTTTACAATAGCCAGGACATGGAAGCAACCTAAGTGTCTATTGACAGATGAATGGATAAAGAAGATGTGGCACATATATACAATGGAATATTACTCAGCCATAAAAAGAAACGAAATTGAGTTATTTTTGTAGTGAGGTAGATGGACCTAGAGACTGTCATACAGAGTGAAGTAAGTCAGAAGGAGAAAATCAAATAATGTATGCTAACATATATATATGGAATCTAAAAAAAAAAAACCAAAAAACTCGTCTGAAGAACCTAGGGGCAGGACAGGAATAAAGACAGAGACAGAGAATGGACTTGAGGACATGGGGAGGGGGAAAGGTAAGCTGGGACAAAGTTAGAGAGAGGCATGGAGTTATATATACTATCCAATATCAAATAGATAGCTAGTGGGAAGCAGCTGCATAGCACAGGGAGATCAGCTTGGTGCTTTGTGACCACCTAGAGGGGTGGGATAGGGAGGTGGGAGGGAGATGCAAGAGGGAGGAGATAAGGGGATATATGTATATGTATATCTGATTCATTTTGTTTTAAACCAGAGACTAACACACCATTGTAAAGCAATTATACCCCAATAAAGATGTTAAAAAAATTTTAATGTTTCCTTGTTTCTTTAACTTACAAATTCACTTGTCCCCACTATTTTGTGATGGTTGTTTCTTCCTGAGTTTAAGAGACTTTACATCTTATACATCTTTATTTCTTTTTATCACATACCATGCTTATCATACTGTTGGGCACATAGAACATTTATTGATTCAGTGATTAACTTCATTTAAAAAACAAGGCTTTTTTCCCATGTCAAGAATTTCAAAATATTAATATTTAATATTGCTTTTCAAATGTCCTGTTTTGACTTACTTTTAGAATGTAATTCCATAAGGACAGAGTCTGCTATACGTGACTTTGCTTCTCTCTTAAAACCTAGCACAGTGCCTGGCCAAGGTTGAGGAAACATTCACTGAACAAATGAATGGTTTATTTACTTGAATAACTATATTCTTGCTCAAAATAATGAGTCCAGGTCTCTGACTATGTTAATACTTCCTGGAAAAGCAATACATAGAACATATTCTGTGTTTGTGTTTTTCTTGTATTGGAAGAAACAGCTACAGCTATGTGTGCTTCTGGGTTTGCATGCCAATGTGCATGAATGCATATGATTTGATTCTTAATGTGTCACTAGAGAAGTGCCTGTTTCTAAAAGTTGATCCTAGTGCTCTAGGAAAGCAGGAGAGAGGGTGGTAGACATCTTCCACACAGATGGTGGCAGAGGTGGGCCCATAAAGGAAGAGCCAGGGTCTAGCAGAACCTCTGTGCTCAATACAGAAATGGCCATCTAAAATGAAATCTTTTGTTTCAAAACAGTAACAATTCAAGTAAAACGATTTTAGAAGTAAAAAGTATTTGTGCACTTTTCTGTATGTATATCACAATAATATATTTAAAAAGTGACAGATAGGGGTACACAATAATTTATTTCTAAAAATAATTGAGGCTTAAAAAGTCTTTTAAAAATTAAAAATGACCTATAAACTCCATTTGATATACCTTTGGTCAGAGGAAACTAGCCACTATCACAAACACATTTTAAGAAATATTTTGGATCTAGCTGTTCTCTGGAGATAACATCTAATCCTGAGATGATTGTACTAACCCGATGGCCTTTACTTTTGGAAACATGTACTGCCACATGATCAAGGAGGTGTTTCTTAAGCTGAAATTTTCAACTTCATCTAGAACTAAGGTGATGCAGTTCTAAATCTATGATGATGTGTAATTTGCCTTCTGTTTCTGTAATACTTTGAACTTAATATTGGATAGGAAGCTCAGCTCCATGCAAAAAATAATAGGTTTTGTTTTTCTAGGACTTTTTGCTAGAAGAACAAATCATCTTCTCCAGGTAAGGATGAACTAAAGCACACACACACACACACACACACACACACACACACACACACAGACATATGCATTTGTATAACCTCAGATACCCAATTTTCAAAACCCATATTTTTATAATTTAACCAACATTTGAGCAATTTCCTATTACTTACCCCCAAATGATCTTACAAAACTTTAATATTTGTGGTTCCTGTGAACATTACCCATTGAGGTCTATGAAACTCTAAATATGCCTAAACCACAGCTGTTAAGTAAAACTATTTAACAGAATATTTTCTGCAGTGCTTTTTCAGGAAACCATCCCAGCCACAAAATAGTTCTCAGCATCAGATATTCAGCTTTCTTAAACCCAGATTAAAGACCAGTGATGATTCTGGGATGTTTTAAAATCACTCTGTAATTGCAAATGGTTAATCAAATTCATTAATCAGAATTTAAACACTTACATTTTGACTTAATGTACAGCTCTGAACTCAGGAATTCTCTAATCAGAGAGCAGAGCATCTGTAATTGGCACTCTCAAGGTCAGTGGCAGTAGTGACCACTTGTATAAATTCCAGGGACCTTAGCCTCTGAAAATATCCTTTGTTTTATTTTCAAATGCTTCCTTCCAAGTTGGGCTTTGAAATTTTAAGAGCTCTATTCCAGCTGCGCTCTTAATATTGGCCTCAAATATATTTTAAATAAGTGGGCTGAAGAATGATTCTCCATGAGAGATGAACTTATGACCCTGTAAAGGAAAAGTCATGTTAATGTGCAGATAAAGATTGAGGCAAAGCTTGCAGACAAGCAAGAGGGGAGCAGGGATGGGAGGGAATTCAGATGAAGTTTGTTTTTTTGTACCATTTTGGATTGTTTGTGGTCTAAAATTTATGTCAGCTTTTGGATCTGTTCATAGAGTCTGAAACTCCCCAGTCCTAGATGTATATTTGGCCGAGTACAAAAGAGTCTACACCTCAGTGACTTTTCAGAGTAGCTGAAACATGTGGAGCCTTTCTTACAGCATCAGGCCACTACATCACTGTGACTCCCTGGCTTCTTCCCACTGTCTAAAGCATTAGGTTGGACCTTGCTGTGTCTTTTGGCCACACCTTAATCATGTGGGAGGGAATAGTTTGGGAAGAGCTACAAAGTACCCCAATTTGTCTTGCATCAAGGGACAGCATCCTGGACTCAGAACTGAATAGAATGAGCCTTTGATAGTGGAGGGAGGATGTCACTGACCAGATGAGGCCAGAGCTGCGGCCACAGTGGGGGTGAGGCGCTGGGGCTGACTAGCAAGGGAGGAGATGATCGAATTAGAGGTCCAATCCTTTATGATGCAGGGAGCCTTAGGGAAATCTCAGGAGTCAAGTGGTAACTTTCTTATTTTTTTCAGCCTAAGATATATTAAAAATAGAAAAAAGCAACAGTGAGATTTCACCAATTATGGTGTATTTATTTATTTATTAACAACTTTATTGGAGTATAATTGTTTTACAATGGTGTGTTAGTTTCTGCTTTATAACAAAGTGAATCAGCTATACATATACATATATCCCCATATCTCTTCCCTCTTGTGTCTCCCTCCGTCCCATCCTCCCTATCCCACCCTTCTAGGTTGTCACAGAGCAGCGAGCTGATCTCCCTGTGCTATGCGGCTGCTTCCCACTAGCTATCTATTTTACGTTTGGTTGTGTATATATGTCCCTGCCACTCTCTGACTTTGGCCCAGCTTACCCTTCTCCCTCCCTGTGTCCTCAAGTAGGTCTGCATCTTTATTTCCGTCTTGCCCCTAGGTTCTTCATGACCTTTGTTGTTGTTGTTGTTTTTTAAGATTCCATATATATACATTAGCTGGATTTAGTATGTTGGATGTTTGTTTATTTATTTATTTATTAACAACTTTATTGGAGTATAATTGTTTTACAATGGTGTGTTAGTTTCTGCTTTATAACAAAGTGAATCAGCTATACATATACATATATCCCCATATCTCTTCCCTCTTGTGTCTCCCTCCGTCCCATCCTCCCTATCCCACCCTTCTAGGTTGTCACAGAGCAGCGAGCTGATCTCCCTGTGCTATGCGGCTGCTTCCCACTAGCTATCTATTTTACGTTTGGTTGTGTATATATGTCCCTGCCACTCTCTGACTTTGGCCCAGCTTACCCTTCTCCCTCCCTGGGTCCTCAAGTAGGTCTGCATCTTTATTTCCGTCTTGCCCCTAGGTTCTTCATGTCCTGTGTTGTTGTTGTTGTTTTTTAAGATTCCATATATATACATTAGCATATGATATTTGTTTTTCTCTTCCTGACTTACTTCACTCTGTATGACAGACTCTAGGTCCATCCACCTCACTACAAATAACTCAATTTCGTTTCTTTTTATGGCTGAGTAATATTCCATTGTATATGTGTGCCACATTTCTTTATCCATTCATCTGTCGATGGACACTTGGGTTGATTCCATGTCCTGGCTATTGTAAATAGAGCTGAAATGAACATATTGGTACATGACTCTATTTGAATTATGGTTTTCTCAGGGTATATGCCCAGTAGTGGGATTGCTGGGTCGTATAGTAGTTCTATTTTCAGTTTTTTAAGGAACCTCCATACTGTTCTCCATAGTGGCTGTATCAATTTACATTCCCACCAACAGTGCAAGAAGGTTCCCTTTTCTCCACACCCTCTCCAGCATTTATTGTTTGTAGATTTTTTGATTATGGCCATTCTGACCGATGTGAGATGATATCTCATTGAAGTTTTGATTTGCATTTCTCTAATGATTAATGATGTTGAGCATTCTTTCATGTGTTTGTTGGCAATCTGTATATCTTCTCTGGAGAAATGTCTGTTTAGGTCTTCTGCCCATTTTTGGATTGGGTTGTTTGTTTTTTTGATATTGAGCTGCATGAACTGCTTGTAAATTTTGGAGATGAATCCTTTGTCAGTTGTTTCATTTGTAAATATTTTCTCCCATTCTGAGGGATGTCTCTTCATCTTGTTTATGGTTTCCTTTGCTGTGCAAAAGCTATTAAGTTTCATTAGGTCCCATTTGTTTATTTTTGTTTTTATTTCCATTTCTCTAGGAGGTGGGTCGAAAAGGATTTTGCTGTGATTGATGTCATAGAGTGTTCTACCTATGTTTTCCTCTAAGAGTTTGATAGTGTCTGGCTTTATATTTAGGTCTTTAATCCATTTTGAGTTTATTTTTGTGTA
>NC_041224.1:91478640-91480307 GCF_002837175.3 Physeter macrocephalus
TGGTAGTTTGATAGGGATTGCATTGAATCTGTACATTGCTTTGGGTAGTATAGTCATTTTCACAATGTTGATTCTTCCAATTCAAGAACATGGTATATCTCTCCATCTGCTTGTATCATCTTTAATAACTTTCATCAGTGTCTTATAGTTTTCTGCATACAGGTGTTTTGTCTCCTTAGGTAGGTTTATTCCTAGGTATTTTATTCTATTTGTTGTAATGGTAAATGGGAGTATTTCATTAATTTCACTTTCATATTTTTCATCCTTAGTGTATAGGAATGCAAGAGATTTCTGTGCATTAATTTTGTATCTGGCTGCTTTACCAAATTCATTGATTAGCTCTAGTAGTTTTCTGGTAGCATCTTTAGGATTCTCTCTATATAGTATCATGTCATCTGCAAACAAGGACAGCTTTACTTCTTTTCTGATTTGGATTCCTTATATTTCTCTTTCTTCTCTGATTGCTGTAGATAAAACTTCCAAAGCTATGTTGATTAACAGTGGTGAGAGTGGGCAACCTTGTCTTCTTCCTGATCTTAGTGGAAATGGTTTTGGTTTTTCACCATTGAGAACGATGTTGGCTGTGGGTTTGTCATATATGGTCTTTATTATGTTGAGGTAGTTCCCTCTATGCCTACTTTCTGGAGGGTTTTTATCATAAATGGGTGTTGAATTTTGTTGACAGCTTTCTCTGCATCTACTGAGATGATCATATTGTTTTTCTCCTTCAATTTGTTAATATGGTGTATCACATCGATTGATTTGCATATATTGAAGAATCCTTGCATTCCTGGGATAAACCCCACTTGACAATGATGTATGATCCGTTTAATGTGCTGTTGGTTTCTGTTTGCTAGTATTTTGTTGAGGATATTTGCATCTATGTTCATCAATGATATTGGCTTGTAGTTTTCTTTCTTTGTGACATCTTTGTCTGGTTTGGTATCAGGGTGATGGTGGCCTTGTAGAATGAGTTTGGGAGTGTGTGTCCCTCTGCTATATTTTGGAAGAGTTTGAGAAGGATAGGTGTTAGTTCTTCTCTAAATGTTTGATAGAATTCGCCTGTGAAGCCATCTGGTCCTGGGCTTTTGTTTGTTGGAAGATTTTTAACCACAGTTTCAATTTCAGTGCTTGTGACTGGTCTGTTCATATTTTCTATTTCTTCCCGGTTCAGACTTTGAAGGTTGTGCCTTTCTAAAAATTCGTCCATTTCTTCCATGTTGTCCATTTTATTGGCATATAGTTGCTTGTAGTAATCTCTTATGATCCTTTGTATTTCTGCAGTGTCAGTTGTTCCTTCTCCATTTTCATGTCTAATGCTATTGATTTGAGTCGTTTCCCTTTTTTTCTTCATGAGTCTGGCTAATGGTTTATCAGTTTTGTTTATGTTCTCAAAGAACCAGCTTTTGGTTTTAGTGATCTTTGCTATTGTTTCCTTCATTTCTTTTTCATTTACTTCTGATCTCATCTTTATGATTTCTTTCCTTCTGCTAACTTTGGGTTTTTTTGTTCTTTTTTCTCTAACTGCTTTAGGTGTAAGGTTAGGTTGTTTATTTGACATGTTTCTTGTTTCTTAAGGTAGGATTGTATTGCTATAAACTTCCCTCTTAGAACTGCTTTTGCTGCATCCCATAGGTTTTGGGTTGTCGTATTTTCATTGTCATTTG
>NC_041224.1:91480636-91481335 GCF_002837175.3 Physeter macrocephalus
GGATGGACTGTCCTATAAATATCAATTAAGTCCATCTTGTTTAATGTGTCATTTAAAGCTTGTGTTTCCTTATTTTCATTTTGGATGATCTGTCTATTGGTGAAAGTGGGGTGTTAAAGTCCCCTACTATGATTGTGTTACTGTTGATTTCCCCTTTTATGGCTGTTAGTATTTGCCTTATGTATTGAGGTGCTCCTATGTTGGGTGCATAAATATTTACAATTGTTATATCTTCCTCTTGGACTGATCCCTTGCTCATTATGTAGCATCCTTCTTTGTCTCTTGTAATAGTCTTTGTTTTAAAGTCTATGTTTTCTGATAAGAGAATTGCTACTCCAGTTTTCTTTTGATTTCCATTTGCATGGAATATCTTTTTCCATCCCCTCACTTTCAGTCTGTATGTGTCCCTAGGTCTGACGTGTCTTGTAGACAGCATATATATGGGTCCTGTTTTTGTATCCATTCAGCCAGTCTATGTCTTTTGGTTGGAGCATTTAATCCATTTACATTTAAGGTAATTATCGATATGTATGTTCCTATTACCATTTTCTTAATTGTTTTGGGTTTGTTTTTGTCGGTCTTTTCCTTCTCTTGTGTTTTCTACCTAGAGAAGTTCCTTTAGTATTTGTTGTAAAACTAGTTTGGTGGTGCTGAATTCTCTTAGCTTTTGCTTGTCTGTAAAGGTTTTAATTTCTCCCT
>NC_041224.1:91481887-91505618 GCF_002837175.3 Physeter macrocephalus
TAGGTCTGGTGGGTTTTTACCTTGCTCCTTCATCTACTGTGTGTTTCTCTGTCTTCTCATTTTGCTTAACTTACTGTGTTTGGGGTCTCCTTTTCGCCAACTGCAGGTTCATAGTTCCCGTTGTTTTTGGTGTGTGCCCCCAGTGGCTAAGGTTGGTTCAGTGGGTTGTGTAGGCTTCCTGGTGGAGGGGACTAGTGCTTGTGTTCTGGTGGATGAGGCTGGATATTGTCTTTCTGGTGGGCAGGTCCACGTCTGATGGTGTGTTTTGGCGTGTCTGTTACCTTATTATGATTTTAGGCAGCATCTCTGCTAATGGGTGGGGTTGTGCTCTTGTCTTGCTAGTTGTTTGGCACAGGGTGTCCAGCACTGTAGCTGAGTCGTTGAGTGGAGCTGGGTCTTGGCGTTGAGATGGAGATCTCTGGGATATTTTTGCCATTTGATATTACATGGAGCTGGGAGGTCTCTGGTCGACCAATTTCCTGAACTTGGCTCTCCTACCTCAGAGGCACAGCCTTGATGCCTGGCTGGAGCACCAAGAGCCTGTCATCTGCATTGCTTTATCATGGTGATGGTTGCATGAGTGTTTGCATATGTCCAAACTCATCAAATTGTATACAGGTAGAACTCGAAGATATTGCTGGTTTGGTTCCAGGCCTCCTTTTTTTTTCTTTTCTTTTGCACTTAGTCTAGTTTTACTGGCTCATAGGGTGTGGCATGCAGAGGCCTCAAACCCAGCACCTTCAGACCAGAGTTTCTAGCGCAAACTGGCTGCACAACATCCCAACTCAAGAGGCAGGCAGTGACGGCTGGCTGTGTGCCCAATTATGGTGCATTTAAATATTTATATTTAAACAAAACAAAAACACAACTTATCAAAAAATCCATTAAATTGTACTGTTCAGAAGGTAATTATAAGATTTATGACAAATATATCATCGTAGAGTTCACTATAAGCAGTGTGATTGGTAATGGGTCACAATTTAAGTTGAAGTCTGGACTACTTATTTTAACCTGGCAGTAAACCCCCTAACTGTATGCATCACCTCACTTGAAGATGACATCAAAAGTCTTATCCAGATGGGCAATGGCCCTGTGGGCCAGCTGCATGGGGCAGGGCATGCAGCCTGGAGCCAGCAGAAAGGGCTTTACGAGTACACAGGTCTCTGTTTCTGAAGTTGAGAGACACAAGTGACTGCTGGGACAGTGGGGGAAGATGGGTTGAGCAGCCTCGGGCTCTGAACTTTCTGATGTTAGAAAGAAACCTTGCACTAAACACAAGGAAACATTGCTCTGGGTTGGCAACTTTCAAGTCTTTGTAAAAACATGTGCTGCAAGATAACTAATTAGATATTAATTTGTGTGTGTGTGTGTGTGTGTGTGTGTGTGTGTATTTCGCTCATTGCATTTCCTTTCTCCATTCCAAGAAGGTGTTTCTGTGTTCCCACAGAAGTGGGAGTAGTTGCTCCTGGGGGAGTGAAGCTCCAAGGTTAGAAGGGGAACGTACTTGGGGGTCCCTGAGTATCAAGTGCCTCTGCTTGGCATCTACAAGGTGCCGTACAGTGGTGTCTGGTCCTCTGAGGGGTATTTCTGTGTGGTCCCCTCGGGTGGCTAGACCCAAGCACATGGTCTCCAGCTGCTATAAATGTCCTGTGCTCCAGCTCATTCAGGATCCACTGAACCTCTTCAGGGCTCATATCAGCTTGTATGAAAAGCTTATCAGCAACGACCATGTGCACTGTAGGCCAGAGAGTCCTCTCAAAATGTCCTGCTTTGCATAAGACCTCTGGAACCTTGCATGATTCTAGGCAGTAGAGGGCAGGGCAGAAAGGGAGAACCACTAATAACAGATACTGAATTTCTTATCAGCCAGGTGGAATGGAGTTGCAGAATCAGAATCAGAATCAGTTTTAATATATTTTAAAAAATAATGTGACACTTCTTGCACCTTCATGTGATGCTTGAAAATGTATAGTTACTACAAAGTTATATATTTTTTCTTTAAAGGAAACCTTATTTGGAAGCCCAAAGTGCAAACAGGTAAAAATGGAAGCTTTTCAGATTGAAACAGGTCACAAGGCCTAAAATCCTGTCTCTTGTTTCCCCCAAACAGTGCCTAAGACACTTCATAGATGCTTTGGGATTCAATAAAAATTTCTTGAGTTCCACTGAGCACAGCTTTAAAGATGTTGTTCTACATAGTGACCGTTAGTGAAGAATTTATAATGGTGATAATGATAATACTAATAATGAGAATAACATGTTGCTCTATAGTCTAAAAAGTGCTTTTATGTATGTTATGTCACTTATTCCCTATGATAACTTGAAGTAGATAAAGTAGATATCCTAATTCTTAGGATGAAGCAACTTGTTCTGGACACAGTGCTAGTATGTTTGGTGCCTAATTTTGTTGACATTTTTTAATTTGAGAAAACAAAATACTAAAAGAGACACATAACTATCATTTATGTTCTCATCACCTGAAGAATAAATGTTAACATTTTGTCATATTTACTTGAGATGTAATCATTAAAAAATATAAAATTACAAATAAAAAGTTCCCCTATGTTTTCTTCCCCAATCTCATTCCTTTTTTTTCATTCACAGGAACCAGTATAATTCATGTAATGTGGGCCAGGTTCTAGTTTTATTTATAAATGATGTGGAGAATTGTTTTGTAAGTTTTAATTTATAAAGATATACTCCACGTCAAACTTTCATTGTTACTCAACTTTACATCATTTTTACTGCTATTTGATAGTACTGCATAATTTGATTATACTATAATTTATTTATCCTTTCTCCTATCCATGGGCATTTTGGTGGTTTCCTACTGTATGCTGTTACAAATATCACCTCAAAGATGAACATGACCATAACAGTTTTTCTAGAGGAAACAATGTTAGTTTACAGGGTCTGAGTCTAGTAAGTTTTATTAGATATGGCCACCTTTGGTCTCCAAGTTACATTCCTACCAGCAATGTATGAAAGTTTTGATACACCTTTGTTCTTCTCAAAATTGGAATTGGCCTGTTTTTAAATTTTAAAAATCTAATGGGGTTTAAATAATATGTTATTATTTCAGTTAGCATTTTCTCTGTTAGTGAAGCTGAGCATTTTTTCATATGATTATTGGCCATGTGAGTTTCCTCATCTACAGGCAAGTTGATATTTTCACATATTTTCACATCTTGCCCAAAAGGAAAAGGTGAGGCCTGTTCCTTTTCCTTTCCCGATGCACCATCTTGTTTTCTTCCCAAACAAACCAAAAACATCTTCTATCTTCCTTCAGAATGCCGATTTTTGTCAGGACTAAACAGCTAGCCTTTACTGAACACGGCAGACAACATACGAAGCACTTTCCATGCATTAGCTCATTGAATTCTCTTAACAGTCCTGGGAGAGGTATTACCACCAGTTTCCAGATGTGGAAGCTCAGGTTCAGGGAGCTTAAATGACTTGCTCACGCAGTTGTAAGTAGTACAGCCCAGATCTGAGCCAGGTGCTTCTGATCTCCGACAGGCACCCACTTAGTATGAAAGCAAAATGACCTGCCTGCGAAACCCTTGAGAATGCCTCTGTGCTTTCCCTTCAACTCAGAAAACCCTAGAGATACATTTCTTGTCCCTGCCCATGTGGGAGGTGTCTTGGGCTCTGAATCCTTGATGCACATACATTTTGTGATTAATTAACATGTAGATAGTACAAAGCACACTCAGTTCAAGTGAACACACTCCAGCTTCATCTCATCTCTTCCTTTTCCCCATCATCTGCCTCATACTCTTTCCATTCATTACTGCTGGCAAGAAGGCCTCAACACCACCCTCTCTTCTTATTTCTGCCTCCAGTAAGGCCTGAGTTGGGCCCATTATGCGGTTGGCAGAGCAGGTGGAAGCCAAAACGCTAGGATCTAAAGACTTTGGGAAAGTCCTCTGTCCCTTGTGAACCCAGAAACTCACAGATTTTCGAGTTGGAAGTGACCTCAAGAGACCTCCCCATCCAGCCATCTGCCTTTGTCAGGTGTCAGACATTGTCTCAGTTTCGATGATGAGGTAACTGGGACTCTTTGAGATTACATGACCAACCCAAGGTCATGTGCTAAGGGAGTGACTGTGAGGGGCTGAAGCCCTGGTGTAATAAGCTTCTCCTTTTATTACACTATTAGAGAATTTCTTTGGGGTTTTGAGATATTTTTCAAATATATAAACTTTTATAATCCAGTGGAAACCTAAGAAAAAAATATGTGTAGTGACAAAGTTGATAGCCAAGAGAGAAACACCAAAAGTGGAGAGGGAGTCTCAAAGGGAAATGGAGGGATAATGAAGACAAATTTTGCTGACTTCCTGCTTTGCACTGCATAAGATACATTTTGCATTTCCAATGGTACTTTTCTGGAATTTTAGAATGACAGAGGCAGGAAAAAGAGAAAGGAAGAGATCCGTGCAAAATACACTACACATTTGTAGTGTAGTAACCTAAGAAGTGGGAACAGGTCCCCAATTCTTTATCTGAAACCCTTATGGTTAGATGTCTCCCAGATTCAGAATTGTTCAGATTTTAGAAAAGCAATACAGTATATGTATCATAAATTACAAAACATTCTGAACAGCATCTGGGACAACATCCTGTAATCAAACACATTTGTATTTACTCAGCCAAAAATATGAATATTCTCATTAAGTGGGATTAAATGAAGACTATAAATAGCCTCATATCAGTTCAAGTAAGGTTTTGCAGCCAACCAAGTTCTGATCAGGTCAAGTTTTGACATCAAATGAGTTATTTCAAAAAAGCTCTGTCTTGAGAGATTTCTGGAATTTGAAATTGCAGACAAGGGATTGGGGATCTACATTAATATCCTGTATTATTATCATATAACAAATGAAGAAATAGAGGCTTAGAGTTTAAGTAACTGCTTAGGTTCCCACAGTTCCAAGCCAGAAGTGGGAGTAGAAACCAAAGACCTAAACACCACCCTCTTTTCTCATTTCTGCCTCCAGTGAGGGGGTTACTTCTCTCAAGGAGATGGAGGGCAAACTTATATGGACAGGCTGACATTTGTGCTTTATGTTTTTAATATATTCCAGGAGGGCGTGCACAGCATACGTACATGGTACATAGACTAAAGGCCTATGAATGAGAGAACGCCAAGGCTTACAAAGAAGCACAAAGGAGATGGTTTGGAGATGTGGCAGAGGTAGGGCTGGGTTTCTCTGAGCTCATAATTAAGATGGTGGGCAGAACCTCTCAAAGAAAGTATGGCAAAGGAGAAGCTGATTGTGGGTCTACACTTGCTCTTGTCTTTGTCAGGGAGGGTGAAGGCTAGTTGGCATTCTACTTTTTGGGATCCCTGATTAGAAGAGTAGCTAAATGCCTATATTTGTAATCATCATGCAATCCCTATTTATTTCCCTAATTCTTCAATTTTTTTTCTTAAATTTTTAACAGATTTCAAGACTTTGTGATTCAGTGATTTTTAGTAAAGTTATGAAGTTGTGCAACCAACATAATTCAGTTTTAGAATATTTCCATCACCCAATAAGATTTCCCTGATTTTAGGGGGAAAGCATTCAGTCTTTCAGCATTAAGGATGCTAGCCATATGCTTCTATAGAAGCCATTTATCATACTGAGGAAGTTTTCTTCTATTCCTAGTTTATTTAGAATTTTTATTATCAATGAGTGTTGGATTTTGCCAATGCTATTTCTGTGTCTGTTGAAATCATAATGTTTTTTACCCTTTGGTTTACTAATAATGTAGTATATTAATTTATTTTTGGATGTTAACTAAATGTACCTTCCTGGGATAAATTTAACCTGGTCATAATTTTTTAAATATTTTACAGAATTCAATTAATTTTGTTAAGGAATTTTGCATCTATGTATGTCCCTCTTTGTCTTTAGTAACATTTCTGATCTTAGAGTCTATTTTATCTGCTATTAATATAGCCACTCCAGCTCTGCTATTGTTATTGTTTGCATGTTGTATATTCTCCCATCCTTCACTTTCAACCTACTTGTCTTTGAATCTAAAGTGTGTCCCTTATAGACAGCACAAACTTTCTTTTCTTTAAATCAAGTCTTATCATTTCTGACTTTTAAGTGTGGTTTTTAATCTATTCAGAATTATTGTGATTATGATTGTATTTACATTTATCATTTTGCTATCTATTTTTGTCTTATATTTTTGTTCCTCTATTCTCCATTTACCTTCTTTTATGTTAACTAAAGATATTTTCATTTACTATTTTAATTGCTCTGTTGCTCTTTCCTTTCTTTCCTTTCTTTCTTTTTCTTTCTCTCTCTTTCTTGTCTTTCTTTTTCTTTCTTTCTTTCTTTCTCTCTCTCTCCCTTTCTTCCTTCCTTCCTTCCTTGCTTCCTTCCTCCCTCCCTCTCTCCCTCCCTTCCTTCCTTCTATCATGATTTTCTTAGTGGTTGCTCCAGGGATTCTACTATGCATCTTAATTCATCACAGTATACTTCAGAAAAATACTAATCTAGTTCTGGTAAAATATAGGAACTTTGCTCCAATGTACCTCCCCTTCTTTTGTGCTATTTTGTCATATATATCACATCTACATATGTTATAAACCCAACAACACAATGTTTTAATTATTGCTTTTACAATCTTACCTATTTTAAAGAAATTAGAAAAAAGAAAAATACATTTATAGAATCTTTTATATATGCCCACATTTAACATTTCTTGTACTTTTCAGTAGTACTTTGGATTCTTGTTACTCTCTAGTATCATTTCCTTTCAGCCTGTATGACTTCCTTTAGTTTTATTATAAGGCATGTCTTCTAGCAACAAATTCTTTTAGTCTTTGTTTATCTATAAATGTCTTTATTTCACCTTCACTTTTGAAGAATACTTTTTTTTTGGAGACAGAATATACGGTTGAGAAGATTTATTTCTTTCACTTGAAGGTGTCATCCCATTGACTTTTTTTTTTTTTTTGCGGTATGCAGGCCTCTTTCAAAATTTTTTCTTTTCCCTTAACTATAAACAGTTAACCTATAATACGTCTAGATGTGGATCTCCTTGGGTTTTTCTAAATGAGATTCACTGAACTTCTTGGACCTGTAGATTAATATTTTTATTAAATTTGAGAAATGTTCAATCATTTCTTCAAATATTATTTTCTGCTCTGAATTAGTTTCCTGGGCTGCTGTAACAAGATGCCACTTTAACTAGGTGGCTTAAAAAACAGAAATTTATTGTCTCTCAGTTCTGGAGGCTAGAAGTCTGAAATCAAGGTGTTAGCAGGGTTGGTTCCTACTTAGGGATGTGAAGGAGAACTTCATATGCCTCTCTCCTAGCTTCTGGTAGCCTCAGGCATTCCTTGCCTTCTCTGCGTCATCAAATTTTCTTCCTTCTACGCAGGTCTTTCTCTGCGTCCAAATTTCCCCTTTGTATAAAGATATCAGTCTTATTGCACTAGAGCCCACCCTAATGACCTCATCTTAACTTGATCATCTTCAAATTCCCTAGTTCCAAATAAGATCACATTCATGGGTACTGAGAATTAGAATTTCACCATCTTTTTGGAAGACAAAATTCAATGCATAACATGCTCCTTTGGTTCTCTCCTTTCCTCTGGAACACCAATTATATATATGATGCTATGCTTGATGTTGTTCAACAGGGTCCTGAGGCTTGTTCATTTTAATTCAATCTTATTCAATCTGTTCTTCAGACTGGGAAACCTCTATTGCTTTATCTTCATGTTCACACTTTTTTTCCCCCTTCTTCCAATCAAATCTGCTCTTAAGCTCTCTAGTGAAATTTTTATATTTCAGTTATTGTAATTTTCAACTCTATAATCCCCTGTTGGTCCCATTTTATAATTTCTATATTTTTACTGAGATTCTTTATTTGTTCAATGTTTGTCATCATGCTTTCCTTTTGTTGTTTAAACATAGATTCCTTCAGTTTGTTGAACTTATTAATAAAAGCTGTTTTGAAGTCTTTGTCTGGTAAATCCAACATTTGGAGATAATCAGGAACAGTTTTTATTGACTGCTTTTTATTCCCCCTAAATGTTGGCCAAAATTCCTTGCTTCTCTACGTTTTAGAAATTTCATCAAATACATTTTATGTAATATATTATAGTAATTCTGGATTTTAACTTTTGGGGATACTGTTTTTGCTGCTTTTTTATTCTTTTGTTTAGTAATTTGCATGGACTAAATCTGTGACTCTGTCTTCTCTGCAAGTTACAAGTCCTGGTGACCTTACTCAGTGTTTTCATTTACTTTGGTTTTATTTTTAAGCCAGCTTCCTAGGTATCATCCCTGTGTCTGCTTAACTTGGTGTTCAGGCCAAGATTGGTCAGAAGCTATGCTCAAACACTTTGAGCCAGTAAGTTTTCTAACTCTATGCTAATGGATCTGGGTGTAGGCTAGGAAAGCATTCAAATTTCAGGTCATTCCCAAATTTTTCCTGAATTTTGCTTCCTTCCAGGTGCTCTTTTTTTTCCCCCCTCTGAGAATGTCTATATGCTCCATCAACCAGGGATGTTTGAAAGGCTTGAGCCTGTCCCAGTCTTTCCTGCACATCTGCACAGGCCAGTCAATTTGGGACATGTGGAATGCTTATCAATTCTCCTGTAACTATCTCACCTTGCAAAACTTCTTGTTAAATCTCTGGCTTTTATGACAGTCTAGTCCATTGCTTGTCTCACCTGGGACTGTAACCTTGGGCTAATGAAGCCCCTGGACCTCCCAACTCGCTTGCTACTAAGCTGACCACTTTAACTGCCAATGCTACAATACAGGTGAGCATTCTCCAGCATGGGTAGCAGGGCTGCTCCTTTTCATGAGCTAACAGAGCTGGGAGAGGGTTTGGAGAAGTCACTGACAAGAACACCACAGACTTACATTGTTTTTAGCTGAAATTCAGTATTTTTCAAGAATAAATGCTTCTTAATTTGTTGTATGCCTTTGGTTGATTTTCAGAGCACTGAATGGTTGTTTCTCAGGTTTTCATCTAGTTGTATAGTTGCTTTTGGGAGAGAGAGTTTGTTTACCTCCCCATTCTGTCAGGCTTGAAGAGAATGAGCTCTCATTTTCGTAGCTTTTTATCAGTCTTTTCTTTGATTTCTTCAGCATTGTGCATTGACTCTGCTGTGTCCTTACAATGACGTTTTCTTTGATGCCTTTTGTTCTAGCAGCTTGGAGACAGACTAGACAAGTTCTGGGGGTGGCTGAGCCAAACAAAATGCATAGGACCTTCATTTCCAATCCCTTACTTTATCTCTAGAAAATAACAAGTTTAGTTAAGCACCCATGAGTTTTCTCATCCACTAGCATGCTCTGGAATGTATTATCTCCCCCTTTTCAAACCAGTTGCTGCTCTAAGACTCTGTTCAAGATTACCCTCTTTTATAAAGTCATTTCTAATTTCTTCAACCCACTCCAACTTCCCTTCTCTTTGAACACTTTCGTTCTTATTTTTGCCGTTATTTTTGGAGATTATACAGATTCTATAATATATTCTCCTCCCAACTATTCTTTTTATGCACTATTCTTTCTTATCTCCCCAGGGAGATCACATTTCTTGAAGGCAGAAGAAAAGCTATTATTATTTTGCATGTCTCATAGATTTTACTGAAATCCTAGATATAACTAGTGCACAATTTAGAGTTAGTAGGTTGAATTGAATATGATCAAGTGAATGGTTACCTGATTGGTGATCATGTCCTATACTTTTAGAAAAGTTGTAATCATAAAAGATGTTTTATACTCCTCTTCACATGGTGCAAGTCCCTGCATGCTTAAATCACTCTACTTTTCAAAGTCTAGATAAAGTACCTCCTTCACGAAGCTTTCCTGGTCCCCTCCTTCCTGAATTTTCAGTGCATTCTGTACTTTGCCTGTGGTGTTTATAACTTTCTGTTCTGCATCACAGCTTTATGTACATGTCTTTTTCTGTTACATATGAGCATCAGCTTCAGGCAAGGACTTGTCTCTGTAGCTTCATTGACAGACTGTTCTGGTATACAATGAACTTGGTACTTGTATACTAAATGAATGAATAAATGAGGCTCAATCTTGGCTTTATAAGTTACACTCAGTTTGTAGAATACAGTAGTTGAAAATAGTATGTCCTGTAAAGTCAAAGGAGGTCAGCATTGAAAAGGAACTTACAGATGATCTAGAAGAGTTCCTTTTCAGATGGGATCACTGAGGTCTTACAAGGTAAAATGACTTGATCCAGTGAATGAGTAACAGAGTTCTTTGGATGGCTGATGAAGTTGCCTTGCATGTTTTGCTCATTCTTCTCTCAGGAATGCAGACTAAAACTGTGGCTTTGTATCTGTTACAAGCAACTATTGGCTTCATCAGGATTCCAACTTTCAGTTAGTGCTTCTCTTCATGTCCATGAATTTATATTCAAATCCTTTCACCACCAACAGTAAAGCTGACCTTGCATTCACTGTAGAGTAACAAATTAATGGGCCCACTCTAATAGCAGAGTTAGCAGGTCTAACAACCAAGGCTTTTTCTTTGATGAGAAGATGTTAATAGACTCCAATGTATTGACTGGCCCTTAACAAGGAAGTAAATTCAAACCAATAAGAAAATGTAAACCTGATGTGATTTCCCTAGCCGAAACAGAGAGCAAATAGACCCCACTGTCTGTGAAGTGTATAGCTACTAAACTTTAATGACAATATCAGTTCTGCTTGATGAGGGCAATAGCAACTCCTTGGTTCATCTATTATAAAGATTGGAATTCAGGCTGATTTCACTTCACTTGGCAGGTGGCCGAGCATTAGCGAGCTAATGCAGGCCATATTCTAGCTATACTTAATGAAGGCAGTGCCCAAGACAGCAAATTCAAGCAAAAAGCTTATCTACATATCTGGTTCAGACTTAAAGGCAGAAAACTGTGTTTGCCACATTGTTGATGTTTAAGAGAACGTTAACCTCAAATTAAAGAAACAGTAAAGTCACAATTGTAGGTTCTTCAAATTGTTAGGTAGCTAACTGTCAAATCTGTACTTTCATTTTAATGAGGTGGGGTACTTTGGGAAAGGGCACTGATAAAGTGTGACAGGCACCCCCAGAGATAAACACTTCCCTCCTGTCCCTTTAAAACAACCCATGTTTACATCTTATAATAATAAGCTACTGTAAAATCTGTCCTAGGCCCCCTTTATCTTTACCCATTCTGCTCCTCTGCACCATCCCGACTCCTCCTGTATCTCTCTGCAACTAGAGATAATTGCTTTCACTAACTGAGAAGGTATTATACTCCAGGTTCTCTACTAGATGCCTTACATCATCTCATTTAATCACAACAAGTCATTTAAGTTAGGCATTGCTACATGCATTTTAAAGATTAGGCACATAAGACTCAGCCAAATTAACTGACATGCTCAGGGTCCCAAAGCCAGAAAGGGGTAAGTAAAGACAGGTTTTGAACACCTGGTGGCCTTGCACTGACACCTTGGTTTTATATTTTCATCCTTGATTCTTGACTTTGGGCACCCCAAAGACATCACGCCCAGCTTTTATTCTCCAGATTCTGTGTCCTAAAGTCAGGGAGAGGAATCGCACAGCCTGAGCCCTGTTATAGTCACCTAGGTCTCTCCTTTTGGGGAAAGGGGTTCCACAATAGGGAAAAGCAATCTGGGAAAGGGGACTTTGCATAATTTTTCTCCCTTAGTTCTGTATGCCCAAATAACTTTGGAAAGCCACCCATGGCTTTACACTTCTATAGCATGGTCTATAGACAATAGCAATAAAAATACAGGGAAAACCAAGAAAAGTTTTACTATTGTGTTATATACATGATGCTGGGTGTAGTGCCTCACACATAACAGGTGGGTAATACATATGAATTTGACATTTTCAGTAAGGAAGTGTTCTCACAAAAATTCACTTCTTGATTATTTCATATAATAATATTTTGTCTATTCATTACACACTGTTATAATGTTAAATGAAATAAACAGAGAATAAAATCTTATCCATGCTATGATAACAAGGAAAAATTATGAGTGCATATGGGAAACGGTTGGAAGGGAGTATAAAAATGGAAGTGTGGTAGGGTTTGTGTGGTAGGATTGTGGGATGATTTACTTCTTTCATGTTGATTCCTATTTAACCTATTATGGTGTTGTTTTGTGCAATAAATAATTTTTTAAAGTGTAACAATGAATACCAATTGAAAATAAAACACGTAAGGTGTGTGCCAACACCATCAGGAAGCATAAATGTGGCATTTCTATTTCTGCTGGAATTCTGGCTTCTAGTAAAGTCTTTACTCTTACTATCACAAAGTACATTCTGTTCTCAACTGTGTTAACTGAAGGAAGTGCTGATGAGGGTCATTTCAACATGTGGATGCTGAGGAGCCCAGGGCATCCTACCAGCCACTCCACTGGAAACCATTCTGTTGTCTGTGGGCCTGAGAGCCTAATAGGCATGGTTCTGTAGATCATTTCTAAATAATTTACACGGACTACCATGAAAGCATCTATACTTTGGCTTCCTTAACATATTTGACCCAAACTGGAGTCATCACCTATTATACCATGTGATTTGATAATAACCAAGGGTACTGCAAGGACTGAACTAGTGGCTTCCAAAGCGTGGTTCCCGAGTAGCAACTTTGGGGACTTGATAGAAATGCAAATACTCCAGCCCTCCAGTTTTTCTGAATCAGAAACTCTGGGCGGGCGGCCCCCACAAACCTAGGTTTCAACAAGCTCCTCCCAGGTGATTTTGATGATTAGTAAATTTTGAGAACCTCTGGACTGAACACAGCCCCACCTTGTCCCCACTGTCCACTAGCCAAAGGGTCTAGTATTTTTCAGGACTGATCACTAAGTTCATATTACTCACTTTATTATTTCAGGTTAAAACAATGAAAGTTATGTAAACCTGAATGTGTTGCATAGACAAGGTGGTGTTTTAGGATGTTATGTGCCATTAACATTTTAGATTGAATTAATTTATCAGTTTGCTTTGAAAGGACAGGTTCTTTAGGGTTTGAGAGTTGAGAGTTTTAACGATGGAGAGCAGTTATGAGAAGATGAAACCTAACTACGGTGTGGGAGAGGCTATCGCAGACATAGTTGGGGGTAAGCAGCATTAGGACACTCTTGAAAGGGGCAATCTGGGACCTGCAAACAAAACTTACCTACCTCTTAAGACTTCCCAAACCAGCATGCTATGCATTCAAACCAGTTCAATGTCCTCCTCGGGAAATGGCTCCAGTCTACCTGCCCTTGTTGTAAGTAAAAGGTGGCTGTATCCATTCTCTGAACATACATTAGGAATTTAGTACGTAAAAATGGATCTTCTTGGAAGCCTCAATTCTTGTCCAGAAAACACTGTCTTCTTATGAGATACAAAGCTATTTTCAGATCAAAAGTAACGTGCAGCTCAAACCTTGTCTTCACATAGAATTATGAATCCTGGATTGAGCCCTACTGAGCATGGTTTCATCCTAGGATCACCATAATCCCCCTGAGAACACAGACCTCCTTGCTTTAGCACTTCCCCACTGAGTGCTTATTAGAGAAAACACACAGAAGCTACACGACCAAAGCAAAACCTTTACCTGAGGCTATCAAAGATGTTACCTACAGTAGCAACATGCGGCAGAGGAACTCAGGGGCTGCACACCTCTCATGTAATGCCGCCATTCATTATCTAGGTGTCACTTTGGGTTTGGCTTTGCAGCCACACCTCTTGCTAAAAATGAGCAGGAGGATGATAAAAAAGAGTGAAAACATAAAGCTGCTTTCTTGGGCACTAAAAGAAAACTGAACGCTGAAATTTATTAACATTATTTCCTGTCTAGTAGGACCATGATCAACCCTAAGCAGATTTATCCTGCAACAAAGTTTGTTTTCTTCCATTGCTACACCCTTTTCTCCCCAAAGTGCATCTCCTTTTCCAAAGTGCCAACCATTTGTTCTGTAAAACTACACTGACTGACTGTACTCATTTCCTCATATAACTTGCATTCACACCTGTTCTTGTTTTTCTCCAGGCTAAATATCTGTAGTCTTCTGACTCTTTTTTCATGACTAAGTAGGCAAACTGGAGAGAATAATGATAATGAATATGGGCTCTTGAGTTGGAGTGTCTGAGCTCAAGTCCTGTCTCCACCACCCAGTAGCTGTGTGACCTTTGGCAAGTAATTCAACCCTCAGGTTTTTCAGCTTTCTTGTCAATACTGTGGATACATGTATGGATACCTCATGGTGTGGTCAGAGACGGTTAAATGAAATAACAGGTAGAGACCCCCTGGCACACAGTAGGTGCTTATATAGAAGTTTGGTTTCTTTCCCATGCTGCTCTATAGCCTGTCTCATCCTCGTCTTTCTCCTCTGATCACACTCATTTGGTCACCCTTCCTCCAAAAATGGGTTGCTAAGAGCACAGCGTACCTGGAATGCATTGCCCTGGGATGGTTTTCTCCTGGACCTCATATTTCTCTAATAAGAAATATATCTTTATATTTAATCCACGTTTTATAAAAGAGATTGGGAAAGCCTCTCAGATGCTATTTATTCGTTTACAAATATTTTACAATTCTTTTGTCTTGTCAAACAATACTGAAATGCCCTTCTTAAGATGGTAATAATATAGAAAAAAATGCTTTGGCCTCACACACAGCTGAATGAAGCCTGGTTTGTACCCCCAATACAATTTCAACTTCATTTCTAATCATGATTTAAAGTCTTTTTACCCGCCCCCCCCCCCCGTGCTCCCTCTTTCAAGTCCAATATTTGCTGGTACAATACATTAGTAGCTTTAAAATGTCTCTTTCAGGCAGGAAATGTGAGCTATTAGCAGGGCTATAATAGCGCCAGCTAAGAGAAAAGGGTGATAGGCGTGGGTGTGGGCGAAAGGTGTTTTATGCAACCCCAGTGGGATCTCATCACTTTAGAAAACAATTTTACAGCCATAGAGTTAAATTCACTGGTACTTAGAGGCAATTATGTGATAAAGTAAAAATATTTATGTTCTTTAGAGCTCCAAAACTGTCATTTGAAGTGTGACACATTTTTAAGTAATTTCACCTGCAACTTTTGAAAGATTAGTTCTATGACTAAGGGCATAAAATTGAAACAGGTTGCCACTGTGAAATAAAATCAAACCTATCTCCTAGTAATTTCACTTGAATTTAGTGCTCATAAAATGTCTCACTGTCATAGTTCTCAGGCTCAAAATTTTTATTTTCTAAACAACCACAACTTGGAATTTAAAATTTTAAAATGCCATCTTCCCCTGAGGAACTTGAAATAAGTGCACGTGCACATGAATTCACATATATGTACACTTCTTGGTGCCTTGCCCTATAATTTTTTTTGCCATTTTTCTTGATGATAAGCATAAGCTCATATTTTTCCCCTCATTCTTGTTAAAAAGTACATTAGAAACCATAAGCCATAGAAAAGAAAGAAATCACCTACTATCATATGTTTTATGGAGCTATTTTATGGCTGTTCATTACCATTTTTGTCTCTGCTCATGTACATTTACATTTTCACATAATTGCAACTATAGTGTATACAATTTTGTATTTTTCCTCCGTATTTTATATAACACATTTTTAGTGTTGTTACATAGTCTTCACAACCATCATATTAACAAGCTGCAAAATAGTCTTCTGAATGACTGCACCATCATTTACTATACTAGTCTTCTACTGTTGGGCACTTAGATGGCTTCCAGTATTTCACTATTGTACATAGTGCTGTGATGGACATTTCCATGCCTATGGCTTTCTCTTTCTTTTGCTCTATTTCCCTGGGCTAGAATCCCACAGGTGGGGTTACCAGGTTAAAACATATGCACTGTTTGCTTTGACAGCTCTTGATACCTAAGGTCAAATTGCTTTTCAAAGTGTTTTATCAATTTAAATGACCAGAAAACACTGCCTTCTTATGAGAAGGCAATATATAATTTCATCTATACCTCTGTGTATTTCAATTTCAGAGCAACCTGTTTATTTATATGGTTTCAACAATATTATACCTAATTCTAAGGCATTTGCTATGTCTCTGAATCTTTGGCCTTGGTTAACATATTTATTCCTGCAGTTTTAACAGGTATTAATATAACAGCATTCAAATGCAAGCGCATGCATGGACACACAAGCATACACACACACAGCCCCAGATGTTAGACTTTGCTTGGGGTGGGAGGTGGGGAAATCAGTCAAATATGTGTCCTTGTTTATTGGAAGCACTAAGATGCAAAGAAGAATGAAATGTAGTATGTGGAGTTCAGACTCCACACTTTCTCACTTCATCCTTACCTCTTCTTTCCATCAACTCACTGCTTCAATCCTAAACTTCAGCTCCTGCAGAGGCTGTATTCTCTTTTATCTGAGGCAGGACACCAGCCTTTGTGCATTACTGTTGACCCACCTGGCCTTTTGCCATAGTCTAACTGCTTCTGAAAGTCACAGTGAAAATACGTGTATATTCAGTCCATCCATTCCCCCAGCCCTACAGACTGCTCCCAACCAAATAAACAAAGGCTGGCCCATGGAGCAGAGCATGGAGCAGGCCGTGGACTGCTAGGGCAGCACAGGGGCTAAGTATGCTCCTGGCTGGCCAAGCAATGGATAACCTCACTGAGTTCCCACCAATATGGCTCATGAGTTGTGGTCATGTAATCATGAGAGAGTGGGTCAGAGCTTGCAGCTCACTGCACATGGATCACTCAGGAGCCTAGGACAGAAATAAGTTTCAATCAACACAATCAAAAGGTGAAAACCTCCATATAATTAGAGGTGTAAGGAGCAAAGCTTACTGATGTCTAGAGTTGTTCTGGCTCTCATAAAAAATCATAGCTTTAACCTTTCATATACGATGGTTCTAGTCTAATTTTTATTATAATATCATGAATAATGTATGTCTACTTTATAGCATATGTGCATTTTCAAAAATGCTAATGCTGTATTTACTTTTACATTTTCTTCCACATAGAATTTTGCTCCCATTTTGGGAAATTTCTGCTTGGACAGCATCATAAGGGTCAGCTCCTTGGGGTTTATAGGACCTCAGTGTCTCAGAGCCACAAGCGCGGCTCAGCTCTGGAAGAATTCTTGCAAATGAGCTTGAAAAAGGAACTGCTCTATACCTTTGATGAATATAATGCTCACTTGTCTTTTGCAGCTTGGGATGGGCCCTGCATGGGCCCATGGGTGGGTGGTTTCCAATAAGCAGCTGGATCAGCCCATCAGTGGAGAATTGGGTCCCAGAGATTCTCATGAGCGCGCTACCAGATTCTTCTGCTAAGTAGTTTGGTTCTCACATTGGGGAACATATTTTGTATCCTATAGAAAAGAGGTTGTTTCTATCAAAGATCTATATACAAAATTAACTAAAAGCAGGAGAAATTTGCATGGAGTTATTTGTCTTTTAATTGAAAGAAGTGAGGGAGAAAATATATCTGGTATGGTTTTCTTTTGCCCCTCTTCTGCAATAATTCTACCTCTCCTACCTCCCCTGTGGTGTTAGAAGAGTATTTGAGGGTTTTTTTGTTTTGTTTTGTTTTGTTTTACTTTACATCACAAATATTCAAAACCAAACCCAGAAAAGTTGACTGGCCATTCTTCCTCTTGATCAAAACTTCAAAACTTGGAAGGGAGGGAAACTGTAGCTCAAAAATTTATTATTTCAATCACTTGCTCACCCTCTTTCAATTTTAGCTTCCCATGATATAGTAAAACTAAAAGTCTCTTGAAAGGTTATAAAGTACTATAACAACGTGCTCTATATTCTCTTAAACAGGACAGCATGTGGGCAGCAACACCTCTCTTCTCTCTCCTTAATGAGAACTTAGATTGCCCAGGGAGCACTTTCAGGAAGAAAGAAGGGAACACAAGTGGGAGATCCAGAATTCAATGACCTTTGTCATATCACCTGTGCAACTTTAGGCTAATATTGACAACTTCAGGCAAGTTTAATAAAAAGAGTGAGACTCTCAAGGGTGAATGACACTTGCCTAGATCTACAGTGAAGAAAGGCCCACTTTCACACTTCTGGAATCCATTTCATTTTCTTAAAGTTAAGAAAGGCTAGGGTTAGGGTTAGGTTAAGATCTGAGGTGGAGGAGGAGGGTTATACAAATCAGTACTATAAATGTTTATAATCTTGATCTTCAACTCAATAACTCTAAAACTGACTTTGGTTATGGTTATGCTATTTGGTAGACACAAACTAATTTATTTCCTCTGCATTAAACCCACAGTGAAAAATTTGTTGATACTCTAGATTTTTTAAAAGTCATACTTAAAACATTTCCTACATTTCCAATAAGATGGGATTGAGTTTGCCCTCAATAATAGCTCCATGACATAGAATAGCACTGTAGTCACGGAGAATCTGACACCACCACAGGCTTATCATAGAGTGCCTTCATGCCCTGATGGGAGCCTCACAGGAAATCAGCAGACTGTGCTGGGGAAAGAAGAGGACCCTCGAGGGTACCAAAACTTTGTTGCCAGAATTTGAGAAGCTTCTCTTCACACACACAGCTGGCACAAAGTTCCCTAGGATTCCTCTAGCAAGGAAGCCTGGGTAGGGCCCCCATCCCCACTCCCAGAGCTGACTATAGGCCCTCCTGCCACAAGCATTTCTTTGCCAGTTGTTGTGGGAAAGAAGCCCATGGTTGACTCCATAGGGCTGGGGAATAATACCCTGTGAAACACATAGTTAAGTGAATATGTATTTTTTTCAGCCCCAAGGGTTGAATGAGTTGATTCAGCTCAAAGTGTAATGATCTATAGTAGTTATGTCCTTATAACTCATGAGGTGACTTGGAAAGCACGGATGCCATGCTTCATGCTCCATGGTTGGTGCTGTTAATAATATTAATGATAATAATAACATTCTAATTAATAACAATAATGATAGTAATAGAAAGGAAGTTCTCCCAGGAAAGTCCATTATAATTTTATGGGATCACACTTTCCTGTATTTTTCTAAATGTTTACAATAGACACATGTTATTTTAGATTCAGAAAAAAATTATATATATATGTGTGTATGTGATAATCTTCACATATATGTATATATATATGTATGTGTATGTGTGACATATGTATCAATCATCATACTGAAGGGGATTCTCTTATTCTGTCAATGGTTTTTTGAGAGCACAATGTGCTGTCCTTGGAGTGTTGATGCTGCTTTGAAGAACGTCCAAATGGCAACTGGGATGCCTCAGAAGAGTTCTATGAAAACTACATTGAAAGGGCAATGGCTCTTTCCATATTTTTGAACATGTGCAAATTCCCTTACCTATACTTTGTATACTTCCTCGTTTCTGTGTTTGCTTCCAGAGGGAGAGGGCCAAGAAAGAGCTGAACTTGTTCCAAAGGGAGGTGTTTCTGGCAGGTGTGAGGATTTTAAGATAATAAAAACATGTAGCAACCAGCAGTCCCTTCAGCTGAGCAGCAGCTGCCTCTCCATGCTGTCTACTAAAGCCTGCTTTGGAAGTGTTCTTGGCTTCAGAAACTAAGCGACTCACTTCTGTGTTTCCAACCATTTGATCTTCTTAGCCCATCGCTGGGGATTCCCAACTACTAAATTAAGAAAGTCTGAAAAGCTCTTCATTTCAACACTAGTTCCCATCAACTTTGGTAGGCAGAAAACATTGTTTTATGGTAAGCACATCATTTTCCTCAAACGGCCTGTGGCAAATAAAAGGACATAGGGATAAAATTGAATCGGAGAAAGAATGTGTCAGCAGTTACATATTTTGGGGGAAAACAAGTTTTCACTTCAGAGGTGGGAAATTCCAGAATCTTCTGTGTTTCTGGACTGAGCTTAGCACAAATGTAGGTGAGAAAAAATGGACTCTTTTCTTTTTTATCTGTTTAATGTGGGTGAGAGCCACGGTGAGCTGAAACTGACTTCATTTTGATTGCTTTCCTGAAGGTAAGAGATGGATGTTAATAATGTTTTAGACATATATTTTTATAAGGGTTTTAGAAGCCTTAGGCAAACGTGGCTGCTTTTCTAAGATTTCCTTTATGCTGTTTGCACATTTTTGAGCTTCAAACGAAGATTCTATGAGTCTGTTATTTTCAAGTGCAGATAAGAACATGATTGAAACAAATCTCTATTAAAGAACAAAGATGGATGAACACATTTCTTCCATTTTATTGGGATTTACCAAATCTTGAAAGTAAAAAAAAAAAAAAAAAAAAAGTTGAAAACCAATAAATCACAGAAACAGAAGCAGTGGCTAGAATATTTGATGTTTAAAACAAGAATAAAAGCAAAAATCCTAGTCAAGATATTCTACAAACATTAGTAGTAAAGTTTCAAAACCTTATGACATTTTGGTCTGCCGTAAGGTCTTTCTCAAGCTTTGGGCCTCATAAAACTAAGCAGTGAATATGAATTTATCCCCAAAACAATTATCCCGTGATTAGTGGTAATGGTGTTGTTGCTAATATTTCTGGAAGGAGTTCAGAGGCTTGTGTGGTATGAGGGTTTATAAACTGGCAGATTTTGATACAGGCAATGTATTTTCCTCATTTCCCCTGTCACGTACATCAGGATCCCCCAGAAATAATAATCATCTCCCCAAATAGGTATAATTTGATTTACTTGTAAAAATAGTGTCATTTCACAAGTGCACATAAAGTCACGAGTTATTTGTGTGTGTGTGTATTTTTATAAGCAATGATCCCACCATTGACTCTCCCCAGAGCAGGCGCAGCCAAGAACAGGCTATTTCTGTCAGCTAGAATGTCTGGCTCTTGATGCACAAATACTAGACAGAACTGGGTTGGAACACAGAGTGATGGGGCCAAGGTCACAGGCTGGATACCAGTTAGCTGTGCACAGAGTATACAACTGTGTCCTAGGGGCACAGATGCCCCCTGTTCATCTGACTGTGAGCTGCATGTGGTAGATCTCAAGGGAAATCCAAGTGTGAGTGGGCCAGCATGATCAGTCAAGTCCACTGGGACACACACCAAATGCTCATGCCCCACCACAATGGGTTTCTCCTTCATGGCCATAAGGTGCTGGTCATGAGATCTAAATGTAAATGATTGGTTGGGGTTGGGAAGGAAGCTCTTCTGGGTTCCATGGCATTATTTTCTAGGTCATTCACAATGGAACTTTTAAGCCAAGGTTTGATTATAATCTGAAACCATGCTCTGCACTGAGGGGAGAATCCTATTTCAAAATGCTTACAGATATACACTTACCTATTATCCAATATGGGTTTATTAGCTAGATTTCATTTAGTTAGAAGGCAAGATACTGCAGTAAAAAGAAACGCAACTCTGGAGTCAACTTTAAATTAGAATCCCAACTCCACACTACTTTCTCCTTGAATAAACTTGGGAAAGTTAAATAATTTACTGAGCCTCAGTTCCCCAAACCATAACATGGAAAATGGTTGATACCTGTCTTTTTCCCATTTGGTGATACTCCAAACTCCTCTTTGTCCTCCCTCACACTATTTTCCAGCTCTTCTCACTTACGTAGTTTTGGAGTTTTAAGTTTCCTTAAATGAAAACTCCCTATGTCCGTTAATAAGAACTTTGAAAACTCCCCTACCCCTCCCAGTAGGGTCAGTTCCAGTCTCCCGAATCCTATCCTCTACACAAATGTAGTGAGTGTGTGTGCATGTGTGATGTGTTGGGAACGAGAGCTTCAGGCAGTACTTATTCCCATGCCCCTACACTTTTCCACCTTGAGTCACATGCAGCTTTCTGCTTCCATCTGGAAGGGCCTTTCACATGGCCCAGCACGGCTGCCACATTAGAAGAGGAAGAAGAAAATGAGGGGAGAAGTGCTAGGAAAAGGTGGTGTCACAACTAAGGACAGAAGACCATATCTGAACTAGAACAGGATAGGATGTCCTCAGATGTTCATTCCAGGGCTCTTTAATTTGTTCTGTCCTCTGAATAGCAGAAGATATATATTTTTTCATCTCCTAGCTTGTTCATAAAATATGAGGGATAGTACGAATATATATTAAAAATTGGTCATGTTTATTTAAATCTTAGAAGCTGGATTTATAGTAACCTATTCATGGACATGCAAAGTAAAAGAAGACTCTATAATTCAATTCAGAAACTAACAAATTGGGAATATATGTTGATACTCTGAGTTCATAGCTCTTAATATCAAGAAAATGTGACATCTTGCTACTGCCCTGTGGTAAGGCTAATGTAGCATGAGGCGAATTCTAATTTAATGACGTTTTACAGCCTAAGGGATGTGTCTTTCACAACAGACCACCCACAGCCTTAGTTATTGATCATGCAATCCAGTACAGGTATTGGTAGATAGAGTGCAAATCGATAACTGTCCACTGTATTCACCCAGTGATGAATAACTTCACAGCCTGTTTTAATTTACCTTAATTTGCAATTCAATTGGTTACACGCTTTCCTCCAAAGTGTTAATCAATTTTCAATCAAAGCAGATTGAAGTGTCACCCTGCATCCCTTTCGAATCCCAAAGCATTATTTATTTTAGAAATAAAGTCAACTCTTTGTTATATGTCTACATTTTCCTGGCAAGCTCTGAACTATAGATTTGTTGGTTTACTGACCCACTTGTACGAATAAAGGTCACCTCCTCTTCCCCATCCCATGCCATCTTGCAAAGAAATGAATTCATGTATAATAATATCCTATTATGGCAGCTTTAGATAAATCTACAGTTTTAATGACAACTTGCCCTCCTCCAGGTTTAGATTTTTCCGTATAGTTATCTTTAAAAAGTGCCTGTCCACTTATTGATTGGCACAAACATTCAGGTCACTTAATGGATTGCTGCTCTAAGTTCTAAAACAAAACCTACTTCAGTCTGTAGCTGTACTGAAGGCTGTGCAAAAGAAATACAAGTCCCCCTGGCCATTGTTTTTCTCTCTGTTTGGTTCTTCTGGAGCCCTTAAAGCTGTTGTCTATGGAACCACATATAGGAGCATCCTACACTGCTCTGGATTTCCAGGGTCCTTCATGCTCTAGATAACTTCCTGGTTCCTTTTTTCATCAGAATTTAATCACCACGACTTCCATTTTCCCAGGACTTCTTGGATGACAAGAACTAATCTGAATTATTTGATAGAAATAATGGGCTATGGTGACCTAAGATACTAATACTTCAATATTTTAAAATATAACAATGAACCGTAGTATTATTTTAACTTACTTTTGAGTCCTAAGTTCCCAGCACAGTGCCTGGCAAATAGTTAAGTATTCAATTTTGGGCCCATAATAAGTATTCCACAGCTGTTTGTTGAATTAATAACTAAGCATACTTATTTGCATTCTAACAAGGATCTTCAAAGTTTTAACCCAAAGGGGTTTATGATGATGGTGTTATCAAAACTCAGAGCACACTTCTAAAGGATATTTTGGTATTAGGCTACTCCAGAAGTTATGCTGAATTCTACATGTTATTGGGTGCTTGATTTACCACAGGTAAGGTTAATTAAAGTAATTTCACAAAAACAGATTTTTATAAAATACCTTGATACATCCATTTATCAGGCATTAAAATGTTCTAATTGCTTTAAACCTAAAACCTTGAGCCCACATTCTTTTTTTTTTCTTAACATCTTTATTGGAGTATAATTGCTTTACAATGGTGTGTTAGTTTCTGCTTTATAACAAATTTAATCAGTTATACATATACATATATTCCCATATCTCCTCCCTCTTGCACCTCCCTCCCACCCTCCCTATCCCACCTCTCTAGGTGGTCACAAAGTAC
>NC_041224.1:91505863-91514131 GCF_002837175.3 Physeter macrocephalus
AAATAACTCAATTTCGTTTCTTTTTATGGCTGAGTAATATTCCATTGTATATATGTGCCACATCTTCTTTATCCTTTCATCTGTCGATGGACACTTGGGTTGCTTCCATGTCCTGGCTATTGTAAACAGTGCTGCAATGAACATGGTGGTGCATGTCTCTTTTTGAATTACGGTTTTCACAGGGTATATGCCTAGTAGTGGGATTGCTGGGTCATATGGTAGTTCTACTGTTAGTTTTTTAAGGAACCTCCATACTGTTTTCCATAGTGGTTGTATCAATTTACATTCCCACCAACAGTATAGGAGGGTTCCCTTTTCACCACACCCTTTCCAGCATTTATTGTTTCTAGCTTTTTTGATAATGGCCATTCTGCCTGGCATGAGGTGATACTCATTATAGTTTTGATTTGCATTTCTCTAATAATTAGTGATGTTGAGCATCTTTCCATGTGCATCTTGGGCATCTGTATGTCTTCCCTGGTGAAATGTCTATTTAGGTCTTCTGCCCAATTTTTTTTTTTTTTTTTTTTTTTTTTTTGCGGTATGCGGGCCTCTCAGTGCTGTGGCCTCTCCCGTTGCGGAGCACAGGCTCCGGGTGCACAGGCTCAGCGGCCATGGCTCAGGGGCCCAGCCGCTCCAGGCATGTGGGATCTTCCTGGCCTGGGGCACGAACCAGTGTCCCCTGCATAGGCAGGCGGGCTCTCAACTGCTGCGCCACCAGGGAAGCCCCTGCCCATTTTTTAACTGGGTAATTTGTTTTTATGATATTGAGCTCCATTAGCTGTTTGTATATTTTGGAGATTAATCCTTTGTCTGTTGTTTCATTTGTAAATATTTTCTCCAATTCTGAGGGTTGTGTTTTCATCTTATTTATGGTTTCCTTTGCTGTGCAAAAGATTTAAGTTTAATTAGGTCCCATTTGTTTATTTTTGTTTTTATTTTCATTACTCTAGGACATGGGTCGAAAAGGATCTTGCTGTGGTTTATGTCAAAGAGTGTTTTTCCTATGTTTTCTTCTAAGAGTTTTATACTGTCTGGTCTTACATTTAGGTTTTTAATCCATTTGGAGTTTATTTTTGTGTATGGTGTTAGGGAGTGTTCTAATTTCATTCTTTTACATGTAGCTGTCCCGTTTTCCCAGCACCACTAACTGAAGAGTCTGTCTTTGCTCCATTGTATGTTCTTGCCTCCTTTGTCATAAATTAGGTGACCATATGTGCGTGGTTTATCTCAGGGCTTTCTATCCTGTACCACTGATCTATATTTCTGTTTTTGTGCCAGTACTATACTGTCTTGATTACTGTAGCTTTGCAGTATAGTTTGAAATCGGGGAGCCTGATTCCTCCAGTTCTGGTTTTCATTCTCAAGATTGCTTTGGCTATTCAGGGTCTTTTGTGTTTCCATACAAATTGTGAAATTTTTTGTTCTGGTTCTGTGAAAAATGCCATTGGTAGTTTGATAGGGATTGCATTGAATCCGTAGATTGCTTTGGGTAGTATAGTCATTTTCATAATGATTCTTCCAATCCAAGAACATGGTATATCTCTCCATCTGTTTGTATCATCTTTAACTTCTTTCTTCAGTGTCTTATAGTTTTCTGCATACAGGTCTTTGGTCTCCTTAAGTAGGTTTCTTCCTAGGTATTTTATTCTATTTGTTGCAATGGTAAATGGGAGTGTTTCCTTCATTTCTCTTTCAGATTTTTCATTACTAGTGTATAGGAATGCCAGAGATTTCTGTGCATTAATATTGTATCCTGCTACTTTACCAAATTCATTGATTAGCTCTAGTAGTTTTCTGGTAGCATCATTAGGCTTCTCTATGTATAGTATCATGTCATCTGCAAATAGTGACAGTTTTATTTCTTCTTTTCTAATTTGGATTCCTTTCATTTCTCTTTCTTCTCTGATTTCTGTGGCTAAAACTTCCAAAACTATGTTGAGTATCAGTGGTAAGAGTGGGCAACCTTGTCTTGTTCCTGATCTTAGTGGAAATGGTTTCAGTTTTTCACCACTGAGAATGATGTTGGCTGGGGGTTTGTCATATATGGCCTTTATTATGTTGAGGTAATGTCCCTCTATGCCTACTTTCTGTTGGGTTTTTATCATAAATGGGTGTTGAATTTTGTCAAAAGCTTTTTCTGCATCTACTGAGATGATCATATATTTCTTATCCTTCAGTTTGTTAATATGGTGTATCACATTGTTTGATTTGTGTATACTGAAGAATCCTTGCATTCCTGGGATAAACCCCACTTGCTCATGGTGTATGATCCTTTTAATGTGCTGTTGGATTCTGTTTGCTAGTATTTTGGTGAGGATTTTTGCATCTATGTTCATCAGTGATATTGACCTGTAGTTTTCTTTTTTTGTGACATCGTTGTCTGGTTTTGGTATCAGGATGACGGTGGCCTCCTAGAATGAGTTTGGGAGTGTTCCTCCCTCTGCTATATTTTGGAAGAGTTGAAGAAGGATAGGTGTTAGCTCTTCTCTAAATGTTTGATAGAATTTGCCTGTGAAGCCATCTGGTCCTGGGCTTTTGTTTGTTGGAAGATATTTAATCACAGTTTCAATTTCAGTGCTTGTGATTGGTCTGTTTATATTTTCTATTTCTTCCTGGTTCAGTCTCGGAAGGTTGTGCTTTTCTAAGAATTTGTCCATTTCTTCCAGGTAGTCCATTTTATCGGCATACAATTGCTTGCAGTAATCTCTCATGATCCTTTGTATTTCTGCAGTGTCGGTTGTTACTTCTCCTTTTTCATTTTTAATTCTGTTGAGTCTTCTTTATTTTCTGGATGAGTCTGGCTAATGGTTTATCAATTTTGTTTATCTTCTCAAAGAACCAGCTTTTAGTTTTGTTGACGTTTGCTATTGTTTCCTTCATTTCTTTTTCATTTATTTCTGATCTGATCTTTATGATTTCTTTCCTTCTGCTAAATTTGTTTTTTTTTTTGTTCTTCTCTCTATAATTGCTTTAGGTGTAAGGTTAGGTTGTTTATTCCCTCTTTGATTTCTTCAATGATCTCTTGATTATTCAGTAGTGTATAGTTTAGCCTTCATGTGTTTGTATTTTTTACAGTTTTTTTCCTGTAATTGAGATCTAGTTTCATAGTGATGTGGTCAGAAAAGATACCTGATACAATTTTAATTTTCTGAAATTTAGCAAGGCTTGTTTGGTGACCCAAGATATGATCTATCCTGGAGACTATTCCATGAGCACTTGAGAAGAAAGTGTAATGTGTTATTTTGAATGGAATGTCCAGTAAATAGTCATTAAGGCTATCTTGTTTAATGTGTCATTTAAAGCTTGTGTTTCCTTATTTATTTTCATTTTGGATGATCTGTCCATTGGTGAAAGTGGGGTGTTTAAAGTCCCCTACTACTATTGTGTTACTGTCGATTTCTCCTTTTATGTCTGTTAGCTTTTGCCTTATGTATTGAGGTGCTCCTATGTTGTGTGCATATATATAAGTGCTTCGATTAGCCAAGACCTTCTATTGGGAATGAAAAAGGCCAAATCAAATTAAGGAATTTATTGGTTAGATAATTGGGGGATCCAGAGATGGGCTGGCCTTAAGGCATAAGCAGTCAGTAAACAACTAGATGCAAAGACTCAAATGATCAGCCTCTTTCTCTTTTCCCCTTTCCTCTCCTGCCTTCTCTCATTTCCTCCTAGTTCAGGAAGGCAGAGATTGGGAACATGTCTTTAGCTAGCTGGAGGTTAATCGTGCTTATACTGGTAGTGGCCTTAGAAAAAAGAGAATGCTTTCCACTCGCACTGTCCACTTATAAAATTTCAGGAAAGGACCCTGATTGGGTCCTCTTAAGTCATAAGACCATCTTTACCAATCCCTGTGCAAGAGAATCTGTACTGCAATTGGCATTCCCATAAGAACCTTAGAAGAGAGGGAGAAGAATAGTTCCCTAAAGGAAAGTTGAGGAAATGATTACTGATCAGGTAAAAGCTATAGATGCTCCTCCCTCCAAACCCCACTCCTCTAAAGAGGTCACTGCTGTAAAAATTAGTTTTTGTTTTCCTAGGCCTATGTCCACACATCTCTAATACATGTAAATATATACATTTATACACACATCTGTGCATAGTTGTGTATATGTATATATATGTGTACATAGGCACATACATAGATATGTCTATACATGTGTATGTTTACGACTTTCTTAAAAACATAAATTGGATTATATTATAAGCAATGTTTTCTAATTTTCTTTACTTGGCATTATATATTGGAGACTTTTCCATTACACACAAAAAAATCTTGTATATATTTCTAATATTTCTCATAATTTTACTTTTGTATTTAGCTTTTTCCTTCATCTGAGTTTTGGTGACTGGTTAGAGGCAGGAATCTCTTATCTGCCTCCCCCAAAAGCCGCCACCACAAAATTACCAGTCACTTGCCTCAGTACCATTTATTGAAGAGCTCATCCTTTCATGGCTGATTTGACAGCCTACGTATACTAAATATTAATTCTCTGATATGTGTGCAACTGTTTCTAGCCTTTCTGTTCTGTTCTACTGATCTATTTGTACATTCCTCAATCAATCATACTATTACTTTTTTTAAACTTTTTTTGTTTCTGTCATTCCTATTCTTGTTGCATAAGTATTACATAGTATTTCCTTTGCACGTTGTTGAAGGAGTATAGAAATATCTAGAGGAAACATGGAAGACCTTTTCTTTTCCCTCTTATTACTCCCCCTGCCTTCCTCGCAACTGTCAAAAATTGGGAGATATTTTTCTCGTTTCCTTATGTGTTTCCATATAAACAAGAAGCTATATAGACATATTCAATTTTGTCCTTTTTATTAATATAAATGTGATCATGCTATACATATGATTTCAACTTGCTTTTGTCATTTAACACTCTTGGAGATCTTTTCATATTAGTGTATAATCAGACCTTATTTTTTTTAAACAACTGCATGGGATTTTTTTAAACAACTGCATGCATAGTACTATGAGATATTTATCTACTCTTCTTTTTCTGAAGACACTGTTTTAATTAATGCAACTTCGCAGAACTTAATTGTATAGGGCAATAGTAGGATAATTTTTATTTGAGGATCAGAGAACAAGGTCTGTGATCTGAGGAAGAGACGGAGGTAACCAGAGAAAGAGTAGAAGGAAGATCAGCCACGGCAGAAGCACCAATGTGCAAAGAGCCTGAGCTTGAAAAGCATGGCCTGGGTGAAATTCTAGAAGGCCTTTGTGTGGAGCATAGTAAGTGAAGCAGGGAAGCGAGTGAGGTAAAGACAGATATATAGACAGGGGTCCTATACAGTATCTAAAAGAAATAATATTTTACTCTAAAGCAGTAGTCACTGAAAGATTTTCAGCATGGAAGTGATATTCTGTAGTGGGTTAAACTGTGGACCCAAAAAAGATATGTCCGTGTCCTAACCCCAGATACCTGTGAATATGACTTCATTTGAAAGAAAGGTCTGTACAGATGTAATTAAATGAAGAATCTCAAGATGGGATCATCCTGGATTACTTGGGTGGGCCCTAAGTCCAATGACAAATGTTCTTATAAGAAGAGAACAGGGGAGAAAGGCTATGTGAAGATGGAAGCAGAGGTTGAGGTTATGCTGCCACAAGTCAAGGAAGACCTGCAGCCACCAGGAGCTGCAAGAGATGAGAAATGATTCTCCCCTGGAGTCTAGTCTTTGGAGGGTGCACAATCCTGCCAACATCTTGATTTTAGACTTCTAGTCTTGAGCAGTCAGAGAAAAAACTTTTTAAGCCACCAAGTTTGTGGTGCTTTGTTATGTCAGCCCCAGACACTGACATGCATTGCTTCCTTTATCTTTTTATTTATCTTTATCTTATCTTGAATATCACTCAGATAGTCAACAAATGTCTATTGAAAGTGTTCATTATATATCAAGATTGTTCCAAGTCCCAGGGATACAACAGGGAATAGGAAACACACAAAAATGTTCCTGCATTTGTAAGCTTATATTCCTTTATAACATTGTCTGTTAGTGTGGGACCTCGGGGGATTGCAGTCTTTAATGCCTGTCTTTTCTTCACTCTTACCAACTGCCATATTGGGTTTGATCTTACTTGCAGTTTCTCACGATGGGTTCTTTTGTCAGTGGGCCTTTGCATATGTCGATAAAAAATGTCTTTCCTACATTTGTTAAGTAGTAGCTTAAATATTTCCTCAGCTTCTAGGAAACTTCCCTAATTGTCCTCAGTAAGTTTTTAATGTCTCTATTACAGCAGGTTTCAACACTGTTTTGTAATCATTTACCTGTTTGTCTTTCTCACTAGACTTTGAGATGCTTGAGGGAAAGGATTATTTTTGTTTTTATTTTTGTATCCCCAGGGAATGTCATAACCTATGTTCACAGTAAGTGCTCAGTATACATTTAATTTATAAAATTTATTCGTAAGAGAAATGATTGATAAATACAACTTTGTTAAATTAAAAACTTCTATTCTCTGAAAGACACTTAAAAAGTTGCAAAGCCACAGACTTGTGAGATGATATTTGTAAAACATACAATTGACAAAGTATTAGTATTCAGAGTTTATAAAATACTTCAAGAGGCAAATAAGGAAAGCAAATGAAACAATTAAAAATGGATTTAAGAGAGGACCTTCAAGATGGCAGAGGAGTAAGATGTGGAGATCACCTTCCTCCCCACAAATACATCTACATGTGGAACAACTCCTACAGAACACCTACCGAACACTGGCAGAAGACCTCACACTTCCAAAAGGCAAGAAACTCCCCACGTACCTGGGTAGGGTGAAAGAAAAAAGAAAAAACAGAGACAAAAGAATAGGGACAGGACCTGCACCTCTGGGAGGGAGCTGTGAAGGAGTAAAAGTTTCCAGACACTAGGAAGCCCCTTCCCTGGTGGAAATGGTGGGGGGGCGGTGGGGAGGCTTCAGGGCCATAGGGGATAGTGCAATGGCAGGAGTGCAGAGGGCAGGCGGGGAGATTTCCACTTGGAGAATCGGTGTTGACCACCACTCACCAGCCTGAGATGTTGTCTGCTCACCTGATGGGGCGGGTGGAGGGTGGGAGAGGGGCTCTGGCTTCGGGGTTCAGATCATGGCGGGAGGAGTGGGGTTGGCTGCGTGAGCGCAGCCTGAGGGGGGCTCGTGCGCCATGGCTGACTGGGAGGGAGTCTGGGGGTGAGGTCTGGGACTGCCTGGGAGTCAGGAGTCTGTTGTTTTGGGGAGCGCAAGGACAGGAGATTCGGGGTGCCACCTGAACGAGCTTCAGAGATGGGCACAGACACCAGAGACGGGCATGAAACGCTGGGGCTGCTGCTGCGGCCACCAGGAATCCTGTGTGCAAGCACGGGTCACAATCCACACCACCCCTCCCAGGAGCCTGTGCAGCCCACCACTGCCAGGGTCCCGTGATCCAGGGACAACTTCCCTGGGAGAACACACGGAGCACCTCAGGCTGTTGCAATGTCACACCAGCCTCTGCTGCTTCAGACTCACCCCGCATTCTGTACCCCTCCCTCCCCCCGGCCTCAGTGACCACAGCCCCCTAATCAGCTGCTCCTCTAACCCCCTCCTGTCTGGGCCAAGAACAGATGCCCTCAGGCGTCCTACACGCAGAGGGTGTCAGGCCTGAGCCTCTGAGTGGGGAGAGCCAAGCAGGACATTAGACCACCAGAGACCTCCTGGCCCCACATAATATCAATCAGTGAGAGCTCTCCCAGAGACTTCCGTCTCAAGGCTAAGACCCAGGCCACTCAACAACCAGCAAGCTCGAGTGCTGGACACCCCATGTCAAACAACTATCAAGACAGGAGCACAACCCCACCCATTAGCAGAGAGGCTGCCTAAAATCATAATAAGTTCAGAGGTACCCCAAAACACACCACCAGACATGGTCCTGCCCACCAGAAAGACAAGATCCAGCCTCATCCAACAGAACACAGGTACAAGTCCTCTCCACCAGGAAGCATACACAACCCACTGAACCAACCTTACCCTCAGGGGGAAGACACCAAAAACAATGGGAACTACGAACCTGTGGCCTGTGCACAGGAGACCCCAGACAGAGGAAGTTAAGCAAAATGAAAAGACAGAGAAATACGCAGGAGATATATAAGCAAAGTAAAAACCCACCGAACCAAACAAATGAAGAGGAAATAGGCAGCTATCTGAAAAAGATTTCAGAGTAATGATAATAAAGATGATCAAAAATCTTAGTAATACAATGGAGAAAATATAAGAAATGTTTAACAAGGACCTAGAAGAACTAAAGAGCA
>NC_041224.1:91518081-91526689 GCF_002837175.3 Physeter macrocephalus
GGTACGCGGGCCTCTCACTGCTGTGGCCTCTCCCGTTGCGGAGCACAGGCTCCGGACGCGCAGGCTCAGCGGCCATGGCTCACGGGCCCAGCCGCTGCGCGGCACGTGGGATCTTCCCGGACCGGGGCACGAACCCACGTCCCCTGCATCGGCAGTTGGACTCTCAACCACTGTGCCACCAGGGAAGCCCCCACACATTTCTAATACATGTAAATATATACATTTATACACACATCTGTGCATAGACATGTGCATATTTGTGTATGTGTATATGTATGTGTACATAAGCACACAAATAGATATGTCTCTACATGTATGTGTATGTTTACGACTTTCTTAAAAACATAAATTGGATTATAATATATGTATTGTTTTATAATTTTCTTCATTTAGCATTATATATTGGAGACTTTTCCATGTCACAAAAAAATCTTGTATATTTTTCTAGTATTTCTCATAATATTACTTTTTGTATTTAGCTTTTTCCTTTATCTGAGTTTTGGTGACAGGTTAGAGGCAGGAATCTCTTATCTGCCTCCCCCAAAAACCACAACCACAAAATTAGCAGTCACTTGCCTCAGTACCATTTATTGAAGAGCTCATCTTTTCATGGGTGATTTGAGAGCCTACATATACTAAATACTAAATCTCTGATAGGTGTGCAACTGTTTCTAGCCTTTCCATTCTGTTCTACTGATCTATTTGTACATTCCTCAATCAATCATACTATTTTTTTTACTTTTTTTGTTTCTGTCATTACTATTTTTGTTATATAAGTAATACATAGTATTCTATTTGCATGTGGTTGAAGGAGTACAGAAATATCTAGAGGAAACATGGAAGACCCTTTTTTTTTCCTTCCCATTACTCCCCCTGCCTTCCTCCCAACTGTCAAAACTTGGGAGATATTATTCTGGTTTCCTCATGTGTTTCCATATATACAAGAAGCTATATAGACATATTCAATTTTGTTCTTTTTATTAGTATAAATGTGTTCATGCTATACATATGATTTCAACTTGCTTTTGTCACTTAACACTCTTGGAGATCTTTTCATATTAGTGCATAATCAGACCTTATTTTTTTTAAACAACTCTGCATGGGATTGCATAGTACTATGAGATATTTATCTACTCTTCTTTTTCTGAAGACACTGTTTTAATTAATGCAACTTCGCAGAACTTAATTGTATAGGGCAATAGTAGGATAATTTTTATTTGAGGATCAGAGAACAAGGTCTGTGATCTGAGGAAGAGACGGAGGTAACCAGAGAAAGAGTAGAAGGAAGAGCAGCCACAGCAGAAGCACCAATGTGCAAAGAGCCTGAGCTTGAAAAGCATGGCCTGGATGAAATTCTAGAAGGCCTTTGTGTGGAGCATAGTAAGTGAAGCAGGGAAGCGAGTGAGGTAAAGACAGATATATAGACAGGGGTCCTATACAGTATCTAAAAGAAATAATATTTTACTCTAAAGCAGTAGTCACTGAAAGATTTTCAGCATGGAAGTGATATTCTGTAGTGGGTTAAACTGTGGACCCAAAAAAGATATGTCCGTGTCCTAACCCCAGATACCTGTGAATATGACTTCATTTGAAAGAAAGGTCTGTACAGATGTAATTAAATGAAGAATCTCAAGATGGGATCATCCTGGATTACTTGGGTGGGCCCTAAGTCCAATGACAAATGTTCTTATAAGAAGAGAACAGGGGAGAAAGGCTATGTGAAGATGGAAGCAGAGGTTGAGGTTATGCTGCCACAAGTCAAGGAAGACCTGCAGCCACCAGGAGCTGCAAGAGATGAGAAATGATTCTCCCCTGGAGTCCAGTCTTTGGAGGGTGCACAATCCTGCCAACGTCTTGATTTTAAACTTCTAGTCTCGAGCAGTGAGAGAAAAAACTCTTTTTTTAAGCCACCAAGTTTGTGGTACTTTGTTATGGCAGCCCCAGACACTGACATGCATTGCTTCCTTTATCTTTTTATTTATCTTTATCTTATCTTGAATATCACTCAGATAGTCAACAAATGTCTATTGAAAGTGTTCATTATATATCAAGATTGTTCCAAGTCCCAGGGATACAACAGGGAATAGGAAACACACAAAAATGTTCCTGCATTTGTAAGCTTATATTCCTTTATAACATTGTCTGTTAGTGTGGGACCTCGGGGGATTGCAGTCTTTAATGCCTGTCTTTTCTTCACTCTTACCAACTGCCATATTGGGTTTGATCTTACTTGCAGTTTCTCACGATGGGTTCTTTTGTCAGTGGGCCTTTGCATATGTCGATAAAAATTTCTTTCCTACATGTGTTAAGTAGTAGCTTAAATATTTCCTCAGCTTCTAGGAAACTTCCCTAATTGTCCTCAGTAAGTTTTTAATGTCTCTATTACAGCAGGTTTCAACACTGTTTTGTAATCATTTACCTGTTTGTCTTTCTCACTAGACTTTGAGATGCTTGAGGGAAAGGATTATTTTTGTTTTTATTTTTGTATCCCCAGGGAATGTCATAACCTATGTTCACAGTAAGTGCTCAGTATACATTTAATTTATAAAATTTATTCGTAAGAGAAATGATTGATAAATACAACTTTGTTAAATTAAAAACTTCTATTCTCTGAAAGACACTTAAAAAGTTGCAAAGCCACAGACTTGTGAGGTGATATTTGTAAAACATACAATTGACAAAGTATTAGTATTCAGAGTTTATAAAATACTTCAAGAGGCAAATAAGGAAAGCAAATGAAACAATTAAAAATGGATTTAAGAGAGGACCTTCAAGATGGCAGAGGAGTAAGATGTGGAGATCACCTTCCTCCCCACAAATACATCTACATGTGGAACAACTCCTACAGAACACCTACCGAACACTGGCAGAAGACCTCACACTTCCAAAAGGCAAGAAACTCCCCACGTACCTGGGTAGGGTGAAAGAAAAAAGAAAAAACAGAGACAAAAGAATAGGGACAGGACCTGCACCTCTGGGAGGGAGCTGTGAAGGAGTAAAAGTTTCCAGACACTAGGAAGCCCCTTCCCTGGTGGAAATGGTGGGGGTGCGGTGGGGAGGCTTCAGGGCCATAGGGGATAGTGCAATGGCAGGAGTGCAGAGGGCAGGCGGGGAGATTTCCACTTGGAGAATCGGTGTTGACCACCACTCACCAGCCTGAGATGTTGTCTGCTCACCTGATGGGGCGGGTGGAGGGTGGGAGAGGGGCTCTGGCTTCGGGGTTCAGATCATGGCGGGAGGAGTGGGGTTGGCTGCGTGAGCGCAGCCTGAGGGGGGCTCGTGCGCCATGGCTGACTGGGAGGGAGTCTGGGGGTGAGGTCTGGGACTGCCTGGGAGTCAGGAGTCTGTTGTTTTGGGGAGCGCAAGGACAGGAGATTCGGGGTGCCACCTGAACGAGCTTCAGAGATGGGCACAGACACCAGAGACGGGCATGAAACGCTGGGGCTGCTGCTGCGGCCACCAGGAATCCTGTGTGCAAGCACGGGTCACAATCCACACCACCCCTCCCAGGAGCCTGTGCAGCCCACCACTGCCAGGGTCCCGTGATCCAGGGACAACTTCCCTGGGAGAACACACGGAGCACCTCAGGCTGTTGCAATGTCACACCAGCCTCTGCTGCTTCAGACTCACCCCGCATTCTGTACCCCTCCCTCCCCCCGGCCTCAGTGACCACAGCCCCCTAATCAGCTGCTCCTCTAACCCCCTCCTGTCTGGGCCAAGAACAGATGCCCTCAGGCGTCCTACACGCAGAGGCGGGGCCAAATCCAAAACTGAACCCCGGGAGCTGTGCGAACAAAGAAGAGAAAGGGAAATCTCTCCCAGCAACCTCAGGAGCAGCGGATTAAGTCTCCACAATCAATCTGATGTACCCTGCATCTGTGGAATACCTGAATAGACAACGAATCATCCCAAGATTGAGGTGGTGGACTTTGGGAACTGTAGACTTTGGGTTTGCTATATGCGACTGACTAGTTTCTGATTTTTATGTTTATCTTAGTATAGTTTTTAGTGCTTGTTATCATTGGTGGATTTGTTTAGTGGTTTGGTTGCTCTCTTCATTTTTTAAATTACTTTTTTCATTTTTTTATTTTAATGACTTAAAAAAATTTTTTAGTTTAATAATTTTATTTTATTTTGTTTTATTTTATTTTTTCTTTCTTATTTTTTTTCTCCCTTTTCTTCTGAGCCATGTGGCTGACAGAGTCTTGGTGCTCTGGCAGGGTGTCAGGCCTGAGCCTCTGAGTGGGGAGAGCCAAGCAGGACATTAGACCACCAGAGACCTCCTGGCCCCACATAATATCAATCAGTGAGAGCTCTCCCAGAGACTTCCGTCTCAAGGCTAAGACCCAGGCCACTCAACAACCAGCAAGCTCGAGTGCTGGACACCCCATGTCAAACAACTATCAAGACAGGAGCACAACCCCACCCATTAGCAGAGAGGCTGCCTAAAATCATAATAAGTTCAGAGATACCCCAAAACACACCACCAGACATGGTCCTGCCCACCAGAAAGACAAGATCCAGCCTCATCCAACAGAACACAGGTACAAGTCCTCTCCACCAGGAAGCATACACAACCCACTGAACCAACCTTACCCTCAGGGGGAAGACACCAAAAACAATGGGAACTACGAACCTGTGGCCTGTGCACAGGAGACCCCAGACAGAGGAAGTTAAGCAAAATGAAAAGACAGAGAAATACGCAGGAGATATATAAGCAAAGTAAAAACCCACCGAACCAAACAAATGAAGAGGAAATAGGCAGCTATCTGAAAAAGATTTCAGAGTAATGATAATAAAGATGATCAAAAATCTTAGTAATACAATGGAGAAAATATAAGAAATGTTTAACAAGGACCTAGAAGAACTAAAGAGCAAACAAACAATGAAGAACAACACAATAAATGAAATTAAAAATTCTCTAGAAGGGATCAATAGCAGAATAACTGAGGCAGAAGAATGGATAAGTGACCTGGAAGATAAAATAGTGGAAATAACTACTGCAGACCAGAATAAACAAAAGAGAATGAAAAGAATTGAAACAGTCTCAGAGACCTCTGGGACAACATTAAATGCACCAACAACATTATATGCACCAACATTCGAATTATAGGGGTCCCAGAAGAAGAAGAGAAAAAGAAAGGGTCTGAGAAAATATTTGAAGAGATTATAGTTGAAAACTACCCTAACATGGGAAAGGAAATAATCAAGTCCAGGAAGAGCAGAGAGTCCCATACAGGATAAATCCAAGGAGATACATGCCAAGACATATTAATCAAACTATCAAAAATTAAATACAAAGAAAAAATATTACAGGCAGCAAGGAAAAAGCAACAAACAACATACAAGGGAATCCTCATAAGGTTAACAGCTGATCTTTCAGCAGAAACTCTGTAAGCCAAAAGGAAGTAGAGGACATATTTGAAGTGATGAAAGGGAAATACCTACAACCAAGATTACTCTACCCAGCAAGATCTCATTCAGATTTGACGGAGAAATTAAAACCTTTACAAGCAGAAGTTAAAAGAATTCAGCACCACCAAACCAGGTTTACAAGAAATGTTATAGGAACATCTCTAGGCAGGAAACACAAGAGAAGGAAAAGACCTACAAAAACAACCCAAAACAATTAAGAAAGTGGTAACAGGAACACACATATTGATAATTACCTTAAATATAAATGGATTAAATGCTCCAACTAAAAGACATAGACTGGCTGAATGGATACAGAAACAAGACCCGTATGTATGCTGTCTACAAGAGACCACTTCAGACCTAGGAACACATAGAGATTGAAAGTGAAGGGATGGAAAATGATATTCCATGCAAATGGAAATCAAAAGAAAGCTGGAATAGCAATTCTCACATCAGACAAATTCGACTTTAAAATAAAGACTATTAGATTGAAAGTGAAGGGATGGAAAATGATATTCCATGCAAATGGAAATCAAAAGAAAGCTGGAATAGCAATTCTCACATCAGACAAATTCGACTTTAAAATAAAGACTATTACAAGAGACAAAGAAGGATACTACATAATGATCAAGGGATCAATCCAAGAGTAGATATAACAATTGTAAATATTCATGCACCCAATGTAGGAGCATCTAAAGCAAATGTTAACAGCCATAAAAGGGGAAATTGACAGTAACACAATAATAGTAGGGGACTTTAATATCCAACTTTAACCAATGGACAGATCATCCAAAATGAAAATAAATAAGGAAACACAAGTTTTAAATGACACATTAAACAAGATGGACTTAATTGATATTTATAGGACGTTCCATTCAAAATCAATAGAATACCCTTTCTTCTCAAGTGCTCACAGAACATATTCCAGGATAGATCATATCTTGGGTCACAAATCAAGCCTCTGTAAATTTAAGAAAATTGAAATTGTATCAAGTATCTTTTCTGACCACAATGCTATGAGACTATATATCAATTACAGGAAAAAAAATGTAAAATATACAAACACGTGGAGGCTACACAATACACTACTAAATAACCAAGAGATTACTGAAGCAATCAAAGAAGAAATCAAAAAATACCTAGAAACAAATGACAATGAAAACACGATGACCCAAAACATATGGGATGCAGCAAAAGCAATTTGAAGAGGGGAGTTTATAGCAATACAATCCTACCTCAAGAAACAAGAAAAATCACAAATAAACAACCTAACTTTACACCTAAAGCAATTAGAAGAAGAGAACAAAAAACACCCCAAAATTAGAAGAAGGAAAAAAATCATAAAGATTAGATCAGAAATAAATGAAAAAGAAATGAAGCAAACAATAGCAAACATCAATAATACTAAAAGCTGGTTCTTTGAGAAGGTAAATACAACTGATAAACCATTAGCCAGACTCATCAAGGAAAAAAGGGAGAAGACTCAAAACAAAATTAGAAACGAAAAAGGAGAAGTAACAAATAACACTGCAGAAATACAAAGGATCTTGAGAGATTACTACAAGCTACTATATGCCAATAAAATGGACAACCTGGAAGAAATGGACAAACTCTTAGAAAAGCACAATCTTCTGGGAATGAACCAGGAAGAAATAGAAAATATAAACAGACCAATCACAAGCACTGAAATTGAAACTGTGATTAAAAAATCTTCCAACAAACAAAAACCCAGGATGAGATGGCTTCACAGGCGAATTCTATCAAACATTCAGAGAAGAGCTAACACCTATCCTTCTCAAACTCTTCCAAAATATAGCAGAGGGAGGAACACTCCCAAACTCATTCTACGAGGTCAACATCACACTGATACCAAAACCAGGCAAAGATGTCACAAAGAAAGAAAAGTACAATCCAATATCACTGATGAACATAGATATGCAAAAATCGTCACCAAAATACTAGCATAGAGAATCCAACAACACATTAAAAGGATCATACACCATGAGCAAGTGGAGTTTATCCCAGGAATGCAAGGATTCTTCAATATACACAAATCAATCAATGTGATACACCATATTAACAAATTGAAGAATGAAAACCATATGATCATATCAATAGATGCAGAAAAAGCTTTCGACAAAATCCAACACCCATTTATGGTAACAACCCTCCTGAAGGTAGGTATAGAGGGAACTCACCTCAACATAATAAAGGTCATATATGACAAACCCACAGCCAACATCATCCTCAAAGGTGAAAAACTGAAACCATTTCCACTAACATCAGGAACAAGCCAAGGTTGGCTTGTTCACCACTATTATTCAACATTGTTTTGGAAGTTTTCACCACAGAAATCAGAGAAGAAAAAGAAATAAAAGGAATCCAAATCAGAAGAGAAGAAATAAAGCTGTCACTGTTTGCAGATGATGTGATATTATACATAGAGAATCCTAAAGATGCTGCCAGAAAACTACTAAAGCTAATCAATGAATTTCGTAAGGTAGGATACAAAATTCATGCACTGAAATCTCTTGCATTCCTATACACTAATGATGAAAAATCTGAAAGTGAAATGAAGGAAACACTCCCATTTACCATCGCAACAAAAAGAATAAAATACCTAGGAATAAACCTACCTAAGGAGACAAAAGACATATATGCAGAAAACTATAAGACACTGATTCAAAAAGAGTCATGTACCAAAATGTTCATTGCAGCTCTATTTATAATAGCCAGGACATGGACACAACCTAAGTGTCCATCATCAGATGAATGGATAAAGAAGATGTGGCACATATATACAATTGAATATTATTCAGCCATAAAAAGAAACGAAATTGAGTTATTTGTAGTGAGGTGGATGGACCTAGAGTCTGTCATACAGAGTGAAGTAAGTCAGAAAGAGAAAAACAAATACCGTATATTAACACATATATATGGAATCTAAGGAAAAAAAAGTCATGAAGAACCTAGGGGTAAGATGGGAATAAAAACACAGACCTACTAGAGAATGGACTTGAGGATATGGGGAGGGGGAAGGGTAAGCTGTGACAAAGTGAGAGAGTGGCATGGACATATATACACTACCAAACGTAAAATAGATAGCTAGTGGGAAGCAGCCACACAGCACAGGGAGATCAGCTCGGTGCTTTGTGACCACCTAGAGGGGTGGGATAGGGAGGGTGGGAGGGAG
>NC_041224.1:91527491-91683835 GCF_002837175.3 Physeter macrocephalus
TACAGGAGGCAAGAATATACAATGGAGAAAAGACAGCCTCTTCAATAAGTGGTGCTAGGAAAACTGGACAGCTACATATAAAAGAATGAAATTAGAAAACTCCCTAACACCATACACAAAAATAAACTCAAAATGGATTAAAGACCTAAATGGAAGGCCAGACACTATAAAACTCTTAGTGGAAAACAGGCAGAACACTCTTTGACATCAATCACAGCAAGATCCTTTTTGACCCACCTCCTAGAGAAATGGAAAAAAAAAACAAAAACAAAAATAAATGGGACCTACTGAAACTTAAAAGCTTTTGCACAGCAAGGGAAAACATAAACAAGACGAAAAGACAACCCTCAGAATGGGAGAAAATATTTGCAGATGAAGCAGCTGATAACGGATTAATCTCCAAAATTTACACACAGCTCATGCAGCTCAATATCAAAACAAACAACCCAATCCAAAATTGGGCAGAACATCTACATAGACATTTCTCCAGAGAAGATATACAGATTGCCAACAAACACATGAAAGGATGGTCAACATCACTAATCATTAGAGAAATGCCAATCAAAACTACAATGAGGTATCACCTCACACTGGTCAGAATGGCCATCATCAAAAAATCTACAAACAATAAATGCTGGATAGAGTGTGGAGAAAAGGGAACCCTCTTGCATTGTTGGTTGGAATGTAAATTGATACAGCGATTATGGAGAAAAGTATGGATATTCCTTAAAAAACTAAAAATAGAACTACCATATGACCCAGTAATCCCACTATTGAGCGTATACCCTGAGCAAAGCATAATTCAAAAAGAGAGTAATGTACCACAATGTTCATTGCAGCACTATTTACAATAGCCAGGACATGGAAGCAACCTAAGTGTCCATCAACAGATGAATGGATAAAGAAGATGTGGCACATATATACAATGTAATACTACTCTGCCATAAGTAGAAATGAAATTGAGTTATTTGTAGTGAGGTGGATGAACCCAGAGTTTGTCATACAGAGTGAAGTAAGTCAGAAAGAGAAAAACAAATACCGTATTCTAACACGTATATATGGAATCTAAAAAATAAATGGTTCTGAAGAACCTAGGGTCATGACAGGAATAAAGACTCAGACGTGGAAGGTGGACTTGGGGATGTGGGGAGGGAGAGGCGTGGGCTGGAACGGGGTGGGGGAGTGGCACTGGCCTATGTACACTGCCGGGTGTGGAATGGATGCCTGGTGGGAGGCGGCTGCATGGCATGGGTGATTGGCTTGGTGTTTTGTGACCATCTAGAGGGGTGGGATGGGGGCGGTGTTGGCGGATGCAGGAGGGAGGAGATATGGGGATGTATGTATATGTATAGCTTATTCACTTTGTTATACAGCAGAAACTAACACACCATTGTAAAGCAATTATATTCCAATAAAGATGTTAAAAAAAACCCAAAACAATTATGAAAATGGTAATAAGAACATACATATAAATAATTACCTTAAATGTAAATGGATTAAATGCTCCAACCAAAAGACAAAGACTGGCTGAATGGATACAAAAACAAGACCCGAATATACGCTGTCTGCAAGAGACAGACCCACTTCAGACCTAGGGACACATGCAGACTGAAAGTGAGGGGATGGAAAAAGATATTCCATGCAGACAGAAAGCAAAAGAGCCCACATTCTTTAGTTTGGTTGATTGAAGTGATCAAAATTATCAAAATAATTTATTTATTTACTAGGTTATAAATGAATAGGGTAGCTTCTAATCAATAGTAGACTTCTGAATATCCAAGACAAGTCTACCAACCGACTACGGTTTCTTTATTTGAATAACTTACTTCATCTTCTTCTCTGGCAAATTCTACATTGTCTGATCTCTCATATCCATCATCATTTTTGTTTTATTTTTACTTGCATAGAAGAGAGCCCCACCCCCAATCTGACACAGTGAAAGTACCCAGAATCAATTTTATTAGGTTAACATCTTATCATAGACTAATAGGACTGAAATAACCCTCCAACAATCATAGAATTCCAGAGCTGGGAGGAAACACTAGAGATAATTTAGTCGAAATCCTTTAGTAGAAACAACAGATTTGACTTAATAATTTGCCCAGAGTGACACAGCAAGTTTAGACTAGAATTTAGGCTCATTAATTCCTATTTCAGAATTTTTCTGTAGCACAATAGGTCATCTGTAGTCACACCGTCTTTAACTCATTCAAAACCCTTTTTTATTATTTTTTTTTATTATTTATTTTATTTTATTATTTTTATTATTTATCTATAATGTGCCTTGGTGATGCAGGGACACAAGACAGTGCTAGCTTGATGCTGCCCTATTGCACTGCCCCTACCCTCAAGGTGCTCACAGTCTAATATGTGTGACAGATGTCTAAACAGATAACTCCCAGCAATATAAAAATACAGAGCATTGTGGAAACACCTAGCAGGGCACCTAACTCAACCTGAGGTCAGAGAAGACACCTGAGCTGAGGCTTCCCTTCTAAGCCCCAGGGCTAACCTAACAGACACATGGAATCATTGCTGAGAAGAACATCTGACTTACTGGTCATGTTTCCCCCAAAGTCACACTACTTCTCTTGTGACATTTTAGTGATCTACTCCATGTGGTATTGACTATAACCAGCAGAAAAGATTGACTTAAAGAAAACCCCAAACATCTCAGAAAAAAGGAGAATAGCACTGCTTTAAGCAAAATAGCATTCTACATTTTAGAATGGATAAGAAGGAAACGTAGGAATGCCAGTGCCTCTAGCTTGGTAAGATGTGAAGCCAAAATAGGTCACATGTTCAATGTGTTGTTACTAGTGAATTGCACACAGGTTTGACCAACCGTTTGTTGTAAGTCACCAGGCAAAACAAGCAGTTTCACAAGGGCTAGAGTCCAAGAATTGCATGTGTAGGATCAGGTAAAAGATGCATTTCTGTGCTCAGCTGAAAAGAAGCACGGCTATAGCAGAAAGGAAATCCAAAGGGTGGTGACTTGTTGCCTAGTTCAGGAAGCCATATAAGTTCTCCAAGGTTTATAAATTCCAGATGCCACAGGATTGCCTTTTAGTCTAATCAGTTCCTCAACAAAAATACTCTTGTCAGACCACTGGGTTATTTCACTTTGGAGAGGAATATTTCTTGAATGTTATGGTGGAAGTCAGAAGAAGACAGAATATAATATTATTGGAATTTATGATTGGCTGATTATTATAGCATATCCATAAACTGAGGTGCACCTGCAGTTCAGTTGTGTGACTGGTCTTCATGAGGATCTGACTGACTGTCAATGTCTCCATTTTTCATGTTATAACAGCCACCTCACTCTTATATATGCATATATAACAGTTTTTTAAGGGAATGTGAAACTGTTTCAAGGGGTCTTTTTAAAAATCAAATAAGCAGCTGCAAATGGGGAAATAACCATTCCGACTCTGTTTGGAAAACAGCTCTGATCACTCAGGGTATTCAGCAACTGCACAGGGAACTTATTTAGAACAGCTCTGAATATACCATGAAAACCAGCCCTAAGCTAATTCATCTGATTGTACTCTTGGCAGCTCTTTTTGGATTGCTAACACTTTGCAGCTGTAAAAATAAAACAAAAACACCCTTGAAATAAGTTAGGTGCATATATGAAAAGCACAGCTGGGCTACTCCCACAGATCATCTGTAGATACAGGATTCTGTTTTTAAATGCTATTTTGTGAAAGGGAAAGACCATGGCCATCTCTGAAGAAAAGCCAAAACTGCAAAGAGAATTCATTCACAGTTCTTTTTTCCCTCTTTACCTTTTCTCTCCTATCTCTGGCACCATTTTACTGAGCTCCATAGAAATTGCTGTTAGAAACATCGATTTTGGCTAAGTCTACACAAAACCAAGTAGAGATCAAGCAATTTTTGGAGGCTCAGAATAACAGAGAATCTGGATAATTCGGTGCATGAAAGTTATTTGCTATAGGGATTCTTTCATCTCAAATTCTTTGGATAATTGTTTATGTTCACATGGTCTTCACAGGAACACTTTTAGAAGTTATGGGGGTCAAATTCCCTTGTTGACTTTTTAGTGTACTGGAGTTAACATATCTTTCTAGAAAACTTTCAGTCCATCTTTAGTCCAACTAATAACACTTAAAGAACCATACACTTGAATATTTCTTACTTGCAATTTTCTTTAGTACGTTGCACATGAATGCTTTATCATGTCCAAACTTCAGAAAGCTCCATGAGGGAAGGGTCTGCATCTCTTACACACAGTATCCTTGCCTATGGCTCATCACAAATGTGATCGTGTCATTAAAATTCTTTCATCGTTCCCCTTTATCTTTGTCATAAATGTTGTAATTTACATTTGATTTTTCTTCCTTTTCAGTCTTATCTCCTGCACTCTACTCCAGCAGTTTTCTTCTTGGCCAATAATGAACACTTGTTTTTGCGACACTCCACATTTAGCTCACACTTCTCTGCTCTAAAAGCTTTCCCCTCTGTCTGGAATATGCTCTCCATTTCTGTCTGGGATGCTCCATTTGTCCTTCCCATTCACTGTGACCTTCCTTTTGAAGCCTTCTTTAACTTCCTCAGGGCAGCCCTACATGTCTTTTTCTCTGTCCTTCCTGATGATAGTGTGAATTACTTCATTATAGGATTGATCATCTTGCCTTTCAATGAGGTGGAACACTCCCTGGGGCCAGAGCCTTCCCTTTTTATGCTTGTATTCAGAAGTGATATAGGGGCATTTACCAGTTAGGACACCAGCCACACATGCCTAGTTCATCTGTGCTGGGGCATGATGGCTGAGTGCAGCCTGCTTCCATCACCAGCGCCAGCAGCTACCAAACACTCACTTACCATTTACTGAATAAATTGAGAGATTCAATGGATGAGAGAATAAATGAATGGACGGATGAATGAATGATTGTTTTTTTAATTCAAGTTCATGGAATAACTAACTTGTCTGTTAGTGGCAAAGGAGGCTTTTCTAATTTTGAAATATTACCTCACATTTATCAGTCACTCACCACAGAAACTTGGAAATCAAGTTTCCAGATGTTTTATTCAGATCTTATTTAAAGTGGATCTTTCTAAGCTACAGGCAAATCTCACTTATATGTGCGTAGATTCTTCGAATTATGGTTTATTCACAAGAAACCATGTTTTAAAGTTCTTAGTAAGAATTAGCACCTACTATAAATTAAGTAGGTATTCACAGTGTGGCTTCATTATATGGCTTGAAGTGTGAATTCCTAGAGCACCAGACACATCCAGATTAAAAAAATTTAAAAAAACACATTACACAGCTAATGTAAAAGCTTTTGGGATCATGCTCCTAACTCATCTCTTACATCAGTAGAGCCCTTCAGACTCTCCAAAGTGCCTTCTCATGCATTTTATAAAACTAGGGAAGCTGGCATCACCCCTTTTTACAGATGAGAAAACAGGTACTAACAGGATCAATGCATTGCCCGTGAAATGCAACTTGGTAACAACCCAAGTTGAAGGGCCCAGATCCACTGCCTCCTGGATCGGACCTGGACTCATGTTTTCTGTCCGTTATCTTTTTGGCTACACTTCTCTGCAGTTGTACCTGTGTTTTCAACAGTGCTAAGCATACATAATCAACAGATGTATTTCTTGTCTTTGCTCCTGTTTATATATTTAATTCCTTGGTGTAAAACTGAGCCCAGCATTACATGGTGAATGGCCCTTGCCTCAGAGGTATTAAAAATTATATTATTATAATATTATTAATCTCTTGATTATGTGAGCCCGTTTCTTTTGAGAATAAATTTACAATGTTTTAATTGTCACCATGGTATGTGGTAGCTAGTGACATAGTTGTAAGCAGATGTTAGTAGAAATTTCAATGGCAGTACCAGGTGATGACAAGCATATCGTAATATAGGAAACACTGAAATAAAACTTTTACATTCTAAATTATCTGGCTAGATCATAACATGTAGCAAAGCAGGATATTTCTTGCAATATGCTTTCTAACACCTTGTCCAAGAAAGACATGGTTATCAATTTCCCTGAAGGCTAAGTCACAGCTTGAACATTTTCAGTAAGAAGAGGGTTTTTTAGGTTAGCTCAATGTCCCTTTTCTTAATTTTATCCCATGAGCTCTAAGTAGATCTTCTTGATACCAGGGAAATTATTTATTTTCTTCCTTTGGGTTTACATTGTCTGCATGGTTGTTAAAGGTGTGTCTGTGGCTTTCTTTCTCTTTAAATGATTAAGTTTTCTAAATTTCTTTTTTTTGCTAATATTTTGCCGTACATCAGTGCACTGACACCAAATAATAATTTTAGTAGATTTTACGACAATTACAAAATCCTGAAAAGGTTATTTGTTATTAAACTCAATAAAAAAGGACTTCTTTATTAGAACATCAAAGTTTTCCTGACTTAAGCCTATTCATTGCTGTTTTAAACAACCATCCTCTTATATATTATGATGTGTCAATAGCTATTGTGTTCATTCCACACACCAATTAACAGACCAGTGGATTCTGGTACAGATAATTAGTTTGACTCTAACAAGATATCTTTGCTAAGCTGTTGGCTTTCTTTTCTAAAGTTGATATAATTCAAGTTTACTACTAGGTCTTGGTCTGAATTTTTAACTTAAAGCGCTATAGAGTACCTGAGCTCTGCTAGCCCTCAACTTGCCTGATCTGCTTCTGGGTCTTATGGGAATTAGAGTGGAAGGTGAGACATATGACTAAAGCCTCTAACCCCATTGTGACAACTCCCAAGTTCCTCACACTTTTTTTCTGGTAAGTATTTATAGGTCAGTCACTGTGTTAGACGTGGGAGACACATTATGAGCCTACACATTCTCTGCCCCCAGGTAACTCAGAAGCAAACAGGAGAAATCATGGTATTCAGATAATCATACTAAAACATTTCATCTGTAGCAGGTGCTTCCAAGGAGAGAAATATGATTTGATGAAAGTATACAACAGATTTGATCTAAACAGGAAGCAACTGATAACAAATTTCAGTTAATGTATCGTAGAAAGCCGAGGAGGGTTAAGAAGACTGGCATAAGGGCTCAGGACAAGTGGGAAAATAATAGGCAATATAGAGAGAAACATGGAAGAACAGAAGAGGAAACAAAAGGGGAGGAAGAGGAAAGATGGGGTTAAGACACGTAAAGTACGGTGGATAGAACTTCTCACAATGGACTTCAACATCTAGATCTCCAGACCATATGGGTTTTGTGGTGGTGAGGAGACAGGAGATGGTGATAGTAATAGGCTAGGATTCATAAAAGAGAAGGGACCATAACAGAGATGGATGTGTAGCAAAATGAGAATCAGGAGGGGTCTGGATGGAAAGAGAAATCAGGAAGTAGAAGTTTAAACTATTGACTACATTCAAAATGTTCTAGGTCTTGAGTAATCAGAAAATATATGGTTCTATCAAATTACTAGAATTTTTGAGAAAATATCTCATTATGCTTATCTTTTTACCTCTCTGACCACATCTCCTCAGTCTCCCTACGTGGGCCCCAATTTTGTATGTGCTCTCAAGCTTTGGTCGTTCATCCTGGCTTCTTCCTGAATCACCCCCACGAAGAGTACATTTCATGATCGCATCCATATTGTTGACTTTCAAACCTACTCCTCCAGTCCCAACAGCTTTCCTACACTACTTACAGTCTCATGTTTTAAATCTGGGTAATCTGTTGTCAACTCTAACGCCCCACATCTAAATATAAACGACACATTCTCCCCTCTCTACAGAATCTCCAGCCCAGCAGCCTCACTTCTGTTAATGGCCATGCACTGTCCCAGACACAAAGGTAGAAACCCTTGAGGCATGTTTAGGTCATCCTTGACTGCTTCCATCTTTGCACCTCCAAAGCCAGTCTATCCCCAAGTCCCATGACTTTGAGATGACTCTCAAGTTCACCCCATCTTCTCATTCTAACTGCCAACATCTTGGCTCAGGCCCACAAGGCTTCAAGAATGACCATGGCAGAGCCTTTAGTCTGTTCTCCCAGACTCCGGGGCTTTCTTCTCCTCAATACATTCTAAAAACATCTGTTTAATATTCTATAAATTAAATTTTAAACATGAATTTCTCCTTTTTAAGAACTTATAATGGCTCCCAATGCCTTAAAGCATCTAGTCTAAATGCTTTGCCTAGCATAGTTAATCTCCCCACTGCCTCCCGCTCATGCTGGACTGATCTCTACCTTCTACCTTGTACTTTGATTTGCCATGTTTCCTGACCCAAGAACATCCTTCCCTATCTTCTTAACCCATAAAAATTGTATTTTTTCTTTAGGTATACTTTCTTATTTTATAATCTGTTTAAACCCATCCCTACTAGCCATGATATATTTGTCAAGCTTTATTCTCTATTATTTGTGTCATGAAAATAAGAATGTTTGTTTTTGCCTCTTTCAAAATATATAATTAATTCATCTTTATTGTGATTTTCTAAATTATATACCACCTCCATGCTATTGTGGTAACCAGCATTCCCTGTCACAGGCTCTACTCTTATAAGATGCTTCTTATACAAACTGATCCTTTCTGACTTTTGTATCTAAATGCTTATAGATGCATCACTCTGATGTTTTCTTAATTAAATGCTTTCATGCACTGTTATATAAATGTGTCATGAAGACTCCTTACCTCAGACAGTTTGAATTACTTTTACTCTTTATAAGCAACAAAGATATTTGATAATGAAATCAAAATGGTTCCACAGAATTTCCTGTTTAGATCTGGGGGATACAAAATAGATATGTAATTATTAGAAAAAGTAAATATTTTACAAAATAAAGAAATAGGAAGTATTTTTTAAAGATTTTTTTTGATGTGGACCATTTTTAAAGTCTATTGAATTTGTTACAATATTGCTTCTGTTTTATGGTTTTTTGTTTTTTTTTTCTTTTGGCCACGAGGCATGTGGGATCTTAGCTCGCTGACCAGGGATTGAACCTGCACCCTCTGTATTGGAAGGCAAAGTCTTAACCACTGGACCGCTAGGGAAGTCCCCAATAGGAAGTTTTAAAAAGCATTCAGTGCTTGTAAATGGGGAGATTATTCCCTAAGTGTTCAGAGATGGCTCATCTGAGTTGGGTAACTTTATTGGTTTTTCCATCTTGCCAGGTTTCTCCATGACTTGTGCTTTGTAGAATAATATAGCCATTGGAAATTGTGGATTTTATTGTTAGTGACCTAAATACATTCTGATTGGCCTAATTATAATGGATGTGGAATAGCTGTTTTGTTTTTGACTGCATTTTTCCTCAATATTCATAATCAATATTTATCTTGGAAAATACATCTTGGGACCAATAATGATACGCACCCTCTGTGTGAAGGCATGGACATCATTACTGATTTGTTCACCCTTAGTAATTCTTCCAAATTGTCCCTCAGTGTTAGCATGTCATTTGATCTGAGCTGGAAGCCAACTGTACCATTTGACAACTGTGATTGAGCTTGCATTGGCTAAGAGAGACAGAACAGACTCCTCACAAGTCAATCCTGCACAAGCTTTCACTGTGCCCCCAACAGAATTAATATCTCTTTCCCCTTGGACTTTGCACAACCTGTAAGTAGCTCCTCAAAGTCAGGGATAATATCTTCTTTATTTCTGTATTCCACAAACCTACCCCAAACCCACGTTCCTAGGAGGTTCTAGATAAATGATTGTAGATGTAGATTGTAGGTTTGTAAACCTACCCCAAACCCACGTTCCTAGGAGGTTCTAGATAAATGATTGTTCCATGGAACTGAACACAAATGAGCAAACCTACCCCAAACCCACGTTCCTAGGAGGTTCTAGATAAATGATTGTTCCATGGAACTGAACACAAATGAGCAGCTTTATCCACCCTAAACATCAACATTTTAAGTAACCATGCCATTCTCAATAATGGATTAATCTTCCTGAAGCACAGTTGAAATTATTTTCATAGTCCCCAACCAAATAAAATCTAAATACTCTAGTAAGACATTCAAGGTTCCTCATGGCCTGAACCTAATCTACCTTTCCTGCCTCACTGCCCACTTCTCCTCATGAAGACAACACAGGTTAACAAACTACCTGCTGTTCCCTGTATCCAACCCAATTTTTCTAACTGTGTTTTTCCGTTACCTGAATATTCATTCAAACTTCACATTATCTAAATCCAATTTACCTTCTAAATGTCCCCTTCATGAGGTTTATCTTCACACCCTCTCCTCTCTACCCACATCCCTTAACTCCTATTAACTAATTGCTCTCCTTTGAGAACTCCCATACCATTCATCAGTGTCTTCTTTTTTAAAATTTATGTCACATTCTACCTAGTATTCTAGTGGTGGTTATAGTTGTCTTAACTCCCTTTAGGGCAGCAGCCTAATTTATTGTTTACTCCTCCAAGGTACCTAGCATTTATGCATAGTAGGTGCTTAAAAGGCATTTGCTGAATTTTAATAGAATGTTTTCCTAGAATCACTAGATCCTCTGCTCATTTTAGGAACAAGGATTAGGGGCTGTAGAGTATAGTAGTTAATAGCATGAACTTTGAAGCAAACTGACTCAGTCCATATCCCATCTCTGCTCCTTCCTAGCCAGTGACCTTGAGCAAGTTCCTTGACCTCTGTCTGCCTCCATGTTCTTATCTGTGGAATGGGGTAACACTCATAACTACTGCATGGGGCTTAGAATTTAATAAGTAATATACATAAAAGAACCTAAAATAGTACCTGATACTATGTAAATATCACATACACATTAGTTCAACCCCTCAGAGAAGTTATCTCAGCTTCTATTACTAATTTTCTGAAAGGTTGTTCCCTTTCATCTAGCTGGTTTTCCATCACATTTTTTTTCTCTCATCCCTCTCAATTGCCTGACTCAATTACATGGTGTTGAATGATTTTCTCCCTTAGCTGTTCTTTTCCTTAACAAGTTTATTTCTAGTTTTCCTTGAGTTTAATACTACATATAGCTACATTTACATTTATTATGCATAAGTCCACATATAGAACAAAGTGGTAGATCTGTAATATGCAAATGAAAAATGGGTTTTTTATTGGTACAGCCAGGGGAGAGATGGAAGAAACAGTATTGTGGTAGAAATAATATAAAAGGAATTGTGTATGTGTTTGCAGGTAAGTAGGAGTGTGATAGGGCAAAAATTCATGCTGGGTGAAAAACTAACCTTTCCACATGGGAATCTTCTTTAAGAATCAGAAATATTCAGAAACATTACATGGTTTCTTCAACAGTGGATATTGTCAGCCCAAACAACTTGTTTATGACAGTCAACACATTAACATATACTTAATATAATTATATTAGCTTAATAACATTCTATTTCTTTTTAATGAAAATTATATTATTAGGCTGCTTTAGTATTTAGCTCTAAGGAATAAATACTTGTTGGCTTAGATGCATTTTTGCTAGTGATATCCTATAGGTGGGCACATGTTTAGTGTATTTCCCCATTCTTCTCCCTGCCCTGCTCCCTTTCCAAGCAATAAGCACCCTGACAATCTCTGCCACAAATAACTATATAACTTTGGACTGATTTCATATGTGATGATTTAACATCAAATTCATACCTCTATGTCTTTGCATTGAAGTAAAAGTTAACATCTCAGTAACATTTTCCAGTAAAACTTTTAAAAGCACTGACATTACTTGCAAATCTGACACAGTTCTACCATTTTGAATTTTGAGTCTTTTATCAAATTAGAGCAATCAAAGAACATTCAGTCTGAGTTCACAGGCCTATGTGACATCCCAGTTTTGGCTTCTATGTTAAACTCAGTAAACAAGTCCCATCCATCCCCCATCTACTTAAAAAGCCAAAAAATTTTTCTCTGCATATTCTTTTTCCAGTTGACTCCCTGTCCTCCCACAAATAGAATATAATGGTTGGGTGTGGGCAAAGTCAAGGGGTGCAGCTTTGGCAGAAGTAATAGCTCTCACCACCTCAGGAAGCCATCCACCCCTATAGCCCATCTCAGCTCAGTGAACTGTCAAATCTCTGTGTTGTCACTTCCTGTACTTCCTACACACCCTACAGAGAGCAAATCTACAGATTTTATTTTAAGCCTTAACAAAAATGACCAATTGAAAACTTTCTGCTGACTATTACATTCTCTATATTTCCCAAGATGAAATAGCCATAAATAGTAATTTAATAATGTCCATGATATGTTTTACAAATAATCCTGTGTTCAATTTACTGTCACCCATGTTTTCAGGTTTTTTTTTTTTTTTTAAAGAAGATGTTGGGGGTAGGAGTTTATTAATTAATTTATTTTTTTTGCTGTGCTGGGTCTTCGTTTCTGTGCGAGGGCTTTCTCTAGTTGTGGCAAGCGGGGGCCACTCTTCATCGCAGTGCGCGGGCCTCTCACTATCGCGGCCTCTCTTGTTGTGGAGCACAGGCTCCAGACACGCAGGCTCAGTAGTTGTGGCTCATGGGCCTAGTTGCTCCGCGGCATGTGGGATCCTCCCAGACCAGGGCTCGAACCCGTGTCCCCTGCATTAGCAGGCGGATTCTCAACCACTGTGCCACCAGGGAAGCCCCAGGTTTTTAAAAATATATATATTTTAAAGGTCATTTTAACAATTTCTAGAAGAGAGTACAGGCTCTCTGCTGCCTTGCAATACTTTTTTGTTGGCTTTATTGGTTTATATTTATACCTTCTGAGGTAGATTCACATTTTCTTTTTGCAAATTTTCAACCAAGTGATCATTATAATTCCTTATCATCTACAGATCTTTTAGGCAGATAGGGAAAGAAAATACATTATCTCAGGAATAAAAATTTTAGATACCAATGGCTTCTCAATTTTATTACAGTCATTCTGTGGGTTACCAGTGGTAGCACATAAAATATTAGTGACATCTGAGGACAATTTTTTTCTATTTTACTTGTGAATGTGACATATAAGATGGGCCGATTCTTCCTCAGGCTTAGCAATCTCATCATTATCATCATCATCATCATCAGTATTGATTGTTATTAAATGATCAAATTGGAATGTCACTGTGCTGAATGATATACACTTCACTTTATACCCATGCCAACTGAAATGAGCAATGAGAACACTGAAACGTATAGAGAGTAAATTTTCTGCTCTCCAGTAGTGTTGAGATTTGAAATGTTCGGCTTAATAGAAGATTAGAGTGAAATCAAGATACTGAGTCAATTTGTCAGGCATATTCAACTTCCCCTTCTTGATTAACCTGCCTTAGATAATAGCCTTGAAAGGCACTTCTCCACAGGATCTCTACCAACTCCTGCTGATTAGGCCAGGAGTACACAAGAGACCCAGGAAGACTCAATCCACTCACTGACCAGCCACCAATTAAACATTCCCTCTTAAGAATTTGAACTGAGAGATCCAGAATAACAAGGGAGGGTTAAACTCTGACATTTGATAAAGGTTTGGGGCTAGAATCAGTGCCATAACAACTCAGAGCTTCATGAAAGCCAAAGTGATGAAGAGCTGGAACTAAGAGCCTTAGTAAAAAGTCAGTGTGCAGTGAGAAGAACAGAGCAAATGTACAACACAGGTGAATGACAGTGCAAAGCCAGAGAGAGAGGGAGCAAGACAGTCAGACTTCATGAAGTTGGATTTTATGAGACTTTACCGCAGCCTCTTAATTAATGCCTTTATTCATTGACATTGTTTTTCCAGGGGTGGGTTTTCTAAAATGTTTTGCTTGAGAAAAACACTACTCAACTAAGACAGGCTAATTTTCAGAGGATTAAAATATATTAATGCCCAGTACAAGAAAACCTTTCTGGACCGTGATTTGATTTCACATTGATGCCTGAGAGAGTTTTCCAGGATCTTGCCGGAGGTGGTGGGGATGAAGCGCTGGGAGTGAGGCTGGGGTGTACAGGGTGGAGAGGAGAGTATGGGTATCATTCTACCACAAGGAACATTCTATTAGTCCACTGGGTGTTTCCCAGAACTGCCCTCCCCACCACCCTACGTGAACACACACACACACACACACACACACACACACACACAACAGTGCACGGCAACATGGCATCCAATTGGTAGCTCGTTTGGAATGTGAAAAAGTAATGACGGCTGGGGAGGCAGGCTGTAACCAGCCAGAGCCTTCCCTTCCATCGACTTCCAACACTCCATTTTGTCCTGACACTGACCCCCTAGAGGGGATGAGTCTGGGTAAAGGCTAGTCCTGTTCCCATCTACCCTCATGAATTCTTGTTCTAAAGAATATCGGGGGAGGAAGCACTGGCTCAACTGTTAGATTCATTTGGCAAAAAGGAGATCATCACAAATACATGTGCACACATCCATAGTCCTTTTGCCTGAGAATATATGCAATGATATAAAATGCTAGTTAAAATAGCATCTTCCCAACGTGCAGCTCCTTTCTAATACGTGATAATTTTGGTCAAAACTATGTTACAGACTTCAGTGTGTGTGGTCATGTAATGAAAGCCCAAATATAATGTATCTATGCATATGGAGGCAAGGAGCAGAAATGAGGTTATCATGAGGATTTCCTGTTGGAATCCTAGTTTTCTGTATGCTTCAAATCACAGTCAATGCCAGGCATGTATTTTGCACATATAATTTTAAAGTGTCTATTTGCTATATGGGTATTTATAGCAAATTGACAATACATAGATTTCTTCACCAGAGTCTAATTTGGTAGGAAACTTTTCATATACATATAAACAGTACACATCTTTGACCTATTTTTATTTTCACTTAGATTTTGTTTCAGTTGTATAAAGGCAAATTGGAGAGACTGTCATGATTCATTTTTGCTTATTTTTAATCTTTTGTATAAGTTTGTTGTTATATGTAAAATATATGAAGTAAAATAATTATACCAATAGTAATGTACAATTATTGAATATTTACCTTGGCCAGATAGTGTGCTAAGTTCCTAACTTGAATTATTTAACTCTGTTAACAATCATATGGAGTAAGCATCATTCATTAACCCTATCTTATAGGTAAGGAAACCAAGGTTATGAGAGGTTTCATAACATCCTCCATAATCATCCAGCTAATGAGTACCAGAGGCGGGACTCAGCTCAAGCTTCCGTGTCTTCCAGCTTTACCATCATCACTACTGAGCCACACGACTTTCTCTCGATAGCTCCTGTAAACGCAGATGATTTAAGCTCAAATTTATATTTTGGGAAAATGGATCTTAAAAATATCACTTCTGACTTGTGACATTTAGAAATGCCCTTAAGTACACACAGTGTATTCAAAGTCCAACTGAGGTCTCTTTAAATGTCTTGTGATCTTAATTATATAAACGAACAATCTAACTGCATCAAAAACAATCCTAGAGAATCTTTTTAAAGAAGCAGAAGAGTTTGAGTTTAGGTGTACACTGTATATGACAACAGACTTTCATACAAATGGCCCAATTTAGGGGATCATTGGCTAATGATGAAGTGTCTAATTTTGTTGTTTTAAATTAGGGCATTTGGCATTCAGAATGAAACATGTTAATCCATTTGTTCAAGTCCCTTCGGATCACTCACAAGTTAGATGTTCTGTCTAAAGGAATTTGTCATGAAAGGGAAGAATGCAGGGAAGATTTTAAAAATATGAAGTCCACCTTTCTTAAAGGAGATGCTATTGAACTGGAATCGCCCTTCTTCTGCTCCTGGGGTGTGTGCTGTCACGGCAGACAGCTTCTCCCATTTTGCCACGTGATTCAGGGCCTGAGAGGATCAACCAAGGGGCATCTTCTTGGTCCAAACGCATGGGAAAAAGTCAAGATATGTGATCCCTTTGCTTCTGTCCTGACAGCCTAGCAGGGCTGTGGAAGCTCTCTCCTCCTCCCAATGGAGCTTTGTAAGCTTGCAATCGATTCACCACTTGCAGTGGAAGCTGCATTTCAGACTATCACCCAAAGAATGAAGACAAAATATGTGAAGCTTTAAATATCTTCCTGGAACATGGTCTTCCAAACTTGCAGCAAATTGATGGAGCAATCACCTCTTCACATGAAATAAAATAAAGATTAAGAAAAACATAGGCTTTGAAAAATAAATATGATATTCTTCCCCAAACCCTACTATTTCCAAAAGGCTTACAGCAGTAAGTCTCACTTGTGGAACAAAAACCTCTTGCCAAATAAGGCTACTGAAGACATCATTAGTTAAAGATTGAGGAAATACATTAAGAAAAGGAAAAAATATGCCTCAGAGTAAGGGTGACCTTTTTTTTTAGTACTAGAGAGACTTAGGACTAAAATAGGGAAAGACCCAGGAGAATAGGAACCTCTTCTCTGAATGCAAATGAGCTAGCCTTAGGTAAGTAGATGACAGCCTATTTTGAAGCCTACCTTCTCCTACCCTCCTACCTCCAAGTTCCCCTGCCAATTCAAGTCTTGTTAACCAACATTTCCTTTTCCTTGTTGCATAAAACAGAATTATTAGCTGGGCACATAGACACCCAGTATATAGACTACATTTCCCAGCCTCCCTTGCAGCTAGATGTTGCCTAGGTCCAGCCAATGGGATAAGAGAGGAAATGGTACCTCAAACACCTGTAGTGCAACCTTAGAGGAGGAGTTTTTCCTGTCCTCCATCCTGCTACATGGTGGCTGGTCTTCTTGGATCATGCATGTAAGAGCTACACCCTAGAGAGCAAAATATTCCTTCATCCCACAGTTACGGATGAGGTTTAAAATCAAATGTCTCCTAAAATGCTGTCCAACTGAGACGGATGGAGGGGAATTAAATGATAAAGGTAAGACACAGTTAAATGGTTCCACAGACAAACTTTTCGATTTTCCAGCATTCTCCAAGTTGCACTCCTTTTACTCAAGTTTGAGGACTGTACTCTAAGTTACCTTAAGAGAAGGACTGGACAACCTAAACTTATAAGGCATGGAGTGATGAGAAAGATCTAGATATGGGGGACTTTCTTCTTGGGAATTCTCTCCTTAGTTATTACCTAAGTAAAAACAAAACTAAAAATACATGGACATTGGTTACACGTCTAATCTTTAATATAGTGAAAGAGTGTGGGGAGAGCTGAAGATGCGTTGCCCTTACTCAGTTGAAAATGAATGCAGTGTCCACATTAAAGTTTAAAACAGAGACTCAGGATTACATCAACCAGATGCCTTCCACTTTTCTCGGCTTTGTTCTGGGGGCAGTCAAGCATGAGCGTTGAAGGGCTGATCCTCCCACCCAGAGTCTGGCTGGCAATAAAATGATGCTACCTTTGTCTACTAGGAAAGAGTTACACAGCACAGGAATTTTTCCTGTTGAAGGGATACTGGAAATCTGGTCTTAAAAAAATAATAATAAAGAATTGTGCTTTACTACACTGACACGCAATGTCCTGAAATCTGCAGGGGATTTTCCTACCTGCTCTGGGTTATAGAGTGTGAAAAAACAGCTGTTAGCAGTTTCAACAGTGGATTATTTTACAGAAATTTTCATGAAATAAATCCACATGCACTTTCAAGTTTATTTTTTCCCTTTCTTCAGGAAGCATCTAAAGAGGAATATATATTTAGTTTCTTTCTTTTTTTTTCCTCTCACTGTTCAGAATGCCTAAAGGGAACAAATGTCGTGGGGAAATAAAGTAAGGCTATGAGTTTTATAAGATTGGCATACAAAATTGCCTTCCTCATTTTGTGCTGTGAACTCAATAAAACATTTTATTTTCTCTAGGAAAAGAAACCCAACACAAAAACACACCTATACAAGAACACCTTGCATCAATTACTTTCACAGAAAACCTTTGAGAGGTTGGTTTTCTTGTTCTCCTTTGGAACTAGATCTACAACAAACTCCAGAACAATCTACATGTGGTATCACAATTTTCTTTTGGCATTTCCATACAATTATTGGTCAGAATACCCTTTTGCCAAAATATGTATCCAAGATACTCATACATTTTTTTTTGGTCACACTGAGTGGCTTGTGGGATCTTAGTTCCTCGACCAGGGATTGAACCTGGAGCCACACCAGTGAAAGGGCCGAGTCCTAACCACCGGACCACCAGGGAACTCCCATTCATACATTTTAAAAACACTTGAATAATATAAACAAAACATTTATTCTTTTCAAAATTTCTTCTTAGCAAATGTATATATTCAGTGTGTCACTTGCTAGTTTGAAAATTAGAGCATTATTTTTGGGGAGTGAGTGGACCATTTTGTCTGTTTCTGGCTTTTTATTAGAAAAGCCCAATCATCACAGTTCAGGCCCCGTTTGCACCCACTCAATCTGACAGGACTTTAAAGTACTTGGCAAACATTCCTCTCTTGGGGATAATTCCTGTCAGAAGCCAGCCTTAAGCAAAGTCCTGAGCGACACTGAGTAAATGAAGGACAGTCCACTTAAGAATCGCTAGTTCCATTTTGGTGCCAAACACCACTACCACCACCAAAACCCAAACCCCAAACAAATAAACAAACAAACAAAAAACAATTGTAGCAGGCCAGGACAGCTGGTTGCCCACTGCCATAATCATAATACTATCTACTGATTATGGGTTCTAAATTAAAATGTTCATTACATTCTAATGGGCATTGCTGAATATTGGCCATGTCTCCAAAGAATTGGCTAGACACTTTCATGTGAATAAGGATGGTCCTTGAGGAGGATTATTAATAACAGTCAGGTCCCCAGCAGTGCTCCTCTAGCCACAGCCTACCTCAAAGCCAGTCTTTTATGAATAGATATTCGCTTACATGGAACATTTTTAGAGATGTTGCTCTGGACTTCCAGCCCTCAAAAAGTTCCCCCCTTCAGCATTCTTTTTCTCAATTATATTACATGATTGAAAGTTTTGAGGTCTTTTTCAAGTTCCCTAATAAAAGGCAAACAGTTTTAAGAAGGATGGTCATAGGCCCTCAGTAGTTCAGAATGAGGAAAATGTATGTGGCAGCTGGTTGAGGGCAAAGTCCTGTAGGAATGGGCTACCAGCTGGTAGCAGAGAGGGAAGCAACAAGAATGGAAATAAAGAATTAAGGTACAGATATTGGAGGTAAAAAGATGCCAAAGACTGATTTTGGTGAAGAGCCCAAACTGTAGTTTGAAAGCACAAAATTTCCCTTTCTTATCTCATTGCTTGCTGAAACTCTACAGCACAGCAAAGAAAAGGTGGGTGTTTTATGAGAGGCTTTTCCCCCCATAAATGCAGAGAACTTCTATAGTAGGTGGTCTGCTTCCTCCCCTCTTCCACCTCACTGGACTGTTTTGTTGTTGTTGTTGTTTGTCTTTTAAAGACTCTTTTAAATGACTGTAAGAGTAAATGACAGAGGAAGCTGCCTATCTGATTTCAGAGACCGCTGCGAGGCTCTTTTGCCTCTACTACCCTGTTGGAAGCTGAGATTGTACAGGCAGAATTACAGGATTTTTCAGTGGGGTCAGAGGTCTGACAGCGTATTAAATCAGGCTCCAGCTAATTCAAGGCCCTTTCTTAACCTCCTCTAGCAGAGGAGTAGTAGAAAGCAATTATTTCGGAAGTGAGGCTCCCTGTTAAAATGATAATACTTATTTTCAACTTCTGACCCCTCTTCTTGGATGAGTTTTTAAAATCCACTCTGAAAAGCAAGAATTGATAAAAGAGAAAGGGGAGAGCATGAAGACACTGATAAAGCAAGGAAATGGAAGGGTTACTTACTCAGGTGGCAGAAGAATTTGCAAAGTCCAAGAAGCTCTGAAGACTTTCTTCAGGTAACCAACTATGTAGCTGAGGTCCCACCCTGGTTTGACCTGAACGCTTTGTACCACCTTTTAAGATCTCATTTATGAAGCAGTTGTTTGTAAAAACATGAGGACCACAGCTACGTTTACATAAAAGACCCATGGTGACTTGAGGCTATGCTCAGACAAGTATAAATCTCCTATTTCTGCTATCTTAGAGGCAATCATTTTTTATCTTCTCTATCTCCTTAAATCAACTATTCTCACCAATCCTATCACCTAAGTGGGGAAGGGCAGAGAGAGAATTAGTGGCTGGAGGTAAAGCCACATGGAAGGATGACAGGTGAAGACACTCTAGTGAGCAGACGGAGGGACACTCTGTGACCATGAAAAGAGAGGAGCAAAAGGGAGCCCATTTCTTACACAGCCAGACCCACTCGACAAAGAGAACAGCCTGGAGAGACGCTCAGGTTACCATGACTGTTACTAAATTTGGTCCATTGACATTGTCATGAGCAAATACCTTGTCATCTCATTATCATGCTCATGTTCTACCTGGTTCTTGGTAGACATACTTGCCTTCTGTGATAGACTGCATGTTTATCTTCCCCAAAGGCCATCTTAGCAACCCTAACACCAATGGGATATAAGGAGGTGGGGCCTTAGGGAGGTAATTAGGTTTGGATGAGATCATAAAGGGGGAGCCTCCATGATGGAATTAGAAGAGAAAGAGACTTGAGCTCTCTTTCTCTCCACTAGGTGAGGACACAACAAGAAGACAGCCCCGAGCAAACCAGGAAGAGAGCTTTTACCGATAATCTGACCATGCTGGCATCCTGATCTTGGATTTCCAGCCTCCAGAACTGTGAAAAATAAATGTCTGTTGTTTAAGCCACCCAGGCTATGGTATTCTCTTATAGCAGCCTGAAATGACTAAGACAGCTTCTGGTATCACTGGTCCCAGGAAAGGCCCTAACATTTGCTGCCTTGGCCTACTCCAATAAAGCAATTATTAAGCAATACCTTTCAGTAGACTGAACCCAATTCATCTACTCAGGAAGATAAATTTCCTTATTTGCCACGGGGGTAATGCTAAATATGAGTGGAGAAGAGACTTCCTTGCACTAATGAAAATCTTTATACTGTAGTACTGTCTCCTTCTAACTAATTAGGTTTCAGAATGATCACACACCTGAATCTTTTGGGTCTGACTTGATATTGTCATTTATAATTAGGCATAAACTACAGCAAGCTTTCTATTTGTCTATGATTTATCCATGGTATCAGGCATCTTTAGGAAAGTAAGCCCTTTATATATTTTTTATCGGCAGAAACCTCATTAATTTGTTGTGTTTTTTTCCCCGATAACGCTCAAATTATTACCAAGGTAATCTTTGAGTAAGTTTCAATCAGCAGCCTCACAAGGGGGGATGGTATGCAGGCAGGTGGAAACACAGGCCCCAGCCACCTGCATGAAAACTCTGCTCATCCTCCCGCACAATTTGCAGTCTCCCGGGGAGATGAGGATTAGGCTGAGCATGTTAATTCAGGATGGAATAAAATGGCTTAAATCTTTAGGCAGTTCCATCCATACCTCGATACGGCAACATTCCACCGTGCAGCAGTCTTGTCAGCGAGGAGACATAATGCACAAAACTGTCACTAAATTATAAACTGAAGCCAGTTTGTATCAGTGGCAATAGATTTTATGATAGATCCTGCGCTGTGCAAAGCACATAATTTATATCTATCCCACATCTCTTGCCTCTCCTTGATAAAAGTCAGGAGGAAGGCATATTTGTATTCTGCTGTCCTCTGCTGAGGGTGTTTAACATGCTTATAGGCCAAACGAAGACGCTTTGTTTGTTATCTCCTGGCTTCCAGAAATAGTCGGCTCTGATAATGTGCCACTGGAGTTCTGAATTACCACATCGTGATGTAATGGCTTGGGGAGTACAGTGAAACCACAGACGTCCAAATAAATTGACACAATTTCCTGCAGAGGAAGCAATCTGAAAATAACAGGCAGAAATTCTGGCTCCTTTTATACATAGAGGAGATGACAGTCATCACCAAAGGGGTCTCTGGGACTGTTCTGGTTGATCCACAAAAGGGAATGCTCACAAAAATCAGGCTTTTCTAAACGTGTGGTGAACCCATCAAGTCTTCTTTACCTCCCTCCTAAGAGCAAATTGGGAGCAGGCTGTGTAGTAAATATCCAACACTGAGAATCATCAAGCCATCCTGTTTAGGTCTGGGCATCACTTCAAGAGTTCCACAAAGAATCATGTTCTCTTTTACTTCCTGACTTTGCACCTTCCATTTCCTCCACTTGGAAAGCTGCCTTCCTTCCCAGCCACTCCTCCTGCCTTCTCCTGCTCCATCCTGACCCCTTCCCAGCCTTGAGTCACAGCTTCATGTTGGTCCCCACTGGGAAGTGCTCACTGAAGAAGCCTGGAATTGGGAGAGTCCTTTCTCAGCAAACTGATCACCTGGGTCCTCTTAAAGCACAGTTCTGTCCACTAGACTGGGAGTCCCCTGAAGGTAGGCACTGTGCTTTATCCATTCATTCCTCTGTCCACAGCTGCTCCCACACTCTGAGTATAGAGAAGATGCTCAATCAGTGTTTACTGAAAGAATATTGAAAGACAGAATCCAAATTATGGGGCTTTGCTTTGTTGTTGAAATTTATTATTTTGAGTTTTCCTCTTTAAGCCCAGAAAGATATTTACAAGTTCTCTCCAGAAGACCTGTGGTCTTTGCCATGGCCCTCTATGGGATATTCCATTTGCCCTTCAAGATCTACTCTTGACTTTTCTGTGCCTTGTTCCATGTCCTAGGAAACTGACCTCTCTGGCTCCCAGGCACCTGTGCCCTCTGGCTTTCAGTTGGATTCAGCCAATGAAGGGCACCATTAGAAGATGGAAGATGGGAGTGAGATGGGGATATTCACTCCCCCATACCAAATCCCCACTCCCTTTCGGTGGGTTTGCTCTTTCCCTCTATTGGAAGGCCATATCCTTTTTACAGCCTTTTCCTACAGCACTGTGGCTCCATGACTCCTCTTTTTGCTAGGCATAGATGGCCTCATCATCTCTTACAGGTTTCTCTTAACTTGTGCATACCTTAATAAGGGTTCATGACATTCTCCCTAATTACCTGGTTTGAGAGCTGTCATCCGTTTCCTGCCGGGACCCTGACGGATGTGCTTTCCTTCCCTAATTCTGCCCGTGGTGAACAAAGGAGACCACACAAAGTCACTGGTGGCAGAGCTTCACCACCACTTGCTGGAGTCACTACTCATACCATATAAAGACCCCTTTTGCTTCCTCTCCAAGAGGAGATATCATTGAAAACTTTTGGAAGGGCTCTGATCCACTTAATTTTTCATTTATTCATCATTTAACAAACATGCATTGAAGTTCCATGCTTGCCCCTTGAGACAGAGTGTGAACAAAACAGGCAAGGCCCCTGACCACATGGAGCTTATGACCGATAGGGGAAATCAGATAATAACAAGACATATAATTTACAATTGTGGAAAATGGTTCAAGGGAAAAATGCACAGTGTCAGGAGATTTCTGAGCATATCATAAAGTTCATAGATGAACCTATTTCCTGTATGGACTTCTGTATTTAAAAAAATCTAATACCTTGATTTTAAAATATAATTATAAACATTTAGCATTGTTCTTCAAAAGCACACAATATTCTGAAACTCCCTCTAAACTCCAAGTGCACAGCTTTACCTGGTTTCACATCAGCTACATAGGACATGCTGTGTACAGTCTACCAGGTACCCACAGAACTGTGCCAGGCACCTGTGGTTTGGAGCTGAGTTGGACAAATGTAGTCAGATTACTGGTAGATAAAGGGATACAGTCCCACTAAAGCACATTCCCGATAATGAATCTTTGTGATATATTTATTTTCTAGGCCTGAGGAAGGATTTTTTTAAATCAAAATAATTTATTATTGCCCAGTGTTCTAAAGAGATTGTAATCTGGAGTGATGGTATATGCAAAGAAAAGGAGACTCTTTCTAAACTGGCATCAGGACTTCCCTGGTGGTGCAGTGGTTAAGAATCTGCCTGCCAATGCAGGGGACACGGGTTTGAGCCCAGGTCCAGGAAGATCCCACATGCCGTGGAGCAACTAAAGCCCATGCGCCACAACTACTGAGTCCATGAGCCACAACTACTGAGCCTGCGCCACAACTACTGAAGCCCGTGTGCCTAGAGCCCATGCTCCGCAACAAGAGAAGCCACTGCAATGAGAAGCCCGCGCACCGCAACGAAGAGTAGCCCCCGCTCGCCACAACTAGAGAAAGCCCATGAGCAGCAATGAAGACCCAATGCAGGCAAATATAAATAAATAAACGAACTGGTATCAAGCAATGATTGTGGAAGGAGTCATCCATTTACTCAACCAACATTTGTTGGATGCTTGCTATATGCCAGCTGTGCCATAGGCACAGAGGAGGTAAAGGTAGATACAAGGCAAGCAGGTCCTTGAAAATTTTACATTTTAGTTGAGGAGACTTCCTAGAATGTCAGGGCAGAAGAAGAATGAACCCTCAGAAAGGCAACTGCCCTGGGCCCTGAGCAATAGCAGGTGGGGGCAAAGGTCTCCTCTACAAGGATGTGGGGAAGCCTGAAGCTTCTGTAGAGCCCAGAGTAACCCCACCACAACTGCCCCCCAGCACCTCACTCCTGACATCTCTTCCTCTTCCAAGTGCCCTCAAAGCACTGCAACCTCTGTCCAGCCAGGCTACGTGCATTAATGCAAAACTGAATGAGCCCACATTGACCCGTGTACTCACAGGGTGGCCCTATGAATAGCACAAAGTTGCTCTTGTCAGTGGGGCACCTATGAGCCAAAACCTGCCAGAGGAGGTGGTTCTCTGCTGGTACGGTAACAGAAAAAAGGCAGCTTTTCCACTGTCCCAACCCTGATTCTGACCTCACTCACCCTGCCTGAAGCAGGATAATTAAAGCTCAAGAAACACAAAATCCAAGTTTTCTCTTCAGTCCTTGGAGACTCTTTTCTGCGTCAAAACCACAGCCAGCATAGATAGCAGGCACATCTGCCTTTGCTAGATGCTGGCTTCTTTCTGGTACCTTCCATCTCCCTTTGCTTTAGTTCCCAAAGCAAAAAAAAAGCCTGGTACTTGATACGAGATTCTCCACTGTAATATCCCATTATGTGACCTTTGAACCCCTCAACCTCAACTTCTCTATTTCACACCATCCCCCCAAGGCCTTGCCGTTTATGGTTGAGATCACAGGTGTTCATGGGATACATCTCAGAAATAACTATCTTCAAGAATTGTCTGAAACCAACACAAAATGCATATCTCTTCTCCTGGCTATTTTCTGTACTGTATTCTGACAGGTGGAATTGGAGGGAAAATTTTGAGTCATCCTTCTGGTAGCTCAAATTCTATTGTATAGGTCTTGCCGAAGATGTGAGTAAAAAGGTGTTAAAGCACGTTATGTTCATCTTATGTCCTCTCAGGTTGAGAACATGTGATATGATGAGAAAGAAAGGAGCACTAGTTTGTGTCCCAGGAGACCTGGTTTCCACTCCTTACTCTACCCCTGGCCGAGGCCCCAAGGCTTTAGCTTCTTTGGGTCTCAATTTCCTTATAGCACTCTTTAACTATTAGGATTTGTTATGTGTGAAATAAATTTCCAGAGCATTATTCTCTAAAGTAAAATTTAAACTATATTTTAAAACCCAAGGAAACCTGATTTTGTATCATCCACTGGTTTCTCTATTGCCCTACCTAGTAAGAACTGCCCAGGTTTCATGGAGACACAGAATCACACATGAACAGGCACAGGAAGATGTGGCAATTCTGTTTACATTTTCCTAAAGCTCTTGTTTAATGAGGAAACTCTTCTCCCTCTTTTCTAAGCTCCTTTAGGGAAGACCTTGGAAGGTAGGTAGCATGAAGAAGGATTAACATAGGCTGAGAATCCAGTACTGAAAACAGGGTCTGTCCTAGCACGAAGCACAGTGTGAAAACATTTGTGATGATGATAATAATGACAACTCTTGTATTTCTCCAAAGAAGCTCAAAGAATTTCACAGGCTTCGCATCAATCATTCTTGCCACTTCCCCATAAGGAAGGAAAAGGGCAGGCACTAATATGATATAAATGGCAGTAGCAGACTGAGCCATCACAGTGAGCTAGAGCCTTATAAATTGTCTGTTGCCCCTTGTAACAGAACAGCAGCTACAGGTGAAAGGCAGGGAGGGGGCTGGGTCCAGTCTCAGGCCAGAAGCTATATCCCCTTGGAGGTCTCCAGACAAGTCAGTGCACCTGATTTTTAGAAATGGCACTTTGGACAACCATTTACCACTGATTAAGGCCTGTCTGGTCTCATATTTTGAAAGTGATTTTTGCCATCCTGATGGTTTTTTTTGTTTTTTTACTGCATAAAACCTGGTTTCCACAAACTAGTGATTATTGGATTTTCCCTTAACCCTCTGATTGTCATCCGTGTAAACAACTACTTATCACTCACTCCCTATTGCCATCTGAGTTCTTGTTCTTGGGTTCTTTTTATCTAAAAAGAATGCGTGAAAGAGCTTCTTATGCTTAGTCATTACCTTTTTAAAAATAAGAGAACAAAGCCTTCTCCCACGGCTGTTCCAGCCTAAATATCTCCTTCTCTACTTTGTCTTCTCACTCCCTCTGTCCCTCTAAGTCTTCATTATTTTCCCCTTATTATTAAAAATTAAATTCCTCTTCTGTGCTCTAAATCTTACCTTTCAAATTCACACGTAATTCCAGTTTAAAAGATAAATAAATAGCCATACCCCTGACCATTGTAATTTTCTTCATCTCACTATCGTTATCAACATTTAATGGGCCCTCTGAAGTTCAGTAGACAGTAGTGGTCAAAGAGAGCTGAAGCAAGCCAAAGTCCTTTCCTCAGGCAATTGCTTCTGGAAATGAGTTGGTATTGCCCAGCTTGGAAAACAAGCAGAAGGTCAGGGTGGGCTCAGTGAGGAAAATAAGCGGGAAGCCTAAGGAGGAGAAGGCTTCAAGACATTTCTGGAAGATTGAGAAAAGACAGCTCCCCAACTTGTTCATGCTGAAAAAAGAAGTTTTATTAGTTGTTAGGGTAGAGGTCAGTCAATGAGGGGTTAAAGAGGGTTTGGGTGAGGCCCCAGAGGCATTGGATGTAGGTCACTCTAAAAAAAAAAAGAAGTGACATGAAATACAAGAGCTAAGAGTCATTCCAAGGTCAGGAGAAGAATCTCCTCCCAGATAAAAATCTCCTGGTGAGAGTTTGCTGGGGATGGGAGAGAGATAAGAAAACAAATACACAACAACAAGAGTAGTAGACACATAAAACCTCTCCATCTTATGTTATTTTAGGCTATATTTTGCTCCTACTCTCAGTGTCCTGCAGTGCCTCTGAAAAAGAAAAAGGAAAGCTCGAAATAGAATTCACTGCATTCCTTGTACCACAATATAGGTGTGTAATGAAAGCATGGTAGGGAGCAAATAGGTTTTTCCTATAAAAAAACAACTCAGCTGTCATGCCGGAGTCCTTCAAGCAGGTGGATTTCAGAGTGAGACTGTCTGACCTCGAAGACATCTGCCTTCCAATCTGAGAGTCTATGATCTAATTTCCAACACACCCACTTTGAAAGCTCCTGGTAAGCAATAACTGACAATGTGATCACAATGGAAAAATCAGGCAGCCAGGGAATCAGGGGCAGCCATACAACTGCCTAGGACAGTGTCTTTCCTCTGAATATGTATGGATAATAGACGATAGTTCATTCCTCATTCATTATAAAGCTAAAGACCTGAAAACTCTTTGGACCAAGATATTACTTTTCCCAGAAGTGCAGCTGAAAGCTACAAAATTAGAGAGTAGCACTGGCTTTTGAAAAGACTAGTTTTCTAGAAAGCATTGCTGTGCACCCAAGGAGACTGCTTCAGTCCAGCACATCCCTCGACAAACCTTCATTCTTCTTGGGCACCTAATGTTTATTTAAAAAAATTGTTTCTTCTTTAAAGAAATTAAACAAAATGCATTATTCAGAACAGCTACCTCTGCGTGTGGACTCCTTGCCTCACTGAAGACCCAATACTCGGGATCAGCTGCTAGGAGACTATTTTGGCACTTGGCAATTATTTTGCATGAGCAAGTATTATGACTCATCAATACTTATCACTTTAATGATGTCTTCTTCTAATTTCTTTAAAGAAGTGAGGCAAGGCACCTCACTTGTTAGCTTGGTAGAGCTGTAGCCCAGGGCACACTTCTAGGACACATACTAATTCACAGCATCCCTACCAGGCAGATGGGACCTTCCTGTCCCTGATCTGTCTGTCCTTAAAAGAGCAGTGGGGAGGAACTCTGAACAGTTAGTATTCTAGTCTTCCTCCTATTCCCTGGGAAGGTACAACAAATTGATGAGATAGTAAATTAGGTTTTTTGTTAAATCGACTCAGTTTGACAGTAATGGTTAAATTCAAAACTAGAACATCAATAGCATTTGAAAAGTAAGTTGACGGTCACTTTGATGTGCCCATGGTTGCTGTGATCATCTGAGAGCAAACAGACAATGCACACCATTTCATTCCAGAAGATCCTTTTGTAATTTCATTTAAGTTTGTTGTGAGGCCTGACTACTCATATTGTGGCATTGAACTGATGTACCAGGTGGCTCAGCGTGATAAGGAGCTAAGTTTACATGAAGGTAACTGGGTGCCAATACCACTTACAGCATTATGAAATGAATCTGGCACTCCTGAAATCAGGGTCTGTGAAGTCACTCTAAATGATGGTGCTGTTCCTGTACAAAAACCGTCCATTCCACGTGGCTCAATGGAGGTCACTGTGCAAGTAGAATCCAATACTGTAGCTCACAAGTCTAAGGTTCCCTTCTGTAGCCAACCTGTTGCCCTCAATTTGAGGTGTGGTTTTCTGCTTTCCAAAAGTAACTTTCTACCTCCATCTTCCTTTTCAGAGCCACCCAAATTACAGCTCTGGCTGTGAAGAAGGGGTGGAAGAATGACTGCATAGTGAAAAAGGTATTTTTGAAAGGTAATTGCACTGTTTGCTAGTTCTGCTCCAAGTCTAGTCCACAGAGTCAAAATATATCAAAATGACACAAGACAGCCTCATTGGAAAGTCGTCCTATGCATGGCTCATGCCTTTCACTAACTGAAGACATATGCTCCCAATAGCCTATTGCAGACCATGTTCTAGGAAGATGATAGCCTTGCTCCAACTCCTCAGGGATTCTCCAAGAGGAAAGGAAAACTCTCTGTGCAAACTCTACTTCTTCTGGGGCTGCCTCTAGGAGGGATCCTATCTACTTCTTTCCACACTCAGACCTTTGTACTCTATCTGGGGATGAATCCCTACCATTACAGGAGGATTGTTGCAGAAATTTATATCCATCTCCAAATTGGCAAGCAGCAGAATATCTCTAGTACATCCATTAATTTATTCAACAAGTATTTATTGAGAGCCTGCTATGTGTCAGGGATAATTTTAGGTCCTTGATATATCAGTGAAGCTACTTGTGAAGCTGACATTCAGAGCAGTAGGAAAGCAGTGGGAAGATAGATAATAAAAACAGACATAATAAGTAAATTATGGCATATGTTAGTAGGTGATAAGGGTTAAGGAAATAAAAGACAGAAGCCAGATAAGGGTGACTAAGAATTTTGGGAGAGGGGCAGTTATTGACTTTAGAATAGGTAGTCTGTAGGCCTCTTTGAGAAGGTAATGTTTAGGCAAAGGCTTGAAGGAGGTGAGGGAGTTAGTGATATTGATGTCTGGAGGAAGATCACTTCTGGCAGAGGGAATGCTCAGTGAGAAAGCCGTAAGTCAGGAGCACACCACTATGTTTGAGAAAGTCTAAGAGAACGTGTGGACCCTTCTAGTATGATTGCAGAGGGATGAATGAGGGATAGGAGATGAGGCCCAAGAGTAATACGAGTCCAGACCATGTGGGATCTCATAAAGCAGTGCTTATCAAACTTGCAAGTGCATATTAATCACCTACGATCTTGTGAAAATGAATAGCCATATCTACTTGATGTAGGGTAGGGCCTGAGATGCTGCATCTCAAACAAGTTCCCAGTTGCCTCTGGTGCTGCTGCTGAATGGCCCACACTTCAAGTAGCAGAACTTTTTACTGTTGTCAAATGACTTTGAGTAAAATGGGGTTCCACTGAAAGATTTTGAAACTATTGAGAAGAGACTGTGGTGGAAGAAAAGGAGAGAAGGGAGAACAGTTAGGAGGCTATAATAGTAACACAGGCAAGAGATAATGATGATTGGATCAAGGAGGTCTCAGTGGAAGCAGTTAGATTCTGGACATGTTTTGAAGGTAGAGCTATAATAATTTTCTCATGGATTAGAAGTTGTGTGTGTATGTGAGAGAGGAACCAAGTTGATACTGAAGGGTTTGACCTGAGCAACTGGGAAATGGAGTGACCATCCACTTGAAATGGGGAATGCTGCAAATGGAACATGTTTTAGAGTTAGGTTAGGAGTTCAGTTTGCACATAATTCATTTTGGCGATGTTCAAAATACAGAGTCTGGAACTTGGAAGAGAGGGCTGGATTGCAGATGAATGTGTGAGTGGCTGACAGAAGCTATAAAAAGCCATAACACTAGATGAGATCACCCAGAGAGCGAGTGTAGATAGAAAAGAATAGACCCGTAACAGCTTTGTAGCACTCATCTCCTGGAGTTCTGTCAGGGATCTCCTGCCTTACAGGAGACAACACAGAGGAAGCCTGGAAAGACAATTCTCTCTCAGGGTTCCCACGAAGTAACCCCTGTGACCTGAGTGTCTGAAGTCTCCTCCCAAGGCCCCCACAGCTCAGTCATGCAGGTAATGAGGCCTTTAGGAATGACTCACGAACAAATGCAGAGAGGGTGAAAAAGTGTACTTTCCCACCCTCTACAATCTCAGTTTCTACGACGAAGCCACATCCATCAGCATGAATATCATTCGGACGGTCAACATCTTGGAGTCTCTAATACAGTGTGTTGAAACAGGTGAAGAACAAACAGCCATCGGAGGTAGCAGCACAAATATTTGTTTATCCATCCAACAACAAAGAGTGGGCAACACAATGCTTGAGTACTGACCTAAGCAAAACAGAAGCTACAGAGAACATCACCTATGAGTCCCCTAATTGTTTCAGTGCCCTTAACAGCTGAGCTTGGCTTGAGATGCTTCAAGAACAAACTATACAAACTACACACACACACACACACACACACACACACGTGCGCGCGCACAACACGCGCGCGTGCGCACATCGCCCTCGGGAATCTATCTTGGATCTACCTCTCAAACCTGCTCATTCCATCTGGCCAAGCTTCTGTTGCAGATTTATCCCTTTACTACGCTACTTTCCTCTACCTGCCACCTTGCTAATGGAATTTTAGGTTCATCTGTTTTCCTGGATTATATATTTGGCTCAGTTCTACCCATGCCTAAGGTCAGATGCAGTTCCCAAGACCCAGGGAAGGTGAAGCTGTAGGCCCTCTGCTCATTCAGGACTGGAAACGATTAGGTACTCTTAAGAAAATTATGGTGTAACAGTAATAGAGATTAGCATTATGACTGCTTGATAAATGAGCCAGAGATGTATATGTGCTTATATATTTTGATGTATACACAGAAGTGAACTATTTGTGGCAGACGCTATCATGTAACTTATGGCCATTTGGGACATTCTGCCTTGGGTTCCATCTCAGGCTATGGCACCATTTTTTGTTTTTCAGAGGGAGGAGATTGTCATTCCCTGATATCCACCCAAAGTTTAAGTGTATGCCTTAAAACTTCTTGGTTTCTATTGATAACCCACACTCTGGGTCTCTCATCCATGAATTTATCTATACCTTTCCTGAAGCTATTGACATTTTAGAATGTACCACCTCCTGGGGGTAATGACATAGCACTTTATGCATCACTGGAAAATGACAATGGAGAAGAAATCTGTCAAGGCCTGCTTTGGTTCCTGCTCCCACAGCCTGCCTCTTCCTACTGCAGGGGACACATTCCTCCCACCTATAGACTAAGCCCTGTCTCAGGCCCTAGGACTAATCCTATCTTTAATCACAATGATTTAAAGAGTTGTCCTTCCACATTCAGGTGACTCAGAATCAAATCACCATAGCTGCTAGTTCTGTTAGGCCACATGACCCAGTTCTATAAATGAGCTTGTGTCTTGTTCCTGAGATCAGCTTCCCACATTTACCCCAGTTCTGGCAGCATTATGTCTGTGTTGCTCCTTTGTATCAAAGTCCCCAACTTGGTAACCTTCCCAGTACTCTCAGCCTTCTAGGAATATTTCCTGTCTTTTTATCCCAGTGCCTCTGCCTGAGTGATGGGAATCCTTCCACCTGAACCCTGGAATTGCCAGTGTCTCCTGATGCTGCCTGTTCACATGTCTGCCTGCCTCATGATCCCACATTTCTGTTCTCTGCTCAACTGTCAGGACTGCACAGTGTCTGGCATCTGACCTTCCACTCTCACTGCCTGCTGGATCCACCTGTTGTTGATGGTTTAACTGTGTGGACGTTGGGAGTGATGCATGGATGGTACTTGCTCTACCATGTGCACACATGCAAGAGAAATAAAGAATACTAACCTGAGCCACTGCTGTCTGCTGGGCAGATTACACACTGCTCAATCGCAGAGGGCACCATATGCAATGTCTGAAAGGTACAGCACATCACAGCGTCAATGGCACCCCCTGGAGATGTACTGTGCAGCGACCCTGATGCTAACCACTGCCTGATACCCAGGGGATACAACTAAGTGATTGCGTTTATAGCAAGTTAAGTGGTTATCAGCATATGTATCAGTATTTAACATATCATCAGCATTTAAGTTTAGAAATGCTGACTCAAAGCCACATAAATGTTAGTTATAGCCTAATAACAGGGTCAGATTCAAAGGAAAAAAGTGAGGCAGTATGCTTGATCTCAAACATTTGGTAATGTTAAACAATTTAACAGAAGATAAGAATTAAAAATTTCAGGATTGAGGCTGCTTGCCCAGGACAGGTGGCTTAATCCTAAATGATACAATACATATTTCAGATGAAATGGTCCTCAGAGCCCACGTGTGGCCTGAGGTGTGGCCTGAGGTGTGCCAAAGGCGTTCTCGCTTTCAATCATCTCCTCCTCCCACCTGCCATAGAGCATACCTCCTCAACATTAACATCAGGTTTTTGGATTAGTTGAATTGCAGCCCTACTCAACTCTCTCATTTTCCCCTCTAACTGCCTCCAAAAAACTTTATCTTGGAAACCTAATTAGGTATTTATCTTAACACAAGTCAGCATTATTGACTTAATGGCTCATATATGTTTCTGAAGCGAGATGTCACAGGCCAGGTGGGTGGAAGGAATGTCAAGATATAGGGGCAACCTAATGTATTTGGCGGGGGAGTGGAAATTGATCCGAGAGGCAGGAGATGTGGGATCCAGGAGAGGTTAGACTACTCACCAACTGTGCAGCTTTGGTGAAATCATGCTATATCTCTGGGCATCTGCCTTTTCAACTGTAAAGATGAAGGAGGTTGGTGTGATGACTTCTAAGGTATTTTCCGTCACTAAAATTGCAGACTATAAATCTGGAAGTTGAAGCATTTTTGGAGTGTAGTCCCATGTGGTGATCTTTGGACAGCGCAGGGATACAGACTAAACTGATGCTAAAGAAATTCCCAACAAGGGTGGAGAAATGCCCCAAACCAACGCCACCTCCTCCACCATTTGCCCCAGGACAGCTCTGAAGGAAGATGAATGCTTCATAACAAAATAGGCACTCACACAACAGCCACATATAATTGAAGAGGTGGTCTCACAGGCACCCTTTAAAACCTAAGGAAATTGGAAGCGGTACACGTTGGCATTCATTCAGAAGGTGGTATTGTGAATACTTATTATACACCCAGATTTTCCTCTCATAAATTAGATTGTAATGTACTTGGTTAAGTCTAGTAAGGTAATAATATCACATTAATCTGAGTCATAAATATAAAGTATTTTTGGATCTGATTCAGCCCTCTAAGAACCAAGTGCCATATAGAAAGTGGTGTTGGAGGATGGTGTGAGGTTAGTACACAATTCTCCCTGCTCCCATTCAAGGAAACGCATCCTTATTCATCTCGGTCCACTGACACCCTTTAAGCTGAGCTTGAGTTCCACTGCTCCGTGAACAGCCCCCATCAAGCCCACCTGCAGTCTCTCCTCTTCCTGGTTTTCTGCGGCTCTTCCCGCCTGCACCTCATGATGCAGCTCTGCATTCTGACCACTTTATGTTTCTCTCTAATCATTGCATATATGCAAGTCTTGACATTCCAATTAGATTGTAAACTCCTTCAGATCAAGATCCCATGATGAATTGTTCTATTATCTCTTCAAGGACCTGACACTGGAGGCTGACATATGTTTAATGCTCAAGAACATGATTTGAAAGGAATTAACTTCATAGACTTGTGAGAGTCTATGAAGGGCCAGGTTGGGAGATACAACAATGGATTAGAGAATCTCTGTCTTAAATATTTATCAAGGGAAAGAAAAGAGAGATATGTGCACAAGTAATCACTAAGACATGAAGGTCACGAAAAGAAAAAAGAACAAAATGTTTTGCAATCAGAGGAGAGCAATTCATTTCAAATGATAGGCCAAGTTGTGGATCTCAAACTTTAGCATGCACTGGAATCACCTGGAGGGCACATCTTGCTGGGCCCCACTTCACAGAGTTTCTTATTCAGTTTGGAAATGGCCTGAACATTTGCATTTCTCACTAGTCCCTACGTGATGAACTAATCCCTAATTCAGGGGCAACATTGAGAACCACTGGGCTAAAGGACAAATAGGCCCAAAATAATGAAAAGTATCTCAGCAGCATCTCAGCAGTGGGGGAGGACATTGCCAAGTAAACAGTATGACTAAAGGGGTAGAGATATGGAAGCACCTACAAAGTTTAGGGATATGCCAAATAGCTGTGTGAAGAGCTAAGGCTACCAAAATTCAGGGGCACTATTTTGGAGGCCGTCAATGTCATGCCAGGGAACTTGGATTACTTATTGGGCAATAGAGAATACAAATCCCACCCCCAATTTTTTTTAAATGTAAATAAAACAGAAAGAGAATACAGATTCCTAGAAGAGGCTGAACACAGGAGGCAATAGAAGAACGGACAAGAGGGCTTGATAATTAAGCCACTAAGCCAATCTGTCTTTATTCAGGGGGATAGAAGTGAGACAGGTGTTCTTCCAAAAGCCACTCCATATGTTTCTGGAGCTCATCTGAGTAAGTGGGACAAAGGTGTCCATTTGGCCATTGCCCAGGGTTTGGCGATTCTGCTTTTTTGTATCTTCACACATACAGAAACACACAGGTACACCAGAATTTAGAACACTCTTCCTCACATGCCCACAAAAGGCTGTAGCTCTGAAGCTAGGATTTAGCCCCAGTGCTAAATGCATGGGTGTCTAAGCATTACCAAATGCACAGGGTGAGATAGATCTATTACTCAAGTCAGGAGCTATCCAGGATGAAAACTGGATCTACCAAGTAAAGCTAAAAAGGAGGAAAATGGTATTGAACCCTCTAATCAGGTCTGTTTGAAAGAGAAAAAGAAATAGGTTTGAGCTGTCTCCCAAAATAAAAATAACAGCCAACACATAATACCAAACAGCGTTCTAAACATAATACATATACTATGTTATTTAATCCTCACAAAAGAGATGACTATTATCTCTGTTTTACAGATGAGTAAACCAAGAGTCCAAAACGTCAAGAAATGTGACAAGGTCACACAACTAGTAAGAGGGGGAGTCAGGATGTGAGCTCAGAAAGGCCAAATATGAGCATCTGTGTGTTTAACCACTGAATTAAGTTTGCACTCTCAGTTGGGTAAGATTCCTAAGATTACACCATATTTGAAAAATAAAGTCTTGATTTGTCTCTCATTTCTTCTTCCCTCCCTTCTGTCCTCCCTTCCTCCCTTTTTTCTTTCTTTTCAAATTATTCAACACCTATGGTTTGTCAAGCACTATGCACATAGATTGATGCTGCTTTTTAAAAGTTGAGCAAAGAAGCTATTCTAAGTAGAGAAATAATTCTAGCAGTGAATTACATACATGGCCAGTACACAGGGTCTTCCAAAAGATCAAACCACTCCATGGGGCCACTCTCTCAGAGTGCAGCTTTGGCTACACTTGCAACTTAATAAAATTCCAGGACCTCATCCCCAGCCTCATTTAGTTTCCTATCACAGACCATACTGAACCTTTTTGCAATGCCAAATAGGATTCAAAACCCCCTGGAAGAAGAGAGTGTAAAGAGGGCTTGTATATAGTTATGAGGAAGAAAAATCTTGAAACACATTCATCTGAAGGCTTCTTTCAATTCTCTCATGGAATGCTAACCTTTATTTGCAGTTTGTGAGATTCATGTAAAAAGCCTGCTATAGCCCGAGGTTTAAACCAGAGAGATTTTGACTTGGTCCTGAGGCAGGTACCTTTGTAGCTTTCTAATCTCTCTCTCTGAAGTTCAGGGCTTTTAAAAGAGGTTGGTGATGTTCCCTGCAGAGGATTTTCTGTCATTTCATGGCAGGAATGCATGGTTGCGATACTAAGAACTGAACTTTAAATCTCTTTACATTCTGCTTAATTGCCATTATTGGCCTAATTGCAGGTACAGGGCTCAAAGAGAACGCATGTCACTTGCCATCTGTAGCTGGAAGGTGCTTGAATCAAACCGAATCTCTTCAGGATGCAAAAGACACTTTAATATATGCAGATGCCTGAAATGGCTTTACAGACCCAAATCCTTTTAATAAGCTTAAGACAGGCCTGAATTTATTTAAATGTCTAATTCTAAATGTACGTATGCCTGGTAGTAATGTTTACCATCTGTCTGACACTGCCTGTTGAGGTAACTGTCAAGCTACAGTATGACATATGGTGCACATATTTGGACCTTAACTATAACAGCCTTGGCATGAAACAGTTGGAAACCAAGATTTAATCTTTGGTATCATTCAAATTGGAGTTGAACAAACAGACAGTTCTGGGCTATTACTGTTTTCTTCCTTTATGATAAATACTCCTCCATTAGATATACTTGAGAACAACACTGGAGGGTCAGGCCTGGCTTCAACACACTGTCTTTTTCTTGCTTTGGCTCTGGCACTTAGAAACCCAGTTGGAATGGCAATTCTGCAGACCAGAAGCCAGTCTTGGGCCCAGGGAGCATCTAGTCTCAGCCAACAAATATAAGGAGGGTCCCACTTGAGCGCCCAGAAGAACTAGTTGCCTGGGCCAAAGAGCAGAAGAATGCAAGACAATGGCAATACAAGACAACTGCAATTACTCTTTCTACTCTTTATTCTATTGCCTAACTTCTCTTTTCATCTCCATTCTATTTCCCTATTTAGTTTTCCCATCATCATTCTAATATGGTGGGGTCGGAGGAAAGAGGAAGAAAGGGTAGAGGCTGACAGCTCCAAGATCCCCCCTGACGCCCTGGGGAAATGCACATGGCTCCAGGAGATGAGAACAATACCCTTTTCAAGTTATTTTGGTTAAACGATAGAGACCCTAGAGTGACAAATATCTCAGGCACTGCTCCCTTTTTTCCTTAAATACTAGCAGCACTGTAGCATTATATACAGCTGTGTAGATGCCTAAAGCCTGACTTGAAAGACCTACTTTATGCTTGGATTAGAGGATGAGTGTAGCTATTGTGGTTGCAGTCGCTGTCTGGGTCTAAAGTGATGTAAATATGGCAACAGGAATAATGTAACTCTTGCAGTGATATAACTGAGAATGTGGTCAGTGCCTCTTCTCAATGGGAATGGCATGTCATTATACATGGCACTCCATACAATAATAGCTTCCAGTATAAAGTCAACATAGACACTCTTTCTCTAACCCTGCTCTATCCCTGGGCTCCACTGCCTTTTCATTTAGAAAGGGAGGCATGGGGAATTCTGGTTAGCAGGATAGTCAACAATGATCTGTGTGTGTGAGTATGTGTGTGTGCGCGGATGCCTGCACAGTTTAGGAGGCCTGGAAGATGAAAATGACAATATATGAGGTTAGCCACCACGGCCATTCAGCCTTGGATTTTCCCCCAGCCTGAAATCATGATTTGATTCCACATTTTGGTATCCTGCCAAGTTCTGTATTTAAGCCTGAAGCTTAACATGTCCTCTGTTCCTAATTAGCAACAAGGCTAAATTTAGCAAAGGTTTCTCTGGTGCCACCACAGTCACAAAACGATTCTAAAATCTAACATGAAGGCATGTTACTTGATGTATTTAGGAAAAGACAAAACAAATTCAAAAGTACGTCTCTGGGATCTGATGGCCTGGGATGCTAAGAAATTCTGAGGCAAAGGGATAAAATTGGCCATTGTGTACATATTTAAATTTTGATACAGGAAACTCCCCCGCTGAGGCTCAGAGTACACTGTGTGGCTGCCCAGGATTACACCCTCAGAGAGGCCTGGCCCCAGGAAACAGTGAGAAAAGGGCAAGATTCATCTCTCATGCCTCCCAGTTCCCCACTGGAATCCTACTGACCCCCTATCTGACTCCTTTTCTCTGATCCTGGATGGTCCCCAACAGATCAAAGTCTCCTGTCCATTGCTATCCCCACCCCCGACTTCTCCGCACCTTGAGACTTTGATCACCTGGCAATAATATCCCCACATCACCTTTCCTCCTGATTAGCCCCTCAGACTTTCTAGTGCTCCTTCCCCACTCTCCACAACTCTTTAAAAAAATGTCAAGTCCACAGAAAAGCTGCAAGAATAAGATGATGAACAATGAACAGGTGTAAAATCTATACCTCGAGTAACCAATTATTTGTATCTTGCCACATTTACTTTCTTTTTCCTTTTCTCCTTCCTTATATGTCTGTGTGTGTGTGTGTGTGTGTACATATAACATATGGAATATTTTTGCTTTTGTTGCTGAACTATTTGAAAGTTAGACATCCTGACCTTTTACTCCCAAGTGTTTCCACATATATCTCCTGAGAACAAGGATACTACCTAGATAACCACAATTACGGTCATCACACTTGAGAAATTTAACCTTGATACTCTATGACTAGATAATATACAGCCCACCTTTATATATCCCCAATAGTCCCACAGTGTCTGTTGTAGGTCTTTCATGTATGATATCGATGTTCATGGAAGGTCTGGGCTAGTGGTTTTGCAGAATGTGCCTACTGCTGTTAAGTCTCATCATTTTTGCTACCTCATCAGTGTTCCTAAACGTTGCTGGACATGGTTAAGACTTATGTTCTTATCCTCACTTAACAGGTAAAGAATAAAGATGCTGGATGACCTGCTAAAGGGCAGACACCCAACTTGGGACCAACCGAGGAACAGGGGCAGAAGAGCACGTGTACGGCCCTTTCTCTTCCCTTCATCTTAGCTCTCCCACAACCATACCTCTAGCTTCTGCAAGCCCTGGTTTCTTTTCTTACTCCTGGCTGACACCCAGTTCTCAGGCAAACAGCCACTCTGAGCCACTGTAATCCTGAACTCCATCCACATGCCTGTCTGGTTGCTGTGTCTTCCCAGGCTCAGATGACAGGAATGAGACAATTTCTCCTGATAGGAGCGAGCCCTTACTCCCCACTCCTCTTTTTTCCCATAGAGAACAGGGAATTTCCACTCCTCTCCACAAAGAGAAAAGCTATGGGGAGACTCTAGCTGACCCCCTCCCTCTGTGAAGTAACTAGTAAAACTGGAGGACAAAGCTGAGCACGCCCAGGCAGCCCCTTCCTCTTCTGTTCTAAGCTGCCTGTCTGAGCAGACACACTTACACGCCCACAGCATTCTCTGTGAGTTTGTGTGTGTGGTGGATGCTGTTAGGGAGATACGTTCAATTGAGAGGGCAGAGTAAGGTGCCTGTTGGGTGGCACATCAAAGCCCCATTACATTCTCTAATTAGCTTCATCAAACATACAGCTGCTATTTTGATGTTTAGCTGTCTGATGCCTGCAATTCCGTGTTGTTTTCCATCTTAGGAGGGCAAAAGGGTCTCATTTACTGGCTCTCTGAATCCCCAACTTTTCTATCAGAGCATTAACAAGAGAGCAACACAGGTTTCCCACCACCCTCGCCATGGGGTGGAACAAACACAGTGCTTGCCCTGACCTCTTCCCTCTTGGAGGAGACAGAGGGTGGCCTGGGCTGTGGGACAATGGGGACAACTCAGGGCCACTCCAGCAGGGTTGGGGTAGTGGGGACAAAGGCAGCCAGCCAGCCTCAGCTGAGCCCCAGTCTGCTGGTCTGCTGGGAGACTCCAGGGAAGAATTCAGAAGGTGGGAGGAGAGGCCCATGATTCTGATACGCAGGTGCAGAGAAGATGGAAATGGACAGCAAAGTCTCCATTTTTAAGTCTCTGATGAAAGGGCCAATCTGGCTGATACTGCCAGCAAAGCACTCTCTCTGGTGCTGGGGCGGGAGAGGCTGCTGGACTCTGCAGCAGGAAGAGCAGCGGGCTTTGTTTCCAGCTGCCAAGGGCTAATGTGCTTGCTATGGGAACTGAGCCCTGGGGTTCCTACCAGGCTCTGTGGAGACACTCAGGCTTCTTTACCAGGAGGTGACTGGAGCTGTCCTTTCTAGAACAAAGGCTGCCCCTCAGATACAAAGAAAAATGGCCTATTGTAAGTTGGGGCATGGGGGTGGGAGGAAGGTTAATATAAATAAATAAATATAAGTAAATATAAGGATTGGGGCCTTTCAGCCTTTTGCTTACATCACCAAGACTTTAAATGATGCTGAATTATATTTGGTTGGTCTCTGAGTCTAAGAAGAAATGAAAGGGAAAGAGGCCATATTCGAAACACAGGTGGAGCTGTGTAAACCTTGAGCTGTTACTCATAGGGGTCTGATGTATGAGTGTGTGTGTGTGTGTGTGTGTGTGTGTGTGTGTGTGTGTGTGCATGTGTGTGTGTGTGCCCACAGACACAAGCAAAGAAGTTGATGTGTCCCCCAAGGGACAGTGAAATCAGTGTTCATGTCATCTCTACATGGCTGCCAACAGTTGAATAATTCAGTAGGTCCCAGCACCTCCACCTCCACCACCACACACACATATGCTTGTTTTCCTTCCCAGCAAGTATGAGCAAAATGGCCCAAGTCCCCTGGTCTGATCCCCCAGTCCTGACTAGAATCATTGCCAGCCTGGGTGTGCTGGACACGTCTGGATACATGGGTTGGTTTCTCAAGTTAAACTTTTGAGACCCTGTGATCACAGGACTTAGCATAGTGCATGGCACAAGGCAAGCATCTAGTAAAAGGGTAGACACGCTATGGCCTTTCCTGTGAGTGTGAAACAGTAGGATGTGGAGGTTAGTGGCATGAGGTTTTAGACCCAGTTCTGTCACCTATTAACTTCGTGACTTTGGATCAGTTCTTTGACTCCCTTAAGTCTCATTTTCCCCACTTATAAAAGAACAATAAGGACTACATTGTGCTATTGTTTGAGGATGTCATAATTTGGGCTAAAGTATGGAGCTGAATTCCTGGCAATAATAAAAGCTCAATACAGTGTGGGTTGGAGCTGAGGGTAGTGCTTTATCAATAAACTGTTATATTCAAAAAGCTTTACTGGGCCTCTGCTCCTCATCTGCATAATTAACATGACTGGATTAGATTTTCAAATTAACCAGAAAGGATCTGCCATTGTTTGGTGTGTGAATGTTTGTGGGTTGGTGATGCCAGGGACATGGGTTGTCTTAGGAAGTCTTCATAGGAGGCTTCTGAGGCTCTAATAACTTGGGAAATTTTCCAACAGAAACTCTCAATTTTATATAATATCTGCATTAATCCAGTTATAAAATTGCCTTTCTGGACATTTAAAACTATTAAGGTATGTTGTAAAAATAATGAATCTGATACATGAACCTGTGACAGACATAATTCAACTTTTAAACATTATGCTCTTCCTCTGCTCATCAAATTTTCTGAATTATACAGAAAGGACCAAAATCTTGCATTTCTATCATACTTGCATACATGATAAACTACAAAGGAAGCACAGCAATTTTGTGGCAATTTACAGGATTGAAAACCTCAAATGTGTAGTCTGTGACTAAATTAATACATTTTGCTGCCCAGTGGCATTATTTTAGTCATGGCATTTCTCCTAAGGTTGATATCATAAGGAGAAGGAGGATTTCAGTTTGTCTTTATTTTTTTCTTTTCTTTTTGAATTGGAGTAAAATTGCTTTACAATGTTGTGTTAGTTTCTCAGTTTGTCTTTAGAAGTAGCAAAAACCATACACAGTCTCCACAGACGTAGACTGTGCACGTGCTCATGTGTGTAAATGTGTGTGTATATGGACATGATGGAAATGCGCAGATGCAGTTAAATGCTGAACAATTTCAATTTCTTTTGCGACTGCCATTTTGTGTATTTTTTTTTCCCTGTGATGCTCCCATTTCATTCTTTATTTTATGGTCCCTGAAAACCCAGGGTTCCTCTCTTCCACAGGCAGTTAGCAGGGGATACAAGGAAATAAAATGAACCTATGCTTAAAGCCCAGACTTTCTAGCTAGGATGAGAGGGATCTGATTTCTGCAAGATCATGTGAAAGAAAGCAGAGCACAGCATCATGTCCCATAGAAACACTCATACTCCTCTGATCTGATGCTAGGAGTCAGACCTAGAGTTATTTGGCTACAGCATATTCAAGAGCAGAATCAGGGCTACCACTGCCCTCAATATGTACAGCCATGCAGAGGAATGAGAGGACTCTTGGCGGTGATTCTCTCGTACTGCCTGATCGTCTACTTCTCACTGGCCAGCAGACTTGTCTAGGAGTCTGCCTGTTTCTTGGTAGGCTATTCTCTCAGGATCTCCCCAGACGAAAGCTCTGTTGAGGTGCTCCTTAAAGTACATAGTCGTGAGCCCATGGCTTTGAGTATAGGCAAGTGATATGGTATATAAAAGAAAATGTGTCTGAAATCTGTGGCTCCTCCTCTTGAACTTGGGCAAGTTACTTAAACTCTTTAGAACTTATTTTCCTCATCTGTAAAGTGCAACTATTGGTGTATATCCCTCAGCTTGCTATTAAGGTGAAGTGAAATACATTTTGCATAATACCTACTATTCAATTGATGCTCCAATGTGTAAGCCTCTTTCTCCTTGGTGACCATAGTACTTACAAGAGGGATGGATAATAACTCTTATCTTTCAAAGCATGTCTGTCCACCAGTCACGCTTTGCCACATGACAGCAGCAGCAACAACCATAGTTTGGAGAATGGCAGGGCCATGTATTGGAGAAACCAAAATACTTAGGGTCAGGAGACTTGGGTTCTCATCCTACCTCCTTCCTTTAATAGCCCCATGACTGTGAACAAGTCTCCTGACCTCTCTGGGTCTGTTTTTGTCCATCTCTAAATGCTTTTTCTACCAAACTCACATGGTGTTGTAAAGAGTAATAGAGATTGCTAGTGTAACTGTGCCCCTTCAATGGCAATGCTCAGTATAAACACATTAGTTCAACAAAATCAAATGCCAGCGGTCAGGTTTCATCTCCAGAGGCTCTTCGTTCAGAACTGCTACTCTGCAGGAGGCCTGTCCTTCTTATCCTATCCTGCGGACTCTTGTAAAAAGATAGCACAGACATGTCTCTGAAATAAAAAGTAGAACCAGGAGAGGCTCAAACTTACCATAAATGGCCCAATGTCATCAGCTCCCAATGCAAAGGATATTCAGATATCAGAACTTAGCTTGAGTCTGAAACAGATCTGTAACACTGTTAGGATAGTTCTTGGTGTCCTGGCTTGGCCAGGGGCCCCTAAATAATGAACAGCTGGCTCTTTTTTAAGCAAGTCTTACATCCTAACATTAATTTATCAAACATTTACTACATTTATTAAGCATTTAGCAAGCAGCAGGAATTGGGCAAAGATGATTTATTTTATCTTAATAAAAAGTCTACAAATATTATCTATTATCTCCATTTTAAAGAAATGGGAATTCCAACTTGCCCAAGGCCATCTAGCTGGTGAGAGACAGATCAGTTGGAATGATCCAAAGTCCATCCTCTTTTGACTCACCAGACTGACAACCTCACAATCTCTATAAGCAACAGATTTATAGGGATCTGGTATGGTTCCACTTACTTTGTTTTTCATTCTTGCAAAAGAAGAGTTTACATTTGGAATGAAGATGCAGTATGATCAGGTATATATCATTTCAAAGAAAGTCAACATACAAAAAAACGTTTTTCCCCTAAATAGATGTGTCAGCAGAAGGATATTAGAGTTTTATCTCAGAATTCATCACAAGATATCACTAAACATCAATTTCCCTAAGACATCTAACATATAATTTGAATTCCAAATATATGGTTAGTGTAGATTTTTGTATTATATTGCATGAACAAAGCAAGTATAAGAAAGTGTATAGTCAATAAAATAGACACCATTCAAGGCAGAAAAAAACTGTATCGGCTCTAAAGGCATATGAATACAACCATAAATATAATTACTGATTTTACTGATATTTTGTATCATGTGTCAAGGCAAAAAACACAAAATAAGACCTGGTTTTAAACAAAAATGAGGTTGGGGGAGGGGTAGGAGGAGATCACAGTAAAAACATCTTTTTCATTCTATTTATCTCAGTTTTTATGGGGAAATCACGGTGAGAATACAGTTTGATGAAAATAGTCCTCAAAATCAATGGACACATGTAGTGTCTTTGACCTAACAGTTTGGGTCACAGGACTCAGGAATATGGCAGAAGGCGGGGACAGCATTTATACATGGGGGTAGTGTCAAGAGACATTTCATGAACCAGTGAACATTTTCATGGTCTGAATGAATTTGAAAACTTGCTGCAAAAGATATTCCATTCATTTGGGTAGAAGGGGACCACCTTTCAAAGATGATATGACATGGCCTTGTCATCTTCAAGTGGTATGGGTCACAGATTTTTACTAATTACTGCATAGCCTTTAGATTTTTTATCTCATATCAATTTTCTTCCAGTCACACCTCAGCCCAGAGGTGGGAGGGTAGCATTTTTCTTTCTTTCCACGTGGCCTTATCCCAGGAAGCCCTCTCAATTGGGGGCAGGACAAAACAAAGGAGCAGAGACCGTGCAGCTGAATGTGCCAGATTCCAAGAGAGGCCCACTTTCTGTAGCGTACTTTTAAATCAAAGAATTTATTTATGTTGTCTCTCTCCTTTCTGTGGTCAATGACATGGGTCAAAGGCATTTAATCAAACCCTTGTAGAGAGATGGGTCCCATCACCATGCAGTGCGACGATCTAATTTGTCTTCTGTCAAAAATGTATTTTGGGAACAGCGCTGAATATGATAAGTGTGATGTCTTTTTACAGTCACTGCTGAAATATGTGTTTGGCACAGATTTGCTAGGCTCATTATTTCATCTGTCTCTTGGTAAATATTGAAATTGTTGTTAGTGTGGATACTAAATACTGAGGAAAGAGGGGGACATGTTTTCTTTATTCCACTCTGAGTTCAGCTAGTTAAAGCCAAAATTACCTTCTGATCTCTGAACCAGAGTAACTGATAGCCAAGAAGGTAATGCAATGACAGAAGCGTCTACTGCCAGATGCCTGATTGCTGTTGGAGAAATAATAATATAAATGGAGCTTACAGTAAGAAAAACAAAAACAAAAACAAACACAAGAAAACAACTCCAGCCAGCAGGTGGTGCCATAATTTATAATGTTTGGCTACTTTGGGTTTTATGTACAGCTTGCTAATTGCTTTGTGAATTAATTTAAGTGATGTAATTTAATTTCTTCTGCTGCATAGTGGCTTTTTAAGGAACTCATACCCAGCTCCTTGGCCCTGGTTAATCAGCTCATTTGTTAATGCTGTTAACAATTTCCAGGCACCCTCTACTGACTACTCCATCTTCCTAACTCCCAGAGGAAGGGAAAAGCTTAATCCCATATATTAATCTAGTGCAGATATAGACCTATAGACCAGACCCTATATATAGGGTCTGGTCTATATAGACCAGACCCTAATCTCAAACTTAAATCTGAACTTGTAAAGTAAGAAGACAGAAGGATGTCCCATTCTCAAGATGTTGGAGAAAAATCTGTATTTGGTCCCATGTAGGATCTTTTCCCCTAAGTCCATTCCAAGTTATTCCCCTGGTCAGTCCTCGTATATTCTCCTACATATAATTTCTTACCTTTTCTTTGCAAAAGAAGTGGAGGACAAAGTAACACATGAGCCAAGGAATGGAAGTGAAAAACTAGCAAGAAACTTGACGGGAAGGGAAAATTCCACCTCTGAAAAGAACTCTAGCCAGTGATATATCTCTTAACACTTAGAGAGGTTCCTATTTAATTTCAAGCCTGGAATCCTGAAAGCTAGATTTCTAATGCAAGTTAAAGAAACAAGGAACTTGTCTGAACAGATAAGGAGGAAAAAATTTTGTTGTTGGGATTCCCATTTGCCCAGGTGCCAGAAGTTATTTCAATTCTCCGCATTGCCCTTTTCTGGAACTACCCAGGCCAATACTTCCCTCTACTGCTTGGAAGCAATTCTAGAACATAAGCCAACCCGAATTATTTATACAAAATAGTATACCTGTTTCACAGGTGTAGAAACTGAGGCATAAGTGTTAAGCTGACTTTTGCAAAAGAAAGTTTAGTAATAGTTCAAAACTGTCTCACCTCTGTAGAACACCTATATGTAAATATAGGCAAATTTACCTTTTTGAACGTAAATCTTAACCAACTGTCTCTATTATGTGAAGATGTAAAGCTTGGCAAAAGGAAACCTTTGAATAGATTTAGAAGAAGATAAGTGACAAGTTACTAAAATATGTATATACCTACGCCTGGGTTCTACTTCAGATTGATTACATCAGAACCTTTGTGGATAGAACCTAGGCACTAAAATTCTCCAAGGAATTCTAATAGCTACTAAAGTGTAATCCTAGCTAGTGGGATGTTTGAAAGCAGTGAAGAAGGGAATTAGAATAATATCTGTTTTATTAAATTCATATAAAATTGTTTCAATTGCTTATTTGATATAAACATGGAATAAATTCATATGCATTGATTATACCATGGTCTTAATTATTTTAAATTATACAAATATATGGAATAATCATAACTATTAGGCATAGAAACACACAATTTAGGGATTTTTGGCAGATATTGGTGTTTTTATATTTTTACCACTTATAATTTAGCTGCCCAATTACATTTGGTTGCATTTGTTGAATAGCTACAGACAGAAGTTCAGCGTGTGAGTATCATCAGGTTCTGCGTGACCCCCAAGTACTTATTAAGAGACCTTTCTCAAGGGCAGAGTGGTTTTTAACCACTCAAAATCTCCTCTTTCCATTAGAGGGGCCATTCTACTAGTGTTCCCTCTAACTAGTTATGAAAATGGCTTCTCAAGAAACCAGAGACGGTGGTAGTACTGCAGCACCCAAAGAAATTCTGGCTGGGGAGAAGGGTTTGGATTTATCATTGATGGGTTAAGAGCAGACTGTGAGCAACTGCCCTTCAAGTAGCCATGGTGATGTCAAAAAACTTCTGTGGGTAGGATTGGTACTGCCTTTATTCACTGGAGAATAAGAAAAAGAAAGCTTGAACCATTGGGACAATCACTCATATTGCCACCTGTGAGCCTGCTGCTGTATGCGGGAAAAATAACAGGCTATAAACACGATTTACCTGCAAAAGCTTTAGAACTGCAATTTTAAGCCTTACAGACACAGCTCTATCTTTTATTTAAACAGCCTTTTGTTTCCATCCAAGAAACTATAAGCAATTTATAGACACAGTTGAATCCCAAGTTTCATAAGGGATATAATCTTGAGAAATATGTGACTTAAAATCATGTAATTAAAAGCTTTGACATTATCTTAAATTAGTCTTGAAAGATAATCTATTCATATTTTATGAAGCAGAATATTTAAATACAAAATATCACAATAACATTAATAATCCTATTCAAATGTTTGCTATGAGTTACAATTTGGTAAAGCTACACATTAATAAACTGCTAATTAATTTTTTAATTTTACAAATGACACAAATGTTTTATCTTGTGGCTGGTCTTATCTGGCTTTGCAGGTAAGCAGTAGAAGATATGCAGAACCTGGAAGAGGGAGGAAGGGGAAGTCTGGAGTGAATGAGCCTGAGAAGGGTGCAAAGCCGGGATAGAAAGACCATTTCTGGGGACAGATGAGAGGCTTAGAGAGAGAAGAGATCTTTAGTCTTAGACCTTGGTCTTGGTGCCATCATTTCCTAACTGTGCAACCTTGAAGAAGTTTCTTTTTTTTTTTTTTTTTTTTTTTTTGTGGTATGCGGGCCTCCCTCTGCCGTGGCCTCTCCCGTTGCGGAGCACAGGCTCCGGACGCGCAGGCTCAGCGGCCATGGCTCACGGGCCCAGCCGCTCCGCGGCACGTGGGATCCTCCCAGACCGGGGCGCGAACCCGGTTCCCCTGCATCGGCAGGCGGACGCGCAACCACTGCGCCACCAGGGAAGCCCTTGAAGAAGTTTCTTAATCTTTATGACTGCTATGGTCTGAATGTTTGTGACCCCACCCCCACCCCAAATTCAAATGTTGAAATTCTAATGTCCAATGTGCTGGCTATTCGTGGGTGGGGCCTTTGGGAGATGCTTAAATTGTGAAGATGAAGCCCTCATGAATGAGATTAGTGTTCTTATAAAAGAGGCTCCAGAGAGATCCCTCACCCCTCCCACCACGTGAGGACAAAGTAAGTTGGTAGGTGCTGGCTAAGAACCAGGAGGAGGGTCTCCACTAGAACCTGACCATGCTGGCACCTAGATCTTGGACTTGCCAATCTCTAGAACTGAGAGTAAATTTCTGTTGTTTGTAAACCACCGAGTCTGAGGTTTTTGTTATAGCAGCCTGCATGGACTAAGACAATGACCTTCAGTCTCCTCATCTGAAAGTAGTAAAAGATGATAATCACATGAAATCGTTTTAAGGGCTAAATTGAAATGATGCATAGAAAGTGATGAGCAAAGTTCATAGCAAGTACATAGAAAATGGTAACAACAATAATTTATATTATTATATATACCTGGTCTTCACTGAGTTGATTGAGAGAATAATGAACCATCATTCAAGAAATAAAGTTTTCTGCTACAAACTATAGTGCCTAGTACAAATAGGTGACAGTGTAAAGAGCAGTGCAACTACAAATCTACCTAGAATATCGACCCTACAACTTTTAATTGTCAGCTTATATTTGAGGTCACTGTATTCTCTGTCCATATCATGACTCTCCCAGTCTGCAGTCATGGGGCACTACTGTACATCAGGTTGCTTTTTAGAAATTTAACATAAATATTATTGAGGTGTTCCTCAGGTCCCCCCAAAGTAAATCTTTCACACAGTTTATAATACATACTTGAGTCAGTCTTTGATAACAATATCTTCCAAATTTGGTGAAAATACATCTATCCATTTTCATAATTTGTGGTATTATGGAGGCAAAAATTATTGGCCTTAATTGACAGTATTTTTATCTCCTAAATAACTCTGGACACCTATAACCCAGAGGGACTCAGGCTCCTGGGATTCCTCATTCTAAAATAAGATCCCAGAAAGGGTCTCCTTTTCTTATTCAAAGATTTCCTATCTAGTAGCCTTTTTAAGAGCTAGGGATTTGATAGTTTGATATAGTTATCAAGATTGGTGAGAGATACAGGAAGGGGGGTAAGAGGTGCCAAATCAAATTTCCCTATTTTTCAATTTTTCTTCTGGTTGGTATGTAACTCTCAGTACTTATGATAGAGGGGGTTTTTCTTTGGTAAGCATAGGGTATATGTCTATGCCTCTCCATTGCTAAGTTTGGGAATCTGGAATGATAACCTCATGATAGAAATCCATGTAATGATCAGATCATTCTCTTCCTGTGGAAACATATGGTCTTAAAGTGGTATTGTGGGAGGTAAGGTTGTTAAAATAGGATGGACCAAAGTACGAAGACAATGATTGCCACATTGGAATATGGTCTTAGTTTGATAGGTAGTGGGGAATCGATGAAGGTTTTAGTGTTATTGGAGTCATGCTTTAATAAAATAATCTGACAGCACCATACAAAGAGATAGAAAATCAGAGAGGAGATTTATTGTACAATGGTTCCTATGGGAAACCTTGAAGTTCTGATGCAGTATTTGCATCAGAAGGAGAGGGTTAACTTCTGCAGAAGTAAAACCTACTGGAAACTGACTAGAGGCCAAAGAGGGCCAAAGAAGGAAGCATGAGAAAGAGAGCAGGAAGATTAGGATGATTGCAAGGCTTCAATAGAAGTTGACTAGGAGTAAGTGTGCTGCAGTAAATAGAATTAAAAGATAGTAGTAAAAAAAAAAAAGATAGTAGTTATAGTGGAAAGTGGGCTTGATTTTACACATTTTACACAGTTGGTTGAGGTGCTGAAGGCTGTTACAGAATTGATCGAGAAGCACTGGGAATGGAGCTTTGGAGCTGTGTAAGGAGGTCGAGACTATACCAATATACTTAAGGGTCATCTATTAGGGAGATACCTGCTACCAGGAAAACAGATTAATTTTCTGAGGGAAAGAGTGTATATTTAAGGGAGAAAAGGAGTCAAATAAGAGAATCAGAAAATAATGACAGGAAAGTAGAAATTTCAGAAAGGAACCAAATAGCAGCATCAAGGATGTGAGGTCAAAGAAAATGATCACTGGAATAAAAGAGGACCAAAGAAGAGGAGCCAAGGGTATAGATTTTGTTTGACACTGAAGGGAAGGAGGAAAAAAAATGAGGCATCAGCTTGGGGAAGTAACAAGTTTGAGAAAAGATTTTTTTCCTTTAAATGTTTTCTTTTTTTTAGTGTGGAGAAGACAGTATAAAATTATGTTGAAAATGCAAGGATATGGGAATGGTTTACAGAGCAAGAGATTAACAGAGGCAGCAAGAAATGGAATCAGACACAGAGAAGAAAGGATGAATTCTGGCAATGAATAGGGACCCTCTGTTTCACAGAGAGAGACAGAAAAGATCACAAATGAGTGATTACTTGTGAAGCACAGGACAGAAAATTAAGGGAATTGTATCAGATCTGAGTTTATCTATTGAAAGTGTAGAGAAAGAACTAAGACTGGGATTGTGAGACAATGGAGAGTGTTTAAACCATTGCCTAGACTTTGGTTGATGCCAACTAGTGGTGAATAAAGGGACTGCAATATAGACATAATGGCCCAAGTGAGGAGAGACAGCAAAAAGGCTTTCTCAGTAGTTTTCAGTGGCACAGAAGTCAAAACAGCCAAAGATCTTCTGGATTGGAGACCAGCAAGGTGGGAGGGTAGAAGGTCAAGTAGTCTAGACACCCTTGAATCATTCTGACTAGGATGCTGAATTTTCTGAAAGGGAATTCACGCTAAGAAGAAAGTAGGGAAACAACCAAACAAAAAACAGGAAAGTGAGGACTCAAGTACCAGAAAGGATGTGGAAGATAAACATCAGGTTTAGGTAAAGGGTAGGGACTTCTTATCAGAGGTGAACTCAGACCATTTCAAATATGATGAGATCTAAGGTGTTGACTGAGTCACTGGTGTCTGAGGTAGAATGAAAACATGAGTTTCTGGAGCTGAAAAACAGAGGAGTAAATACTAAATTTAGGGAGGATGATGGACTCCAAGTAGAGAGAGTCACAAAGAGGTTCTGAAGTCACTGAGGACATTGGGAAAGTACTGATGAATCTTCAATGAAATAATGGAGAAGATGTTATAAATACACAAAGAGCAAACATTTAAAAAAATGTTCCTACCTTCATTGAGTGAATCAGTGGTTGGATGGCCCCTAACAAGATAATACCAACACTTTCAAAGACTACAAAATATAGCTCAGGTCCAATCATGGAAATCATACACTTAGTCTTTGACCACCTAGAGAAAATATTGAATATGAAAGTATAATAAATTAGCTCCAGTGTTCCATTAGGATACATTAGCATCTGTAATCAGAAATCTAAAAAAGGAATTTAATGGAAAAATGGAGGTGAGTCCCTAGTGTTTTCATAATACTCCATCTCCTAGTGAACATTGTTTCTCTCTCCTTTGGAGAATTTCCTTTTGGAGATCAAGTGAAAAATGTCTCTATAAAAGAATTATTGATTAGTTTAACAATCTCATTAAATTTGATTAACCTTTTAAGAGCATTAGGTAGATCTTTAAACTATACCAAGCTGAGTAATACTTTTATGTTCAATGAAGGGCACCTTTTAAGTACTTCAGAAATTTATGAGAATTGGGTACTTATAAGATTAAAGTTAACATTTAGAATTTTAAATATGCCATTCTTTCTGTACCTTACTTATTATTTTAAAGATTACTCAGAATTTAAAATAACTTGATAACTGTTTAATGTTTTAAATTACTCATGAAGAGCATGATACACCACACTAGGCTAAAGGAGAGACCAATAGAAACAGAAAAGTTAAAAAGAGTCCTAGGACCTTCCTTCTCTTTGTTTTTTACCTTTTCCAAATTCTACATCCTCTCATTTATGATTCACAGATTCATGAACAAGACCTAGTAAGAAGGGTTCTAACATAAATAGTAATGGATCTAGTAGGGAAAGGACTAAAATCAACCCTTCAGATGCAATAGCTAACCCCTCCATCTCCATAGATACTCAGGAAAATAAGTTCTTAGGCTTCAGTAAAGAGTTTACTCAACTCTGAAGCCTCAATTTACAACCAAGGCATTAATGTAGGCTTTGAGGGAGAACAGAACTCATCAGTAAATAGAAAATCAGGGACTTTTTCTTCCTTTTACTTTTCTTTCCTTTTTTAAAAAAATAATTTATAGTAAGGAACACTCCATCTCTCTGAATGGACAGTTGCAAGAATGGTTATTCCTTGTACAATTCCTTTAATCATGCAGTCATAAGAATCACTTCCAGTTTTTCTATTTCCCATTTAGAGCATATTTTATTTATTTATTTATTTTTTTTTGTGGTATGCGGGCCTCCCTCTGCTGCGGCCTCTCCCGTTGCGGAGCACAGGCTCCGGACGCGCAGGCCCAGCGGCCATGGCTCACGGGCCCAGCCGCTCCGCGGCATGTGGGATCCTCCCAGACCGGGGCGCGAACCCGGTTCCCCTGCATCGGCAGGCGGACGCGCAACCACTGCGCCACCAGGGAAGCCCTAGAGCATATTTTAAAAATAAAAATGGTAAAGCAGCGGAAACTTAGTCCCTTATGTAGTTGACCTTTTAAAAATTCAGTAATTTTATTGACTGTCCATTGTGTTTTCTTCCCCTGAGATTCTGATATGATAATCAAAGCGTGGGAATAGTCAAACATTATTACAAAACCCCAAAGCCAAATGCTTTTTCCACAAGGAACTGCATTACTCTTCCAACAACTAACTGTGTTTATGGTCAAATGCAAATATAAATGCTAGCAATCAAACAATGGCCTGCTATCATGTGCAGAATGAGTCATCGTTCAGTATAAACATATAAAATCAGTGTATTATATATAACAGATTATATTTACATAATCTCCAGATTTTTTTATTGCACTTTGGGGATAAGAATAAAAATAAGGGAACAGAATCCAAGTATTTTTTTAAATTATAGTAGAAGATATTGCCAAATCCTTCAGCAGCTATTTATCATGTAAAGTAACTTAGAGTAACTATTCACTGGTCACATACATTGAAACTTCCTCAAATTATATATTAATAAATTATGTCCAAGATGCATAAAAACTTTTGAAGGCTGATTTTCAGGACACAAAGACTTCTGACATGTTCCCTATATGTGGCTTTAACACTGCTTAGAAATTTCTTCAGGGCATTTAAAACTCCTTTTGTGACTCTTCATCAGCTGTTTTACAGACAGCAGTGATGTCTATAATATATATTTTCACTTTTTGCATGGTTGAAGGAGTTCATGTGCTATATCCAATTTTAAGGTAGAGTGTAAGATTACATTTCTAGAATACAGAAAGCCATAGCCAACGAAACTGCACCATTGCTATTTATAGTAATTCCTACTATTTGCTGTTTGATGGACATTTGTGAATTGTAGAGAAGATGGTGCCAAGGTGATTATCAGGCCACTGTAATAACTGGTGGTGCATGTTGTCAGCTGTAGATACGACTGAACAAGCAGGCACTCAGGTACTCAATATACTTTGAAGTGAGCAGATTCTCTGCTTTTTGAAACGGAACTGACTTTGAAAAATATGTTACAGAAATATATGAAATACCATTCTGGCTGACTTTCTTTGTCTTATTGAAGCCTTCGTGTTGCATAAGTTTGAGACTTGAACTTTCCATTGCAGATTTTATTCAAGTTGAAGTTTTGCAAACTACTCTCCATTTCCAGCACCTTATCATGAATTTTACAAAGAACGCCAATGCACTTTCAAACAAAAAGTCTAGGACAAGCAGAATAGTGGGATGACTGAGGATGAACTTTAGAGGAGGGTGGTCTGAGATCGAATCTTAACTGCTCTAAGATAAATTACTTGGTTTCTCTGAGCACCATTTCCTGAGCTTCAGTTTCCTCACCTCTAAAGTGGGATCATTGTGTTTTCTACCTCCCAGGGATACAGTGAGGAATAAATGAAACAATACACACAAAGAAGGTAATAGAGTCTCTGGCAAATAGAAAACACTCAGAACTGTTATGCAGTATAATTATGAACTCACATACATATGTAGGCCATTTCTGTAAACTATTGTTTAGCTTGTTGACTGATTCCCTATCAAGGGTCTCTGTGAATGTTGGGGTATGTTTGGCTCCAATGCCCAGCATTGGTAACTGCTTGAGATATATTACAATGTAATTTTCTAGCTAAGATATTGTGCTAGTATGACTTTTCAATTCTAAAGAGAACCCTCCATATCTGACCCTGGTGATGCTTTTACATGCCAGCAAAAAGACCACAAGATGAAAAGACCAAGAGGTTATTGTTGCTAACAAAGTCTCACATAGCATGTTTCTCTGTGTTGCTAACAAAGTCTCACATAGCATGTTTCTCTGGCAGAGGTATGTTTTCAGGAAGCATAGTTTTCCCCACATAAGTACCAAACTCTGAGAATGGGCCATTGTTCACCTGTGCCTTCTGTTGATGTGTCCACCACCCCCATTACAGAATGGCAAGCATGAGGGATGGGAACCTCTTATGGAGAATATGGCTTCCGTGGATGTTTCGAGAGTCTGATTGAGGTGGTTGATTCTTATATTAATTCAATTCCTGTTCTGCAGCCCATTGTTTTTGATTTGAAATCCAAGTGTGTTTCTTTCCAAGCTCAGCCTTTAAGGTTGGATGCAGGAGTAAGTTCTAAGTTTCTTTTCTTGTTTCCCCTTCTCAAAGGACCTTGGTAATGGATATGGAAGAATTTAATACCCTGAGGATTCTTCAAAGAGCCTACTTGGCAAATATCTAAACTAAAGTTGGGAACAAGACAACCATAAAAAATATATGTAAAACACTGATTCTTTTTTTCTTTTTAAATGTTCACTGTGAACTTTTTGTAACATTGTGTTTTCTCACTCAAGGGACACCAGTTAAAGTTATGCCAGTGTTTTCATCAGAAAACCCCTAGTACCCAAGCATTGAACGCCATCTACAGAAATATATGTGGACATGGAGTATGATATTCCAAACTTAAGATCTGAGTATATTTTTTAAATGCACTTAAAGTAAATATTTCCAGAGTATTTTTAAAGCTTAAAAGAAACAAACACACATTCAGGTTCTCAAGTAGTTTTTCGAAGCATCTTTATATACTGCTTGGAAAGGTATAAAAATATAGGGAGAACAGTGTAATAAATACACACATTTTAAAGTCCCGACTAAAGATCAAATGTTCAGAGATTTGCAACAAGCAAGCACTTCGTACATTTGCCTCAGAAATGCGTACTTCCTTCCCTCGTGGACTCGAAGTGGGAGAGAACTTTTTAAGTATTAACCACAGTTTTATTTTTGCTCCCTTTGCCAGGAATTATAGAGACAATCCTATATTTCGATACTGTGGCTCCCTGCGATCTTATAGAAAACACTTCTGTTTTTTGTTTTTTTTTACCTCTATCCTCATTTCAGTCAAATTTAGTTTACCTAGTTTTCCGTCTAATTTGGATTTTTCTCTTTCGTTCTGGGTAACGTCATGTAACAGTATTTGAATTGGACATTTCTAATTAGGATCCTCATATGCTTCTGTAGCCAAAGTTACTCATGTGTTTTCTTACATTAAGATGACCTGCCTTTACTGCAATCATAGACACTAATTGGAAAGTTATCGTGTTCTTGAATTTCCACATCTTGCATATCATGACAGAATCTAAAACTCTGAAGCCTAATACTCAGTACTTATGATCAAGATCCATCCTTTTATAAAGGTAATAACTAACTCTAATAGAAAGAATTAGAACCCAAATGCATGAATTTATGAATTAATTCAACCAGTGGGTTGAATTAATTTACTTTTTTTAACTGCCTTCTGCTCCAGGGAGGGACAAACCACTGCCATGTAAATGAGGAACAACTAGAGCACTGACGAAAGAGAAGATGAATTATATAGTATGAGATTCTTTGGCAGAAATTAGTAACTAAGGTCGTTTTGAAATGGAATCACACATACGCATGTATTTAGGTATGTATACACCCATACATATGTGTGTATATACACATACATATACATGTATATAAACCTCAAATGGACAGACTTAATTAGGTTAATTCTAGTGTTTATTTATAAGATTATTGGTTTCTGCATGGCCCTCTTTTACCTTATTTCTGTTAAAAATATAATAAACTCACCACCAATTCAAGAACAAAAACATTATCATTCACTTAGATCTATTAATGAGCACCTCTTTATTCCTTTCTTCTCCTAAGAAGTAAACAATATCTTGAATTTCGTGTATATAGTTTCCTTACTTTTTAAAGAATATAGTTTTAAAATCACATATATGTCATAAATAATGTACTGCTTAGTCGTATTGTATTGTAGTTTTGCCTAATTTTGAGTTTTGTGATAAGGGTATCATATCATATAGCCTTCTGGGACTTGCTCTTTTCATTCCATGTCATGTTACTAAGAGTCAGCTGTGTAATCTGTAACTCTAGTTTATATTTTGTTATTTCCATATAATATTCCATTGTGAGAATATATCACAAGTTATTTATCTAGTTTCTTGCCAGAGTCTCGTGTCAAAAGACAACTTGGATGTTTCTAAGAGTGGGGTTATTTGAGAAGGGGGGGATGGTGGGAAGATTAAGGAAATTTTATTATTTTACTGCTGAAAAATTATTGTATATGCCTCCTGATGGTGCATATGTGTAAGTGTTACTCCTTCTATGTATGTATGTATGTATATATAACTGCTAGGTCATAGGGTATGTAAATGTTCAACTTTATGAGATAATGGCCAATTATTTCCAAAGTGGTTGCTTTGGTTTCCATTTCCACTAGCAATTTTAAAGAGACTTCACTGAACCATATCTTCTCCAGCACTTGATTTTGTCAGATTTCTCAGATTTTTTTCAAGTTTAAAAGGTGTAAAATGGTATTGCAAGTTTGCATTTCTGATTACTAATTAGATTGAGCATATCTTCATATGTTTATTGACCAAATATATTTATTCTTCTTTAAAATGCCTATTGAGGTTTTTTTAAATCCATTTTTTGTTTCATTTGTTTTCCTTATTTGCCTCTTGAAGTATTTTATAAACTCTGAATACTAATACTTTGTCAATTGTATGTTTTACAAATATCATCTCACAAGTCTGTGGCTTTGCAACTTTTTAAGTGTCTTTCAGAGAATAGAAGTTTTTAATTTAACAAAGTTGTATTTATCAATCATTTCTCTTATGAATAAATTTTATAAATTAAATGCATACTGAGCACTCACTGTGAACATGGGTTATGACATTCCCTGGGGATACAAAAATAAAAACAAAAATAATCCTTTCCCTCAAGCATCTCAAAGTCTAGTGAGAAAGACAAACAGGTAAATGATTACAAAACAGTGTTGAAACCTGCTGTAATAGAGACATTAAAAACTTACTGAGGACAATTAGGGAAGTTTCCTAGAAGCTGAGGAAATATTTAAGCTACTACTTAACACATGTAGGAAAGAAATTTTTATCGACATATGCAAAGGCCCACTGACATAAGAACCCATCATGAGAAACTGCAAGTAAGATCAAACCCAATATGGCAGTTGGTAAGAGTGAAGAAAAGACAGGCATTAAAGACTGCAATCCCCCGAGGTCCCATGCTAACAGCCAATGTGTTATAAAGGAATATAAGCTTACAAATGCAGGAACATTTTTGTGTGTTTCCTATTCCCTGTTGTATCCCTGGGACTTCAAACAATTTTGATATATAATGAAGACTTTCAATAGACATTTGTTGAATATCTGAGTGAATAAATAAAAAGATAAAGGAAGCAATGCATGTCAGTGTCTGGGGCTGCCATAACAAAGTACCACAAACTTGGTGGCTTAAAAAAAGAGTTTTTTCTCTCACTGCTCGAGACTAGAAGTTTAAAATCAAGACGTTGGCAGGATTGTGCACCCTCCAAAGACTGGACTCCAGGGGAGAATCATTTCTCATCTCTTGCAGCTCCTGGTGGCTGCAGGTCTTCCTTGACTTGTGGCAGCATAACCTCAACCTCTGCTTCCATCTTCACATAGCCTTTCTCCCCTGTTCTCTTCTTATAAGAACATTTGTCATTGGACTTAGGGCCCACCCAAGTAATCCAGGATGATCCCATCTTGAGATTCTTCATTTAATTACATCTGTACAGACCTTTCTTTCAAATGAAGTCATATTCACAGGTATCTGGGGTTAGGACACGGACATATCTTTTTTGGGTCCACAGTTTAACCCACTACAGAATATCACTTCCATGCTGAAAATCTTTCAGTGACTACTGCTTTAGAGTAAAATATTATTTCTTTTAGATACTGTATAGGACCCCTGTCTATATATCTGTCTTTACCTCACTCGCTTCCCTGCTTCACTTACTATGCTCCACACAAAGGCCTTCTAGAATTTCATCCAGGCCATGCTTTTCAAGCTCAGGCTCTTTGCACATTGGTGCTTCTGCTGTGGCTGCTCTTCCTTCTACTCTTTCTCTGGTTACCTCCGTCTCTTCCTCAGATCACAGACCTTGTTCTCTGATCCTCAAATAAAAATTATCCTACTATTGCCCTATACAATTAAGTTCTGTGAAGTTGCATTAATTAAAACAGTGTCTTCAGAAAAAGAAGAGTAGATAAATATCTCATAGTACTATGCAATCCCATGCAGAGTTGTTTAAAAAAAATAAGGTCTGATTATGCACTAATATGAAAAGATCTCCAAGAGTGTTAAGTGACAAAAGCAAGTTGAAATCATATGTATAGCATGAACACATTTATACTAATAAAAAGAACAAAATTGAATATGTCTATATAGCTTCTTGTATATATGGAAACACATGAGGAAACCAGAATAATATCTCCCAAGTTTTGACAGTTGGGAGGAAGGCAGGGGGAGTAATGGGAAGGAAAAAAAAAGGGTCTTCCATGTTTCCTCTAGATATTTCTGTACTCCTTCAACCACATGCAAATAGAATACTATGTATTACTTATATAACAAAAATAGTAATGACAGAAACAAAAAAAGTAAAAAAAATAGTATGATTGATTGAGGAATGTACAAATAGATCAGTAGAACAGAATGGAAAGGCTAGAAACAGTTGCACACCTATCAGAGATTTAGTATTTAGTATATGTAGGCTCTCAAATCACCCATGAAAAGATGAGCTCTTCAATAAATGGTACTGAGGCAAGTGACTGCTAATTTTGTGGTTGTGGTTTTTGGGGGAGGCAGATAAGAGATTCCTGCCTCTAACCTGTCACCAAAACTCAGATAAAGGAAAAAGCTAAATACAAAAAGTAATATTATGAGAAATACTAGAAAAATATACAAGATTTTTTTGTGACATGGAAAAGTCTCCAATATATAATGCTAAATGAAGAAAATTATAAAACAATACATATATTATAATCCAATTTATGTTTTTAAGAAAGTCGTAAACATACACATACATGTAGAGACATATCTATTTGTGTGCTTATGTACACATACATATACACATACACAAATATGCACATGTCTATGCACAGATGTGTGTATAAATGTATATATTTACATGTATTAGAAATGTGTGGGGGCTTCCCTGGTGGCACAGTGGTTGAGAGTCCAACTGCCGATGCAGGGGACGTGGGTTCGTGCCCCGGTCCGGGAAGATCCCACGTGCCGCGCAGCGGCTGGGCCCGTGAGCCATGGCCGCTGAGCCTGCGCGTCCGGAGCCTGTGCTCCGCAACGGGAGAGGCCACAGCAGTGAGAGGCCCGCGTACCGCAAAAAAACAAAAAAACAAAAACAAAAAAACAAAAAAACAAAAAAAAAAGAAATGTGTGGACATAGGCCTAGGAAAACAAAAACTAATTTTTACAGCAGTGACCTCTTTAGAGGAGTGGGGTTTGGAGGGAGGAGCATCTATAGCTTTTACCTGATCAGTAATCATTTCCTCAACTTTCCTTTAGGGAACTATTCTTATCCCTCTCTTCTAAGGTTCTTATGGGGATGCCAATTGCAGTACAGATTCTCTTGCACAGGGATTGGTAAAGATGGTCTTTTGACCTAAGAGGACCCAATCAGAGTCCTTCCCTGAAATTTTATAAATGGACAGTGCGAGAGGAAAGCATTCTCTTTTTTTCTAGGGCCACTACCAGTATAAGCACGATTAACCTCCAGCTAGGTAAAGACATGTACCCAATCTCTGCCTTCCTGAGCTAGGAGGAAATGAGAGAAGACAGGAGAGATGAAAAGGGAAGGAGGCTGATCATTTGAGTCTTTGCATCTAGTTGTTTACTGACTGCTTATACCTTAAGGTCAGCCCATCTCTGGATCTCCCAGTTATGTAACCAATAAATTCCTTAATTTGATTTGGCATTTTTCACTCCCAACAGAAGGTCTTGGCTAATCTAGGCACTTATATTTTGACTCTATATATTTGTATAGTTCAATTGTCTTTAAAAAGGGAAGGTATTAATGTGTTACTTGTATAAAAATGTCATACTTTGATTTAAATATCTATTTGTATATTTGTTTAATATTGTTTTGCCTATTAGATTTGAGGGCAAGGACCACTGTAAAAACAGGGTCCATGACTGCTATTTAGTAGTTGCTCAAAGAATATTTAATTGAAAATAATGGTGTGTTATGGGAATGTCAAATTGCATATATGACTCGACTGCAGGATGCTTGGGAAATGGCAGGGCTAATAAAGGAGATAAACATATAGGGACAAATCATGAAGGGTGTTTTAAGCTGTTCATAGTCAACAGTAGTATAGGTTTAGCATTGGTGTCATCAATTAAATTTCTGGTCTAAATTCTTCTCCCTATAAAATATACAAACTCAGTTATAGTTTTGCAATGCCAAGAATTCATTAAAATATAATTATACTCTCCCATGTCTTTGACATGGTGGAGAAGCTGGTTTCAGCAGGGTGAATATGAGGCCAAGATAACAGATGTGAGTCTTTGGTAGGCCTGTTTTCTTCATTGTAATGCATTTCCAGCTGTCTGGCAAACTTGCACTGGAGCTCATGATGCGAATGGGTGAAGGGTGTTTCAGAGTGGATGCAGATCCACTATAAAGAGCTCAAAACATTTTGGGTTGTTGGGGCATATCAACATCTTCATCTTCCTTAATAGAACACAACTTTACATACAGGAGACCTTTTCCAACACTACTGTCTCGCCAGCAGAATCAACATGAAAAGTGCAATCTTCATAAAATCTATGCAAGTTCTTTCATTGTTGTTCTTGCCTGTGGTGCACATCTGTTTATTTTCTTGACTTCAGTTGCACATTACAAAATCACTCAGTACACGGATGGAAAATATTAGTGGGAACATTGACTGCAGCTGTCCTTTGCATAGCCTGATATTGTTTGCAACTCTGCCTTGTATACTTCTTTTAATGCTTTAACTAAAAATGAGTTCTTAGCCCTGGTCATTAAGTATCAACAATCCCATTTTCTCACTAGCCATAATGATGAACTTTAGCAGACTTTGGCTTTTATTAGAGTCTTTGGATATTTAACCATCATTCTCTTACCTGGCCCTACTGCCCTATTTTAGTTCACTACAAAGCAGAGTTTTGGCAATCCTGTTCTTTCATTATCTAAACAAACACAGTCCAGTAATGTGGACTTGCAATAAACAGTGTTGTTGGCCCTGTGGACTGAATCTTTCTGGCTCCTTTTGGAAAACAATATTGCCTTCTCCTATTATGTTAACTGTGGCTGATGAAAGAGCTCATCATTGGGTGCACTGTAGAGAGCAGTGCTACGTGTCTGGACTATATGAAATATGGACCTGACTGTGATGCTACTATGGCTCAGTGCTGTGCTTATCTGCCACTCTCAGGACAGACTTACACACTATCCCGTTTGGGTTTTCTCCTTCGTTTTTCTCCATGTGACACCAGTTCTGGACACTGGTCAAGCTAACCCAACTTAATGACATCATTCTAGAAAGCTGGATAGATAATAAAATTGAGCCTGGCAAAACTCTCTTAGGGTTAAATATAGTATGACTCTCTTTGGCATAGGTTTAATTGTAATTAAGCCAGAGTATTTTACTCTCTGTACAAAATGTTTTACTATGTATTTGTTCCTGGTGACCTTCATTTCTTTTTTCTTGAGGGGTATGGTTATGTCTTTATCTAATTGTGTTCATTTTGTGTTTATTCCTTCTTCCAACATATTAGTCACTTCTCCAAAATTAGACCATGCTAGATACCATAAGAAACATGGATGTGACCCCCAAAAATGCTGGTTGGTTTCATTCAATGTGACTCATTACCTTAATGTGGATCTAGAAATATTGATCTCTCTTGTGCTTGTTTTGCAGGTCTGAGTGACTCAGATTTTGACCACATAGTTAATCTCATTCAGCTTAGTCATGATGATAAAGATATGGCCTTTATATCATCTAAGAGCATGATGAATTTCTATCTCCCATAACATAAAAGCCATATCCATAAAACTCCAAGTTGGTGTGTTCTCTAGGCTGAATATTCATAAGTATTCATAGATAACTACATTATCCTAAGATTTGTGTATCCAGTGTGATATACTACAACCATCCCTGTAGTCTTTGAGGAATAAATAGAAAAGGCTTAATATATGTTTTCTAATCAGAGTCAGGATTTATCCCACAGGAAATCACATGACATTCTCTTCTCCCTTCCCCACAACTGTACAGCTTGAAACTGCTCTTTGAATTGACTACTCTCTTGACAATGATAGGATTTAGATTGTATTTTTATTTATTGTTGACCGTAAGGAATGAGGAATGGAATTTTAAAATATAAATAGTATAAGATAGATATAAATGGTATAGGTTTTGCTTCCTTCTTGAATGCTATTATGAATTCATATGTTACATGGGGTCTTAAACCTGATTGGATTCCATCATTTCCATGCCTGAATATCCATGACTTGAATGACTCTGACAAGGGAATAAAATATTAGATTCATTAGCTAACTGGTAGTAGTATTTCATATGCTTCTGAAGAACTCTAATGATATCAGAAATGAAGTAAACAATAAGGATCCTGAGTTGCTGCGTAGTCACTGCAACAAAATATTTAATTAAAAACAAAAGTATCCATGCATCATCCCTCTCGATGGAAGGGATGTAATGATGTTACATAGGATGTGTCCCGAAAGTACCACAGGAGCATCCCTGCATTGCTACTAATGGGGCAGGAATTTCAATAGTGTTACACACAGGAAATGTCCCTGAAGGGCTGTTGATGGGGAAGGGATATTTAACAGTGCTACACAGGAAGTACCTCTGCACTGTAACTGCTGAGACAATGTCAAAGCACTGCACGATGGGGAATGTTTTCAGCTTGGTGCCAGGCAAAAGATGACTCTTACTGCCAAAAAGAGACTGAAAATACCCTTCCTGCTGCCAGAGTGTGGTTAGAATGCTCCAAAATGCAGAGAAAATGCTGATTGTTCCAAAAAGAATGTAAAGAGGAGGGAGCTCTCCTACATGAGAAGAGTTGCAGGGCCAAGCAAATAAACCAAAGTCATTTATGAGGCTAACGTGTAAAGCAGGCAGCCAGCATTTCGGTGACCCAAACAAAAATCTCTGCAAAGGTTCAATGTGAAGTGAACTTTAAGCTTCTGCAGATTGGAAGCCTAGAACTATCAATAAGGACCCTGAAATAAGAAACCCACATCCATGTATACGGAAACAAGGCAGGGCATTTGTAGCAAACCAAAGAGGCTCCAAAAAACAGGAACAACAAAAGAGGAGAAGAGTTCAAAGTAAGCCAGCATAGATATCATCCCTCTTTCATGAGAGTTGAGAGATTTTAACAAATCCTTACTGAGAAGGGCATGAAGATGGAAATCTCAACACCACTGTTCTTGATGGTCATTCTGTAGTAAAGGTAGTCTCATGGTAACTGAATAGTAAAATACATTTAGTTCCCATTCCAAAGAGTAGATTTAATCCCTCAACAAATCCTTCCATGGACCTCAAAAACTCCTGGGTTTAAAATCTCCTCCAGGTATTGCAATTGATAGAAATTTAAATAGACTCTATCTGACTATTACAGTTAAGACTCTGGTGGACAAAATCAGGCAATCTGCCCTCACCATCCTTTGCAACATAAATTTATCCATGAAAGCAACATGGAAAATGCAACAGGCCAAATGTTCCACTCTATTCAGTCACTGGAGGTTACCTGGACTTTCTTTTCGTGGAAGGCAACAAGATTAGTATGAGTAAAGATATTGAATCTCTTCTCTCCTAAAAAGCCCTAGCACACATTTCTGTAGCCTGAAGGGTCTATGGCCAGTGAGTCTCTATGATCAGAGGTTAGAAATTAATTGTTAACATTTCTTAAGTCGTATGGAGTTGACCTAACAAATATTCTGACAGTAGGACAAATGTTGAGGCTAAATGAATGACTCCTCATTCCCTCGGTACCTCTGAATTCCTGATCATTCTTATGCTGCTATACATTTTTCTTTCTTTTACTAAATTTATCATCTTCTTATAAACTACATGATTATTTATTGTATCTATTATAGTTTGTTTGTCCCCTCTTATTGTTGGAATTGATGCCCCAGGCTTGTTCACTGATGCATCTCTACACCCAAAAATGTACCTGGTACAGAGTAATTACTCAAAATATATTTATTAAAAGTGTTGAATGAATAAATGTTATCAACCTCAATATTATATCTCATCCTCTTTGTAAGCCATTTTTATCTAGTTAGTTACATTCACATGGACCTAAACCTAATGGATTAATAAAATCTCCTTTTCTTATCAAAACAAGAACTCTTCCCATATTTCTCTATTACATTCTTAGAACAACTCTTTGTAGTCCCTTAGGTTACTACACTTTCGTTCACTTCCTGTTCCTCATTTTTCCTCATCCTCTATGTTCATGTCATCCTGTTAGCATATCCTACATATTCTCGTTAGCATACCTACATAATGGCCCCAGTTACGTCATTTCCACATATTATACCATAGTCTAAAACAGGAATAGCACTTAGGCGTCATCTAGCTTGCCAACTTAAATTTCTTGGTAGAGGCTTCCCAGAGAGCTGTGTTGAGAAGGATTCTGATGCCATTCTGAAAGTGTTCTGCTTTGGAATATGGATGCCTGTCATGGAGCAGGTAATGATGGCATATGATCCCTGGTCTAAGCTCTCATCAGCTCATACACTTAATGTAGCAAACTCCTTCACAGTGCCCAATTTTTAGGTCTTTCCACTGTAATATCTTTACTATAAAAGTTTTTTTTTTTTTTTTACTATAAAAGTTTTAAACCAATCTTCCTCAAAAATATTTTACCATGTTTCTGTCCCCTCAATAATTTATAATGGTCCCCTGTTGTCATCAAGTCATATCTTTAAACTAAATTCTAGACTTATCATTTACTGAACCCCCCCATTCTCAGAGATTTAATAATTTTGGATTTACCTACCCAGAATCCTTGCTCTAGCCATAGGATCTGCCTGTTTCCTTGCATGTCTTGCTTGGCACTGTCCAAGTCTATTTACACCATACTGCATGCTGCACCTAAAACGGTTGTTCCCCCTTTCCTTACCAAATACTTCCCTCATCTCTCAGAAAAATGACTTCTAGCAGTTTTCTATAATTAACCATACCTGACAGGTCACACTCTACCCCTCCTCGGGACTCCTACATTGAGTTTTACTTTTTTTTTTTTGACATGATTTTGTACATAAACACATACCTATATATCTTAAACAGGCAGGGCTGAACTATACATAGCATGTACCTGTGGTTCCTTCCTAGCACTAGGGTCAGGGTTTAGCGTTAAGAGGGAAATAGCCCACAGTGATTACAGACTAAGCCATACCACTTTCCCCTCTTGCTCGTAGCACTGAAGACATACTCAGTAATGGAGCTCAATGGATTTGCAAGTTGGAAGTAATGGGTTGGCAGTGGCCCAACTTCAGGGCCAGGTGTCTGGAAACTACAGTGGTTGTGGGTTAAAGGAGACTTGTATCCATCATTCTCAGATTCTTGGAAATAGTCATAGCCAGGCTGAGAAAAAGAACCATGGGAAATGTCCCAGTACAAATAGTTAGAGCTCAGGTGTCTAAAAAAGCTTAAGAGTTTAGGGCTTCCCTGTTGGCACAGTGGTTGAGAGTCCGCCTGCCGATGTAGGGGACATGGGTTCGTGCCAGAGTCCGGGAAGATCCCACATGCCACGGAGCGGCTGGGCCCGTAAGCCATGGCCGCTGAGCCTGCGTGTCCGGAGCCTGTGCTCCGAAACGGGAGAGGCCACAACAGTGAGAGGTCCGCGTACCGCAAAAAAAAAAAAAAAAAAAAAAAAAGCTTAAGAGTTTAAAACACTTGCTCCTTTCTAGAATCCATCCAAACTCTTTTCAAATCTGCCAAAGGTACTTACCCTCTTCATGTACTTGAGCACAGAGTTACTTTGTAGCTGTAAATGAGCCCGGCTGTGGAGTTCAAGATGACAAATCCCAAGCTGAACATATTTTAGAACCTGAAAACTGGCAGTGTTTTGTGGCTGTTCACCTCAAAAAGGGCTCTCTACTCTTATCTAAAGTACCCTCATCTACTGTCTCCAGCCTTATCATGAAAGCTTCATGGATTTGAGCCCTGAAAGAGTCATTCGGAAAGCACTGAGCATCTACAATATAGTAGCTACGATGCTCAAGGCTCAGGTAATTTAATACTAGATAATTCCTTGGGGGGATTTTGAGTCTAATAGTGAAGACAGGCCTATAATTAGATAATTTCATTTTGATGATCTAGATCTAAGATGAAAATATGAATAAAAGACAAAAAAGAACACAAAAGAGCACTTGAACAAGCCTTGAAGGTTTAAGAAGGACTTTCTGCAAGAGGTGTATTCAAACTGGGTCTTCCTAATTAAGCAGAAATTCACTAGGTGGAGGAAGGTAGCAGGGTTGGGGGAAGTGTGTTTATTTAAGTTATTAGGTTTTCATTATGAAGATAGAATGAGAAGTAGGACAAAGGTCTACTTTGTCCTCCACAAGAATGTTAGTGTTATTATGGCTGTATCTAGAAATAAATAAATACAAGCTAAATGCTACAAATAAGAACGTTGGGAGGCAGAAGGGGGTGGGGGATTAGGTAAGGGTGTGTCATTAGTGTGACATGTGAGGTAGTTCTTGAAATAAAGACAGAATTGCAGGGTGGAAAAATAGTTGGGGTAGCATAAGCCAGGGAATGGAGGTAAGAAAGCTCAAGGAATGTACAGGACACATGAAGAGTGCTACTTAAATTGAAATTTAGGATGTCTGAAGGAGAGTAATAGGGGATCAGTTACAAAAGGCAAGTTGGGCCCAGCTTGTGGGTAACTGAGACTGTCAGGATAAGGTGATTGGACTTTGTCATGTAGACCTTGGAGGACCATTGAAGGTGTTTGAGTGGGAGAGCAACATGATCAGAGTTACCCATTAGATAGGAGAAACCCATTACACAGGAGAAGTACATCAAATACACTGGAGACAGGGAGAGATGGAATTAAGGAATATGCTTTGAAAGCACTGCTTTCCTCTAGGTGAGAAATAATAAAGAACATGGGCAGTGTAGTAACAATGATAAGAAAATAATGAATTTAAGAAATGTTGCAGTATTGCATTGGTCTCTAGATAGGTGTGTTAATTTAGGGAGGCAGGGGCCCTCTTCTTATCCCTGCACTCCTGTGACTGCAAATGGCCCCTAGATCTACTATATAGCAATTATTCAGTTAATAATAAAAGAGCTTCTGATTTACTCATCCCAAAGGTCGGTTTCCAAGTTGCTACTCTACAATTTCAACTTATTTTACACAGACATAATAGAAATCAGATTCCCCCCACCTCCTGTGAGACAACCTCACAGAGTTGTTCTGATGAGATAAGAATAAAGTGTGTAGTACATAAAAGATACCTGATACGTACGCATTTATTAGTATTGTTAGCGGAGTTCTTGTGTCAGTGGCTACGTATAGGATTCATAAAAGGCCAGTCTCAATAACTGAGATAGGGTTCTCAGCATCATGTCTGCCCCTCACTTAACTTGGCATACAGAAAAAGGTTGGGGATGGAGACGATGGATGGGCAATTCAGGACACTTCGACTCATCAAATGACACTCAGCTCTGTACTGAGCATGGCAGAACACAAGCAAGATTCCTAAAATGAGTTTGGTTATAACTTATAACCCACTTGGCAATATAAAATTAATATATGCATGAAGTGACTTTTGACCAAGACCAATCAGGGCTGAAGAATGTGTTTCAGATTTTGAAGCACAAAGACTGATGGAGAAGAAAGTTCATCATTCTTTGTTTGCCATCTGCTGTAGTTAATCTTTGCCAAAGCTCTGATAAAGCCACCCTCATTCACAAAGCCTGTTTTGGTTCTAGTTCCCTTCCTTCCATCCCACACTACCCCAGTATATTGCCCTTGGCCCTTGGCTTTTCCGTTACAGACTCCATGGTGGCTTCACAGAGGTCTGATGTTAGCCCGATCCTCCTGGTTAGCATCACTCTTTCTTTATGATATTTGTGGGACTTAAAGATGAACCAGACAGACAAGAACTTTAAACTCTGTTATTGCCCTTCCTTGACACTTCCAACAAGTTAATTGTCTGTTTGCCTTCCTGTAATTACTTTAATTACATGCCATTACTGACTGACCATTAATAAATGCAAGTGTGTTTGAGTTTTCACAAATCTTACTTTTCTTACTCTCTGCAGAACTGCATCAAAGCTTTCACATGTGGTCAAAATAGAAAGTGAGGCAACTAAGCACATTCACATTTAACCTTTGGGGCTAAAGTGAAAAATAAAGAATAATTCATGAATGGGCTAATTGTTTTTACCCCGCTTCTGACACTGGCCAGCATTCTTTCTATAGTGGTTACATATATATGCAGTGTGCTCATTTATAATACAGCAAAAGTTAAAAGGGGTTGAGAAATAAAAGCTGCCTAATTGCTGCTATTATCTCAACTCAAGGAGAGAACTGCTGGGTGATATTACGAGGATCGAAAAACCACTGAAGATTTTATTGATGGAACACTTTTGCTCTAACTTCAAGCCACAGAAAATGAAGGTCATAATTTCAGTTTTATGAGCACCTGATTGGGCATTTACATCAAAAGAGCTCAACTAAGAGGAGACTAAGACAATATTCTCTCTGCCACAGTTTACTAGATTACATCACGTATCTAGTACAAAAACAGTTTCTCTAGTTTTATCTTTTGGTCAGCTTTACCAATGAAGTCAACTGCTAGCTTGAGAAAAATGAAATGTATAGAGAACGGTTAGTTAGATGCTCCCCACTACATCATTCCATACACACACAAAAATCATTAGTAAAAATACTGAATTCTGTGACTGTTTAGATACTTCCAGCATAATTCGCTTGCTTATTAAAGCATTAAATAGACTAAATTTTTTCATAATGATAGCAATATGCTCTTCTCCAAATATAAAATGATGATGTTAATCCCTAATTACTGTAATTTGTGATTTGAGTGTTTTTCTTGTGGTGAAAATGGGTTATGCCAGGTCATTCGTGATCTTTCTCTGCTGTAGACCAATGGCAACATTTGAGAGGAGGCTGGCGAGGGCTGAGCCTGTGGTCTCTGTAGCTATGGAAAAGCAACTTAAATGTGTTATCTATCCAGGTGAACTCAAAAAGGTGGCGTCATTAGCGCCCAGGTGTTCCTTATTGGATACTCTACCCAGGTTATTAGGACTGATAACATAACTTACATGCTGCTTCCTGTAGGAGTTCATGTAGTATTTGAAAACATGCATCTTTTTGCAGAAATAAAAACCCAAACACTAGAATTAATTCCAAAAAATGATATATTTTCCTGAAATTTGGGGCATATCTAGTTTGTGAATCTAGTCAGTAAATTTTGGTTAAATGAATTAGGGAAAATAAAATATATTCCACTTTATGAAACATCAGTTTTCTGATTCATCTACATTGTTCCCACACCATGAGCCTTTAATCATACAATATGATCCTTCTACAAGACTGCTTAGTAGTACTGTCTCCTCCTTCTTTGAATGCCAACATCTTTTTGGATGAAAGATAGATTTGTACCTAAAGAAATCATCTGCCCAAGGCCTCTTGGTAAAGGAGGGAAGTGAGAGTGTGCTAAGAAAATAAATCGACTGGAGTTAGGAAAAAAATCTGAGAAATGGAGCAGGAGTTGTCTTAGGATGGGGTAAATGGGATGAGTTCATGGGCAAAAAATTAAACAACTGACTGAATTAGGTCAGACAGTTTGCTTGAGCACGTTAGCTCTAGTCTATGTCCACAGTTCCTCCATCCCTATTCCCAGAGTTTGTTTCTAAAATGACTTCAGGTTTGGGGGATTTTTTGTTTTGTTTTGTTTTGTTTATTTAGTTTTTGGGGGAGAGAGGAGCATGGGAAAGGTTGTAGATAGGGTAATAGATAGGTGGAAGAAATAGTACCTAACTCAAACTGTTTCTAAGCTCCACCATTGATTTACGTTTAATTGAACTTGAAAATAATGTGTATTGGACTTACCTGGTGGCAAAGTGGTTGAGAATCTGCCTGCCAATGCAGGGAACACAGGTTCGAGACCTGGTCTGGTAAGATCCCACATGCCGCGGAGCAGCTAAGCCTGTGCGCCACAACTACTGAAGCCTGCGTGCCTAGAGCCGCCCTCCGCAACAAGAGAAGCCACCACAACGAGAAGCCTGCACACTGTAATGAAGAATAGCCCCTGCTCGCCACAACTAGAGAAAGCTCACGCGCAGCAACAAAGACCCAATGGAGCCCCCCAAAAATAAAATAAAATAAAAAATTAAAATTAAAAAAAAGAAAATAATGTGTATCAAATTCTCAGATTCTTCACATACATAAAATGAGTATAATAATTAAGTCCATCTCCTTTCATCAAATAAAAGCTTATATTTAAAGGTTGTAAACATCATTTAGAATTCTCCATAAATGGAATGAGATAAAGCCTCTCCCAACCTGATTTGAATAACGTTAATAGTTTATTTCTCTACCAACTCCTCTGTGAAATCTGTGTTTAAACTAATCACCAGTCTTGAGAGTAGAGCTAAATGAATGAATGAATAAAGTGTCAATATCTCAAATGTAGAATCTTTTTCTATCTGCCTTTGCTTAGAATGCCCTACCTATCTCCTCTGCTTGGAACATGCCCAGGTCTCCTTCACGACCTAGGATAAATGTCACCTCTTCTATGGTACAGGTCTTCCCCCCAACAATTCTCTTTGTTCTACCATACTCTGCACAAACTCTCACTAGACCACTAGAGCCCCACCATTTATCAGCATCACTGTGAACAACTTGAGGGAAGTGCTCACTACTGGCTTGGTACTTGTATTAGTCAGGACAAGCTCCATTATTCAAGTCACAAACTGACCCCCAAATCTCAGTGACTTAAAATGACAAAATCCTATTTCTTGCTCATATTTTATGTCCAATGTGGGGTCAGTAGAGACTCTATCCACATAGTCACTCAGGGAGCCTAGTTGACGGAGACTCCATCATCCTGTAGCTATATCATCTAGAACACGTGTCTCCTTGATTGCCATAAAATCATACCATAAAATCATGAAAAACTGTATATGTGCTTTCATTTCCTCAGTCTGGAAGTGACACACTCATCACTTCCACTCATGGTCACAGCACCTTGCCTAATTGCAAAAGGATCAAGAAATATAGGGGAACAAAGGGAATATTAGCTGAGCATTACTGTCTTTCCCTCAATACTCTATTAAAGTATTGTTAAAATGTCCACACTTCTCTAAGCAATCTACAGATTAAATGTTATTCCTATCAAAATCCCAATGGCACTTTTTATATAAATAGGAAAAACAATCCTAAAATTCATAGAGAACCACAAAAGACCCAGAATAGCCAAAGCAATTTTAATAGAAAAGAATAAAGCTGGAGGTATCACATCCTGATTTCAAAATATATTGCAAAGCTTTAGTAATTAAAACAGTATGGTACTGGTATAAATACAGATATAAAGATTCGATGGAACAGAACAGAGTTCAGAAAGAAACCCACAAATATGTGGTCAACTGATTTTTGACAAGGGAAACAAGAAACACAATGGGGAAAGAAAAGTCTCATCAATAAATTGTGTTGGAAAAACTGGATATCTGCATACAAAAGAATGAAATTGGACCCTTACATTACACCATACTTAAAAATAAACTCAAAATGGATTAAAGACTTAAATGTATGACCCGAAACTATAAAACTCTTAGAACAAACATAGGAAAAAAGCTTCATGGCACTGGTCTTGGCATTGATTTTTTGGATATGACCAGAAGCATAGGCAACAAAAGCAAAAATAAACAAACATAAACTATGACAAACTGAGAAATTTCTATACAGCAAATATAACAATCAACAGAGTGAAAAGTCACCTTATAGAACAGGAAAAAAATAATTGCAAGCCATATATCTGACAAAGGATTAATTTCCAAAATACATAAGGAACTCCTATAACTCAATAGCAAACAAAAAAACAAAACAAACAAACAAACAAAAAATCACCCAATTAGAAAATGGGCAAAGGATTTGCATAGACATTTCTCCAAAGAAGACATACAAATGGCCAACCAATATATGGAAAGGTGCTCAAGATTACTAATCATCAGGGAAATGCACATCAAAAACACAATGAGATATCACTTCAAACCTGTTAGAATGGCTGTCATCAAAAATAAATAGATAAACAAACAAACAAATAAATAAATAACAGGTGTTAGTGAGGTTTTGGAGAAATTGGAACCCTTGTTCACTTTTGGTGGGAATGTAAAATGGAGCAGCTGCTGTGAAAAACATTATGGAGTTTCCTCAAAAAATTAAAAATAGAACTATGATATGACCCAGCAATCCCACATCTAGGTATACAACCAAAAGAATTGAAATCAAGATCACAAAAAGATTATTTCACTCCCTTGTTCACTGAAGCATTATTTACAATAGCCAAGATATGGGAGCAAACTAAATGTTCATCAACAGATGAATGGGTATAGAGAATGTGGTATATTCATACACTGGAATATTATTCAGCCCTTAAAAAGAAAGAAATCTTACCGTTTGTAATACTGTGGATGGACCTGGAAGAGATTATGCTACGTGGAATAAGCCAGTAACAGAATGACAGATACTGCATGATTCCACTTACATGAGGTAGTTATCATAGTCAAATTTATAGAAGAAGAAAATAGAATGGTGGCTGCCAGGGGATGGGGGGAGGAAATAGGCAATTGTTCAATGGGTATAAATTTATAGTTATACAAGGTGAATAAGTTCTACAGAGCTGCTGTACAACATAGTGGCTATTGCTAACAATACAGTATTGCACACTTAAAAATTTAAGAGGGTAGATTTCTTGTTAAGTGTTCTTACCATGAAACAAAAACAGAAACAATAAAAAACAAAGTGACACAAGATAACTTTTGGACGTGACAGATATTTTTATTACTTTGGTTGTGGTGATAGTACCACAGGTGCTTGAATATGTCCCAAATCATCAAACTGTATACATTAAATATATGCAGTTTTTTGCCTATCAGTTATATTTCAGTAAAGCTGTAAATACTCTAGTAAGCACTAGGGAAACAAAAATGATTAAGACTTAGTGCCTTCTTGCTTGTAGCACTTTGGCATAGATACTGAATGGTTTTAATAAAGCCAGTACCTACTAGAGTAATGTTGCATAAATGGACATTTCATTGAGGTCACACAGTCCCTTTGAGAAGAATCATATTTTAAGATGACTCTTTGGAGTCATGTAACAGTTGCTGCAAAAATATACTCAAAAGTTTAAGACTTAATGCCATGTACCCTTTGATACATGCAATTAACTTAGGGATGCTTAGAAATAAAAGTGTTTGTAATTTATGTTTATGGTAATTTCATGGGAAAATAGAAAAGATCCCCAATGTATTGAGCAAACATTCCACAACTAATTAGGCCATTTACTCCTCAATCCACTTCTCCTCTAAACTGAAAGGAGAGAGGCTTCTGGCTAAGAGATTCTGACCCCGGTGGCGACAGGGAGGGTCTGCCTTCCTCTAGGCTCGGTTGTAAGCCTGTCTCAGGCAGCCCTCAGGCTTCTTCCGGTCTCAGTTCACTCCACAAGCCCACAAACAAGGCAACAAGCTGACAGGAACTAAGCCAGGATTCTTGGCCTTCTATTCTCCCTCATGCGCCAAAGGGAAAGGAGGCCACCTTCCAATATCCAGCCAGATAGGAATTAAGCCTCCTCCTCCTCCTCCCCTCTTCCTTTACCCTCGCCAGACAGCCTGTGGACAGCCTTCTCAGGCTTCCGGCTCTCCTAGCCAACTGGGAAAGGAACGGCCTTTCCAGACCCTGTGAGCTCGCCAACAAACCCTTTTTTTCTACTCAAGAGCCAGAACTGGGAGATTACAAAGCCACTGTCACAAAATGGTCTCTAATAGGGGTTTTAAGAGACCAAGGGAAAGAAAGAATTTCTGGGTCAAAGAAAAAGAAAGACAGTGGCGAGTTTCTAGCAGTGCAGTCATGGTTTTCTATAGTTTGCTGATAAGCAGAGGAAACCTTTTCCTTCCAAGGGACCCCAGGCAGGCTGGAAGATGTATTTCTGAAATCTGTTCAAAGCCACATTTCATTAGTTTTATTTTATGAGAAGCTTTCTTTTTGCGCATTAACCCCAATTCTCTAACGTATGAGAAATTTTTGATACTTTATGAAGAGACATAAATGTTGGTACCAGATCTCTGTTTCAGAGGTAGACTTCCTGGGGACTTGGTGAGAAAGCAGCTAGAGACACCCGTTCTTGCAGATTGCATTCGTGTGTGCCAACAGACTCAAGCATGACTACTGAACTGAACCTGTGGTGCGGATCTCCTCCAAGGTTAGCCTTAGTGTTTCTTGGCCCAGGAACTTCCCCAGCCCAGCCACAGACCTCTCTCAAGTGGTACTGATTCTCTAACTTGGCCTGGTATTACCAGGGATCCACTGGGCTCTACAAATCACAAATATTCTCCAGGGCCGGTTTTAGATTGGCACCAAAGCTACCTTTGAGGCAGCCAAGGAGAAAGGCCTAGTGAGTAGCAGGTACTGCAGGGCTGTGTGGCCGGTGTGAGACCACCTTACCTTTCTATGGAGGACTGACTGTCCAGCTCCTCTTCTAACCATTTTCCAGGCCACCAACAGTATTAGCAAAATATTTTTTCTCAAGCTGACCCTAAAGAAGAGGTACTGTCTGAATCTGTACTTCCTAGGAAGTTCCCATGATTCTTATGGGAACAGAGCACTGTCTAACTCCAATTACTTACAGTTTCTAATGTAGGTCCTAGACAAGGCAAAAATGTACTCTTAAGCTCTTCCTCCAGAAAAATGGCTTTCTCAGCCCTCTATGTCTACATAACTATTAGCCACCAGGCAAGTAGTTCTTGACAGAACAAAAGCACATTCAACCCTAAAAGTGAATGACCTTCTAACTTAGACTGCAGAAACCAGTTCCAATCATCAAATCAACATTTTCCAGCATCAACAATTTAAAATCCATTCTTCGCCCAGCACTCCTTTGTATATATATGTCTCATTTAATCTTCAATACAACTTTATTATATTGATGTTACTCATATTTTTCAGATGAGGAAGATGAAGCTCAAGGAGAAATCAAGTAACAAGATCAGTGTCACACAGATTATAAAAGATGCAGGCAAGATTTGACCGCAGGTGTCTTTGGCCACAAAGCTCCTTTTCTTCTATAAATCTAGGCATTCACATTCCTCCAATACCGTCCTGGAGCCATTTTGGATGGAGTGAGATTGCATGATTGGGAAGCAGGTAACACTCTATTCAAGCATTCTCATTATCTCTTCCAAACTGACTTTACCTGCTTTGCATATTGGGTTTTTATACAAGATTTTCTTTGAAGATAAGAAAAGTTGGACCACAGAACAATACACCATCTGTCCTCCTATTTCAGGCTTTCTGCTTAGGAAAAAATAACAGCTAGAAGAGCAATATATGATTACTGAGGTAACTTCTAAGGATAAGATTTCTGAGAGATCCTATGGCACATTAATCAATTACCATGTTAACTTACTAGACAATCAGATCATACTGCATACTCCCTTGTGGCCCAAATTTTGTCTCACAGACAAAAACTGTAATTAAGGAAAATGAAAATGACTGAATTTCAGACTCATTTAATGTGTTTTAAGTTTGGGAGAAAATATCAAATTTCCCCAGCTCTTCTGATTTGGAAAGGATAGGCTATTGACAATAAGGACAAATTAATTTGTAAACCAAATACTGCCACTAGTTAACTAAGTGACCTTGGTCAAGACATGACACTTCCTGGGCTGCAGTTTTTGAAAATGTCATCCATCTTTAACATTTTCTGGTTTCTCTGTACAATAGGGGGTAAGAGAATGCACAGGATGTTAGAACCCACCCTAGTGTCTAGTATAGTGGCACTTTGGCCTCTTTAAAGAAGGAAGAGGCAATGCCAAGACATGTGGCCTCAGAGCTGAGCTGTCATAAGTGGCTCCCCATCAGTCATAATTGCCTTCTGGCTTCTTGCTGATCTCAGTTAGCCTTGCTTTCCAATGATAAAACATGTTTATCCTCTTTTCTTTTCTTGTCTCTTCTCTCCCCTTCTCTTTCTTCGTGTGTGTGTGTGTGTGTGTGTGTGTGTGTGTGTGTGTGTGTGTGTGTGTGTGTGGCAGTCCAGCAGAACTCTGATCATCTGAGGTTGGTATATTTCAGGAACTATTTCCCTTTCTCCTGATTTCTCAGCCTCAGATGTTACTATCAGGACTTTACTTAACAGCTGTGCTGAGCACCTTCTTCAGAGAGGTACTCCCAGATAGAAACAAAGAACAAAGTCAAAAGCCGCTTACTTTGGTAGTCTAGCTCCTCCCACTAGGTCCAGACCCCAATCTGGCCCCCAAACCAAGTGATCTGGACCTGTGTGTCAGGCTGCCTCTCTACTGCCATCTCATGGTGAGCCAGCCTTTTTCTGAGAATTAACCTTTCCATTGGTGCAGGGTCTCATGGACAAAGCAGACATAAAAATTAGGAAAGGTCCTGTCCACAAGAGCAGCAGTCTTTATTACAGATTGCATAGGACATGAAGGTTGGAAATAACTAGAGAATGACTGAATGGTTTGTAGTTTAAGCAAGGAGTATATCAGCACTGATTCAAGAAATAAGAAAAAGTTACTTAGAAGAAAAGGGAATCCTGAATATTCTGAGTCCCATCTTTTTTCATGGGAGTGGGAACTTTAAAAATACTCGAATCTTGGAGACCCATTTATAGGGATTAACAGACTTAAAATTGTACCAAGAGTCAACAATGGTTTCAACACCATCACTATTAATGGTCTATCAGTGTCTCCCAGGGTCTGTACAGATGTTCACAGTTACCATGATACTCACTTAGTCACCCTATAACACTGTCACTGTTTGAATAGAACGGCTTACTGCCCTAATCCTGCTCCCTCAAATATTCAGGAGGCAAAATGGTCACATTTCCCAGTCAATTAACAGTCTTTCTTTGGTACTTGATTGCTTCTTCTTGCGTCACTTGGTCATAATCAGGAGTAGTGCCCTCTATATACACCACACAACTTGCCCTGCTCTGTCAACTGCCTGCCCTACATGGCTGTTACAGTATACATATTTGGTTGTGAAAAGAAAATACTTGACATGGATTTAAATTTGGAAACACCCCTGTAAGGCATGTTCGGTGTATGGCATGCAGCAAACTGACCTAGATTATTATTCAAATGGTGTGCTCTGAAGCAGTGCCTCTATTATTTAATTTCTCCTCCTTTTGTGTTTTTCTAAATTGGCAATGCAGGTTTAAAAAATCAGGGTAAAACTTGTATTTTGATCTATACTAAATCAAGAATCCAATCTGAAGAGCTAACCCAACCAGACAACTTAGCACTAGTCCAGTGATAGTACTGAAGCACAAATCCATATTAGATGATAGATATTTCCTTAAGAAGAATAAATCTTCCAAGTTCAAACTTAAATCAAATAGCAGTATACACATGTGGAAGAGACATAATTGCAAAAGACCCATGTCTTACCGTTAGGAGTCTTCCTCAGGATTCCAGGCTGTCAATCTGTGGCCAAGAGATCCAAGGCTCTGCATTCTATAGGAAATAGGAAAAAAAAAAGAAAAACAGACATTAAAATAGCTAAAAATGCAGTGAAAATGCATTGCCTGAAGTTTACTAAACAAAGAGAAAATAAATTGGTATTAGGTTTATAATCCCAGTTTATCTAAGCAATTCAAGGCCTTCAACCAAAAAGATTTCTCCATACAGAACCAATATGTGAGCCAACAGCCTTGTACAGGGCCTTAGAAAGCAAGCAATGTGGTTACTACAGGTAATAAGACTGTGTTAAGTAGAATAAGGACACGGATGAAATAACACCAAGGCACATATGACAATGTTAATGCCTTTTCAATTAATTCTGCTGAGTTCAAGGAAAAAGTCTTATTTTGATTAAAGTATGTCTCTCATTTTGCTAATCTCTCTTTTAACTAACATAGGTCTTGGCAGACCACAAGATTCAGTAAGTATTTATTAATCATGCTTGTTTGTATTGTATTTATATTTTTCACAAGCCATAGGAGTTTTCATTTACCTACTTGTGGTAGAGATAAAGTGTTGCCTTTTAAGGTGGTTATAAGTTTGAGTCCATTTATTTAAAAAAAACTTAAGAAAATAATAGTACTTCTGATATACCAATATGGGAAAAATCATGAAGGTAATAAGTAGGCGACTACATTTGTGTACTATTTATATAAATAAGAGAGGTAAGCATACATGGGAGATCGGAAGCTACATTAAGACAGAGTCAAGTATTTCTTTGTTAACCTTATCTCCAATATCTAGCACAGTACAAGGCATATAGTAGATACTTGATAAATGTTTTCAAAATAAATGAACAAATAGACAAATAGCTTTTGGAGAATCTGAAATACGCTTAGATATCTGAGCTGCTGATGGACATGGAACAGGGCGTGTCTATTAGTATTGTAATTCTAATATCTAGTACGGGTACTTGATCTAACAATACTCCGTGAACCCTTGTTGAATGTAGAATTGAACAGGCTTAAGTGTCTTAAGAAAATTCTTCAGAAAGAAAAAAAACAGTGAACACCATTTTGATGTCCCACTCCCCTCCCCCGCAAAAACAAACAAACAAACAAACAAAAACAACCTTACAGCAATAGTTCCAAAAGTTCCTGGGTTTAGATGACGGCATTCCAAAGTTCAGGCAATAAGGGGTGCACTGCTATAAAGAATTTAAAAGCAGTAATACATCCACCTAAAAGCATATCTGACTTTTATCATCACCATGCACTGATAATCCTCAACCATATCGGTGATAAAATACTCCTCCTCACCAGGCAGATCGCTCCCATTGTCCCCCACTTGGTATACCACTGGCTTCAGAAAAGATAGGCTATTTACCTAAACTACGTAAGAAATTATGCTAAGGAATTTGGCAGTGACAGACTTTCTGTATCCAGAGACCTCAAGAGTTCAAGGGTCAATGGTAAGAGAAATCTAGGAAAAGTTTTCTATAGAGAAAATTCCAAGGGATCCTGGACAGGGTGGAGTAGATGGACTTTGTTTTAGGAATCATCCTGAATGGTTTCCCAGTGTGTTGTGAAAGTAAGTGAATATAGCCCAGAGGCAGGACTACTTCTGGTTTGAGTATTACCAGTTGGGGACAATTTCATCTGTGCCATTTAAACCTGGATATTGGATATTGGCAATTGATCTGTGCTTTCTTGACTGCTGTAGAAGATAACCAAAGAACAGTGTTGCTTTAATATCTGGCCCCTAATAAACTAAGGGGCTGTCATCAGCAGATGGTCTTATGGAAGGTCTTGAAACAGATGCTCTTGATACCTCTCTGCTCTGAAATTGCTTTCCATAATGTAGCTCACTTCATATCTAGTGTTACCTCTTTCAGGATTATCACCTTAGCTGACTGTGGGCCTTGCTGACTTGTTCTCCTTCTCAGATCCCAGCATTCATTCCCTTAAACTAAGGTTATGAGTCAGATGATTCTTGCTTCTCATTGCCTGCCTCCTAGCTGAGCTAGTGCTCAGGGTTTAAGCCATTTGTCTCTAGACCATTTTACTCCCTGTTCAGTCACAATGGTTGAAGCAGTCTCAATTTCTACTAATGCTGTTAATTCAAGCCAAATCTGCTATCATGAGAGAACTCCAATGATAGAAATCACTGTCAGCTGCACCTGATTTTCAACAATGAAGAAACACAGATATGAATATATATATGTATATATATATACACACACACACACACACACAAATACGTACGTGTGTTGGTATACATATATAACTGTATATAGTATCACATATTATTTAAATTAGAAAGGAGGTTGAAATTGCTGATTGCCTTGATTGTTTTCTATTTCCAACAAGAAGGCAGTGAGATATAATGCAGCAAGTGACAAACAGTGGCACAAGCCTGTTATTTACATAACATGTAGACAGGTCTATGCTTCACCAAGCACTGTTACGTAAACTGCCTCATCTGAACCTCAAAACAACCCTGTTGATTTATTATTTCCCATACGACAGATGAGAGAAAACTAAGGCACACAGAAACAGAGAAACTTTTTGCAGATCACATCGTTAATAGAGGATGGGGTTCAAATTTGTCTTCTTTCTACTTGCCGCTCTAGCAGGCACATCTACTAAATGGCATCAATTCTGCTGGGTTAGGTCCTACAGAAACCCGTGATGGTACAGAACTATATAAATTTTCCCTTAGCACCCTGTTAGAGAAAGCATAGAGACAATACCCTCAGACCAAGCAAAATGCCATGATATGTAAAAGGAATGTGATAACGTAGAGCAACCAGCCCACCCATTTCCTACAAATCTAGATTGACTCTTACAAGTTTATCCCTAATTAAACAGCCTTCTAAATTCCTCCACCTCTTCCTTTACTTCTAAATCTACCATTTAGCTAACATTTTCAAGTTATTTTTTCCTACAAATTTGCTGGCCTTCTTGCATTGCCAGCCTTCAAACGTTTAATGAGAACACACTGGGCATAAGGCCTTGAGTCAACTCACCTTCCTGAGGTTGTATTTTCTAGCAAGCATTAGCATAAATACCAGCAGGTTTACATCATAATTACTTTAATTCCCTTGGCCCCAACAGACCTGGGGTACTGTCAATCCACGATGATTTCAGGGGTAAGGGATGTTTACTGGTCCATGAAACATAAATTACAATAAATGCTTGGAAACTTGGCACACCACTTCTAAAAGGATCCCAACTTTGCATCAGGAGGACACAGGGCTTTCTCACTGATGTGAGCAAATCACAATTTTCTAGGTCTTCAGGTTTTCATTTATAAAACAAGGATCAAAATTCTCATCTTTACATTTTCTCCATGAAAATTAAAAATATGAACATTTTGGCATCTGAAAAGTATGTCAGAAGAAAAGCATGTCAGAAAAGTATGTGTCTCCCTGGAGAAAACCACTAAGTAAATATTACTATAAAATTGGCAAGACCCTTTCCTTTCTCTTTTCATAAAAGAGTTTAGCACCACTGGCAATGGTGCAAAGCAAGTGTCTAAGAAGTAAGAATTTTAAATGGCATGTGGACAATTATTTACACACACATGAATGTACAGAGATCTATATTTAGGGACTTATTATTAATAACCAGACAATTAACAGTGGTAGAGGCTAAAGTTAAAGGCCCAGTTTAAGTGATTACAGCTTTATGGGGGATATTACCATTTTTTTATACAATAAAGATCCATATATCATTAGTCAAAGCATATTTATTGATTATTTAACATGTGCAAAGCACTGGGGAAATAGGACTGAAGAAGTTCTTGTGTTTATTGAGCACATACCATATTCTACATGCTGTGCAGGAGCATTTGCTTGTGTATTTGTGAGTAGTGAGGGTTGGGGGGTAGGGACGAAAAAGAAGTATAGGAGAGAGGAACGGAGAATTCTAGCTCGAGTCTCAGTTCTATTCATCACTGGGATTCATACATATCTTGTGGAATTATTTTTCTATTTGCACAAGGGACTTAGGAACTTCTTAAGTGAGTGCTAATTCAGACAAAACCACTTGGTCCATGACAAGACCTCATTTATCAGTGAGATAAGGCAATCCATGGGACTGTCACTTTGATTTGTGTTCTGACCTAATTGTGCATGGACCCATGTATATGGCACTTGTCTATTAAAGAGGTATTTAAATTAAATGTGGGAGAGAGAGAGGAGAGAGTTTCCATTTTGGCAAGGGTGCAGGTGGTTTGTACATATGGAGGACTGCAAAGCATACAATATAACTTTGGCATCTTGAGAGTCTACCATGGCAGCATACCAGTAGCCCCTCAAACCAATAATCTCAGAAAAGTGAAAAGCAGACCTGGCCATACAATATACTGCAGGCAGATCTGTGGGTATCAGGAAGCTTGGCCCTTGGCATGAACCTGGGCATTGGTAGCAGTGGTTTGATATGAAGCAGAGACCACAGGTATGTCACCAAAGGCACCTGAAGCAGGATGGGGTGGGAGGTGGAATGTCTAATGTCATACAATACTGAATGCATACCTTAATGAGTACATATGAGACACCTCTAGGGACACCATGCTACAGGGGCTGAATTTATTAGAATAGCAGTGATTGGTCTACCTGCATTAATACTTTTTAGTATTTATTATTTATATGACTCTGGAAAACAAGTTTTACACGGAAAGTATATTTAACAGCAATGACAATGAAAGCTCATTGTCCTCATCTTACTGATAAAGAATTCTAACCCTCCAAAATGAAATCTCTTTTTAGGGTCACTATATAGGTTGAATGGTGGCCCTTAAAAAGATACGTCCATGTCCTAACCCCTGGAATCTCTAAATATTACCTTATATAGCAACATATTTGATTAAGTTTAGGATCTTGAGAGGAGGAGTTTATTCTGGATTATCTAGGTGGCTCTTAAATGCAATCGCATGTACCCTTATAAGAGAGAGGCAGGGCTTCCCTGGTGGCACAGTGGTTGAGAGTCCGCCTGCCGATGCAGGGGACACGGGTTCATGCCCCGGTCCGGGAAGATCCCACATGCCGCGGAGTGGCTGGGCCCGTGAACCATGGCCGCTGAGCCTGCGCGTCTGGAGCCTGTGCTCTGCAACGGGAGAGGCCACAACAGTGAGAGGCCCGCGTACCGCAAAAAAAAGAAAAAAAAAAAAAAAGAGAGCGAGGCGGAGAGTGTTTTGGAACGGACACACAGAGAAGAAGACACGCAGGAGAGAAGGAGGCAATGTAACCACAGAGGTGAAGATTGGAGTGATGCCATCACAAGCCTGGAGCCACCAGAAGCCGGAAGAGGCAAGGAACAGAGTCTCCCTAAAACCTCCAGAGGAGTCAGGCTTTGCTGACACCTTGATTTCAGACTGCCAGCTTCCACAACTGTGTGTAAGAGAATACATTTCTGTTTTAAGCCACCCAGTCTACGAGAATTTGTTAACAACCGCCATAGGACTAAATACATAGTCACACAATTAAGTAGCAAGAGGAAGCGAGATGTTTCAGATCTAATTTTGTCTGACTTTAGAATCTGTCTCTTTGGGCCCCTCTGGGATGCCTCCCTTATGCCATCAACATATGCTGTGGCCATACGGTTCTTGGGCCACAGATACTTACTTACCATCTACTTTAGTCAAAACCACTCTCTATCTGGAAATCACTAAAAATTGCTGTATATGTTACCATTTAAACAAAATGTGTATGCAGTAAAGGCTGCAGCAGTTGAGACAAGAGAACTTGTTATGGGCAGAGATTATCAGGAAAAATTGTATGAAGGAGAAGGTTTTGAATTATGAGGAAAAGGACACACATAATTGCATAATTGGGAAGGACCAGGTAGAACATTTGTGGGGGTCTCTGAAGAACAGCTTGAGCAGTATTTCAAGGGGAAAATTACAAGCCCCATTCAGAGTACACTGTGTAAGCCAGCTTGCAATTGAAAGTCTTGCGCTTAAATGAAAAACTAATTAGATTTACATCCTGGTTGTTTCTGTTATTTCTATAGTGGATTGTTACTATCCTTTCTGGAATCTGAGGTATTCTTATTTACTTACTGAAGATCCTTCTCTTAAAAAAAATTACTTCCCACATCCAAGATCATTATTGAATTGGTTTTATATCTACGTCTCTTTATGGTCAGAAATTTTCTTTCTGTCTATGTGCCTCTTTCAATGCCATCTGTTTTGCTAAGGGATTTAGTGAATTACAAGCCAGACCAGCAAAATACATATCATAAATGCTGGGTTCTTGAAAAACAAGTTTAGCTTTACTTCAGCCCTTCACCCCCTCCACCAATGGTGAATTAAGTCATCTTCATGAGAGATAAAATTACTTATATTCCTGCCTAACCTTAATAACCAAAAAAGGCCTTTTATCTATTAATTGTAAATGAGCAATCACAATTTGCTATGGCTCACAGAAACAGGAAAAAACAGTAACAACAAGCCACCACAACTAATGTGTTTTTCATTTTCTCTGTGAACCTGAACAACTTGGTAGTCTTAACTCTAGTTCATTACTACCAATGATTTAATCTCTATGGCAGAGAAGCAAGAAATATGTTTATGTCCAGGGTAGTAACAGCGTCACTAAGATCAATACTCACAAGTACTGTAGGAAACAGGTTCAGTTTTTGCAAAAACACCTATATGTTTCCCACCTGAGAAGAACAAGGCTGAGATGGGGCATTTGGGGTGTGGCTTTCACCCTCTAGAGCTATTGGTCAGGCAACATACAGTAGCACTTTCTTGCTACATAAGGCACAGAGCTAGGGAAAGTGGGGAATAAAAAAGGTTTAAAGTGTCATCTCTGCCCTAAAATTCTAGTTGGGGAGATGAGAAACAATGTCTTATTATTTTAACAGTCCCAAACAATCAAAACCAAAGGAACCTCAAATAAGAGTTCAAGACAACAAAAATAGCACAAGATAGGACACATTTAATTATCAATAATTGCTACAGGATGTCAGAGAAATAGAGAGAATATATCATACTGGAGTGGTCTGGAAAAACTCCATGGCAGTACCAAGATTCAAAATGAATTATGCTAGATGGATATAAAAGGCCACAATCAATATCTAGAATCACCAAATGGTACCTTTATGGATATTCAATATACTCTGGTAATGCACGAGGAATGTGTTTCTCATGTGGCAGGATCAAATCTGCTGTGAACTAACTTGAACCAGTGCACATCTATAGCCTTTTTCTTCTAACACAGTATAAATATGAGTATGCAAATAGACACACACATTTCCTTTACCTATTATACAAATGTGTCCTGCAAGTGGAAGTTCTAATCTTATGGATTTTATCCCTTTGGAACTATTTGTGTGTTTGTATTGACCTTAGTTCATCCTTCTTAAATTAACATAGGAGGACCAGATTTTCCATTCCAAGTAGAATGACTCATCTAAGTAGAGAAAGCAATAAAATTTCCAAGAAGGAGCCTCTTCCTATCATCCTGTACACCTCACTTTATCAATAAGAATTTACTTGGAGATATTAGGAGTAGTAGTAGTAGCACTACTACTACTCATTTTAATGATGGAAAGATTCTGGTCCCATGCCATCTATTATATTTTCATACAATTATCAAGTTTGACAGACAAACCTCCGATTTTCTTGTTCTACCAGATTCAACTTAACTATTTATCTGACAAATATTACAGAATGCCTACTTTATACTAAGCAATGTTTCAGGCACTGCAGTTACAATGGTAGTGGCAGGGAAGGTAAAAGGTCTGCATGTTCATGGAGTTTACATTCAAGTGTGTGTGTGGGGGGGGTGTGGGGGGTGTGTGTGGATGTGTGTTGTGGGGGAGACAGACAATAAACAAGTGGTACAGTGACTAAAGGTAATTCAGATTGTGAGGTATCTGCTATGTGGAAATAACAGTGATGTGATGAGATGGTGAGTGACTGTTGGGGGTGGTGGAAGTGGGAGTGCAGTTACTTTAGATGGTGTGGTCACCAAAGGCCTCTCTGAGAAGGTCACATTCAAATTAATAACTGAATGAAGGGAAGAGTGGTCCAGGTAGGGAAAAGAGCAAGTACGAAGGCCCTACGGTGGAAGTGAGCTTGTTCAAGGATAAGCAAGAAGATCAGCAGGGCTGAAGCAGGGTGAGAGGGGAGTGTTGGGAAGAAGCAGGAAGAGGAAGTAGGCAGGAGTTAGACCATGTGGGGCCTTGTGGATCATGGAAAGGATTCAATATGCCTTCTTAGGGCAAATGCTAATAGTAATTTCGTAAGATCAAGGCAAATTTAGTTGAATTCATTTCTAAGTTACTATATCTGCTGTTGTATATTAAGATACTCATTGGTAACAAACATTTTAGAAACTTATTTGAACATTTACTAAAAATATAACATTTACCAAAACTGAGATGTGTTGTTTACATAGTTTGATGACCCTATTTCAGCTTAAATAAAAATTATGGGATTTTTGCAATACATTTCAGTGTTCCCCATCCTCATCTCACAAAATTATCTACATAAAAGGATCAAGTAACACTAACAAATCACCTATTTTCAGTTGTCTTTGTTCCTTCTTATACTCTGTCTTCAAGCATACACCATCATGATGTAGGGTTTTTTTGTTTTTTTTGTTTTTTTTGCGGTACGCGGGCCTCTCACTGTTGTGGCCTCTTCCGTAGCGGAGCACAGGCTCTGGACACGCAGGCCCAGCGGCCATGGCTCACGGGCCCAGCCGCTCCGTGGCATGTGAGATCTTCCCGGACCCGACCGGGGCACGAACCCGTGTCCCCTGCATCAGCAGGCGGACTCTCAACCACTGCGCCACCAGGGAAGCCCCCCATGATGTAGTTTTAATCACAACAGATATATGATTTTCCTCCAGTGCTTTCAAAGCACATTTAGATTAGGGTACTTATTATTTTGTAAGATTTGGTCATTGGCAAGAAGATTTCTCAGCAACTTTAAATAAGCTTGGTTAACTGGACTTCATTGATCACTCCTTGCAATGATTTTTCCCCTCTCTTTGATGCAAATCTTCACTTCTTATCAAAATTGCGATTTCAGGGTAAAAAAGGACTTCAGACGAAAAGTAATTTCTGATAAGCAGTAATGAGTCTGACTTCCTCCTACTAGGCTCCCTGGGTATAAAAATTAGATGCTACGTAATTTCTAAATAATTTCTGAGAATTCACAGGAGGAGAATTCCTCCTTTTAGCTGAGTGTCATTTGTTTGCAAATGAGAAGACACAGCTGTGGGATGGCTAATTAGAAGACTTTAACCTCACCTAACTATGTCTTAACAAAACCTAGAAAATAGACATTTTTCTTAGTCTCTGTGTAAGATTTTTAAACTCTCTGACTTGGGGATTTGAATGTAGGGATCTAGAGAGCTTGAAAAGTCAATGGAGGAATTAGTGGAATTGATTTTTAGGAATGGATTTTATTTCATAAATTCATGTGTTACCTAGAAAATTGAAGTAAAAGGACCAAATACAGTATATTCTATACTACTCCACATTTTCCCTCAGATAGTTATCTCTGGTATTGCCACAAAAATGAAATCCTTTTCAATAGAATTTAAGAGTTTTCTCTATTGCTAATAAAATCTAGTATTGGTTTAAGCAAAAGTCTATAGGGAAAAATAAGAAAATCTCTCATTTGTTTTGTGGTTATTTTACAAGTTTTAATTTCCTTTCAGGTATCACAGGTATCTCAAACTTAATACAGTCAATACAGAAATCTTGATTCCCACACTCACTATCCCATCTATTAGTCCATGGTCTTTCTTACTAGTCACCATGCGCCCAGTGCCAAATCAAGCTAGGTTGTTCTTCATTCTCTTCTTTCTCAGACCCTCCTTCAACTCCATCCACGTCCAGTTCATCTGCAAGTTCTATTAACACAGTCCACAAAATGTATCGCAAGGCTGCAATCAAGGAATTGCTGGGCTGTGTTCTTATCTGGGGGCTCAACTGAAAAGAATCTGGTTTCAAGCTTATTCAGATTATTGGCAGAATTCATTTTCTTACAACTGTTTGACTGAGGGGACTGGCTTTTTGCTGGAGGTTGGCTAAGACTACTTTCAGGTCACTGTGGCCACAAGAAGTTCCTAAAGGCTGTCTATATGTCCTTTCCACATGGGTTTCTCCAACATAGCCACTTACTCCATCGAGCCTATGAGAAGAGTCTCTGGTTTGAGTAGGCTAAGACAGAGTTTTATATAATGTAACATTATGATGAGAGTTGCTCCCTATCATCTTTGACATATAATATAACCTTATTACAGGAGTGATATACCATCACCTTTACCATATTTAATTGGTTAGAAACAAGTCACAGGTTCCACCTACACTCAAGGGGAGGAGGGTACACAAAGGCTTGAACACAAGAAGGTGGGAATCACTGGTGCTTACCTTAAGTTCTTCCTGCCAGATTATAACTGATATTATTTATTACAGTTTTAAAATTTTATTGTTCTTGGCTCATGTTCTTACTATTTCCTTTCTTTTGCTTACTTTGGTTTAAATTGCTTTTCAGTTCAAAATACATCCTGATTTCCTTTTTGATCTTTTCTTTGATACACAGGTTAATTAGCAGTGTGTTAGTTAGTTTCCAAATACTTGGGCACTTTCAAGATATCTTTCTGTTATTGATTTCTAACTTAACTCCCTTGTGGTCAGGGAATATACTTTAAATATCTAGAATCCTTTTTAAATTCATGAGACTTGTTTTATGGTCAGAATATTGTCTATCTTGGTAAATGTTCCATGAGCACTTGAAAAACAATACGTATCCTTTTATTATTGGGTAGAGTCTTCCATAAATGTCAATTAGGGCAAATTGGTTGATAGTGTTAAGTCTTCTATAGCTTTATTTAATGTACATTTTCTTTTTTTTTGTACATTTTCTATTGCTATTGAAAGAAGGTCGTTGAAATCTCCAACTATGATTGTCAGTTTGTCTAATTCTCCTTTTACTACTATCAGTTTTTGCTTCATGCATTTGGAAGCTTTGTTTTAAGTGCATAAATATTAAGAATTGTTATGTTCTCTTGATGAATTGACTTCTTTATCATTATGAAATGATGCTCTTCATCTCTGGTCATATACTTTTTCTGTTATCAATATAGCTACTCAACTTTCTTTTAAATAGTGTTATGGTATAATTTCTTGTATCATTTTACTTTAAACCAATTTATATATTTCAGGTTAGTTTCTTGTGAGCAACATATCTTGGTTCTTAGTTTTTTATTCAGTCTGACAATCTCTCTTTTTTAATTTGGTGTTTAAACCATTTACATTTAAAGTAATTATTGGCATCAGTCCCCAACCTTTTTGGCACCAGAGACCGGTTTTGTGGAAGACAAGTTTTCCATGGACAGGGCGGGCTGGGGGAGGGATGGTTCAGGCAGTAATGTGAGTGATGGGGAGCGATGGGGAGGCAGCAAATGAAGCTTTGCTTGGTAGCCCACCACTCACTTCCGGCTGTTTAGCCCAGTTCCTAACAGGCCACGGACTGCTACCAGTCCACGGCCCAGGGGGTTAGGAACCCCTGATTATTGGTATCATTCTATTTAAATCTAGCAGGCTGTTCATTGTTTTATACGTGTCTCATCTCTTCCTTATTCCCCTTCTCCCTTTATTACAGATTGAATGTGCCCCTCCCCCAATTCAGATGTTGAAGCCTTAACCTACAATGTGATGTATTTGTAGATGGGGCCTTCAGAAAGTAATTAGAGTTAGATTACATCATGAGGGTGGGGCTCTCATGATGGGATTGGTGGCCTTTTAAGATGAAGAAGAGTGATCTCCCTCCCTCTCTCCACATGTACACACCAAGGAAAGGATATTTGAAGATATAACATTAATGTGGCCATCTTCAAGTCAGGAAGAGAGCTCTCTACAGGAACTGAATCAATCAGCTGGCACTTTGGTTTTGAGTTTCCCAGCTTCCAGAACTGTGAGAAGTAAGTTTCTGTTGTTTAAGGCACCCAGTCTATGGTATTTTATTATGGCACCCTGAGCAGACAAAGACATCCTTTTATTCCTGTTTTCTTTTGAATTAGTGAAATGTATTTTTAAATTATTCTACTTTATATCCTTTGTTAGCCTATTAGCTATGTCTCTTTTATATAGTGTTGCTTTAGGGTTTATAGTGCATACATCTTTAAAACAGATCACTTACTTCAAGTAATATTATGTCATTTCATGTAGAGTATGAGACTGTTACAACATCCATTTCTCCTTTCCCATTTTTTTGCTATTCTTATAATCATGCATTTTACTACTACATATATAATAAATCCCCTCAATATGCCAATATTATTGGTTTTAAATAATCAATTGTATTTTAAAAATAAGAAAAAGTATTTTAATATACAGCACATGTTTATCATTTCCAGTGCTTTTCATTCCTTTGTGTAAATTTAGATTTCATATTTTGTCTGTTTGAAAATATTTTTATTTTGGTTTTCATTTTTGAGAGATATTTCTGCTGAGTATAGATTCTAGGTTGACAATTTTGCTCTTTCAGTACTTTAAAGATGTTGCTTCTCTATCTTCTGACTTGCATTGTTTTTAATGAGAAGTCTGCAATCGTTCTTTTTTTTTTTTTTTTTTTTTTTTTTTTGCGGTACGCAGGCCTCTCACCGCTGTGGCCTTTCCCATTGCGGAGCACAGGCTCCGGATGTGCAGGCCCAGCAGCCATGGCCCACAGGCCCAGCCACTCTGCAGCACGTGGGATCCTCCCGGATCAGGGCACGAACCCGTGTCCCCTGCATCGGCAGGCAGACTCTCAACCACTGCGCCACCAGGGAAGCCCTGCAATCGTTCTTATCTTTCTTCCCCTGTATGTACTTTGTCTTTTCTTCTTTGGCAAGTTCAAAATTTTTCTTTTTATTACTGGTTTTGGCAATTTATGTTTATGATATGCCTTGATGAAGTTTTCTTCATGTTCTTAGCCTGGTATTCATTGAAATAGTTTCTTGGATCTCTGGGTTTATATTTTTCATCAAATTTATAAAATTTTCACCCTTTATTTCCTCAAATATTTTTTTCTATAACTCCCTCCCTTTTGAGGACTCCAATAACAAATATATTAGGCTGCTTGACATTTTCCTATACCTCACTGATGCTCTCTTCATTTTTTAATTTTTCACTCTTTTTTTCCTCTGTGTGTTTCATTATGATTATTTTCTATTGCCATGTCTTCAAATTCACTAATCTTTTCTTCTGTAGTGTCCAATCTCATTCTATGTATTTTAAAATCTCAGTTCTTTTTTCATCTCTGTGCTTTATTTGGATATTTTCAAATATCTTCCATGTCTCTCCTTAACATGCTCATGCTTTCTTTTACTTTTCTGAACATATGGAATATACTTATAATATAATTTTAATATTCTTGTATGCTAATTCTTTCATTGGTGTCATTTCTGAGTCTTTTGTGTTGATTGATCTTTTCTTCTAATAACGGGTATATTTTACTTCTTTGCAGTAAATTTTTATTGGATGCTTGACACACGAATTTTACTTTTTTGGATGGTGGATATTTTCATATTCTTTTAAATATGTTTGAGCTTTGTTCTGTGACTCAAATAAATTACCTGGTAAGCTTTTCCAGGCTTGCCTCCAAGCTTTATTTATGGGGGCCCAGAGCAGCCTTTTGTTTAAGGTTAATTTTTCAGTGCTACTAAAGCAATACAATTCTGAGTACTCTACCCAAAGCCCTGTGTATTACAAGGTTTTTCCACTCAGGCTGTTAGGAACAAAAATTATTACAAGTGTTGTGTGATCTCTTGGGACTGTTTCACCTGTCCTTTATTAAGTCCTTTCTCCACATATGGTGGTTTCATCACATCCTTGTGCTGAGCAGAATCAAGGAGAACACTTAAGGAGAAAGCTTCAGAGATCTCAGAAGTCCTCTCTGTGTACAGCTCTGTCCTCTCCAGTACTCTGTCCTACAAATTCTAACCTTCTTGGCTTCCCTGAATTCTCAACTCCATCTCTTCAGTTCAGGGAGACTACTGGGATCTGTTTGAGGTACCCTTTCCTGGAAATTCTTGGGGCAGTAAGCTGAAACAATCACAGGGCTTGCCTCATTTTTTTTTTTTCTTTACATAAGGTATCATTGTATTATACTGCCTATTATCCAATATCTGAAAACTGTTGTTTTGTATATGTTGCCCATTTCTTGTTGTTGAAGGGAGGTGAATAAATGTGGTCTCTGGTCCTCATTCTTACCAGAAGAGGAAGTGAGCAGGTATCCTCAATCTTTCCATTTTGTGCCATGACCTCTATTAGCAGTCCTGTGGAATTGACTCACTCTTCTCAGAATATTGTTATTACATACATATATACAACTAAAGCATAGGATAACAAAATAAATGAATTATGCTGAAACACATTTATAAAAATATTTTAAAAATTGCATTAAACTAACACACCACTGTAAAGCAATTATACTCCAATAAAGATGTTAAAAAAATAATTGCATTACTGTAATATATGTGCTTCTACATTAAGACATTTAAAAATTCTAGCAGCTGGTCTAATAATTACCAAAATCTGAAGCAGTGTTGAGCATAAATAATATTTCCAGATATCTGCAACAGCTGTATGTCTTATGAAAATATTTTTAATTTCTATTGGTGACAAAATCACAAGAACTGCTAATACTACTGAGATTTGGATGCTGCAGCCATAATTGAAGGAATGTTAAATTTCAGTTAGAGGTTAGCGAAAATAAAGATGTATTTTTTTCTTAGCTAAGTTCATGGACTCCTGCATTGTCCATGAATATCATGGAAATCTATGGACCCCATGTTAAGAAATACTGTTGTAGAGAAACCTTCCTGAATCTCTGATCTTGGGGATTAAGTCATGGTTCATAGAATTTGCTGCCTCTAACACCTTGGTTTCTCAAACTTGCTGCTAGTTCTATATCCTCATTGTTAGTGAGAACCTGGAGAACGGTAGGATTAAATTGGATAGTAGGGGAAGCATTTACCATTGTGTTTGGCACCCAATAAGCCTACATAACATAGCTAGTAATCATCATCACCATCATTATCATGGGGAGACCATTTTTGTTGGGGGGCAGGCTGAAACATATAATATGAGGGCTCTCTTTTAAGGAAACTTAATTAAATATCTTCCTTTTGCCAATTTTATGAAACCTTATGACTATAAGAACCTATTATTAAGGTCTCTCCGAGGGCCTCAAAGTCTCCTGGGCAAGTAAGGATTCTTGAAACTTAAACTTCATTAATTTCATGGTAAGTCTACTTCCAATTGACATTCTCCTTTTCCTCATCTTCATAATTCTCATTAGTTATTCATGATGACAGAGTAATCTCTTTGTCCTTGTTAATGAAGAGGTAATGTTATGTGGAAATGTGGAGGGGTGGGGAAGATAGGAGAGAACCACTACCGGGCCTACCCTCGATCTTTGGAGTCCTAGCCTGAGTGTTTGACTCCAGGAAGAATTTATTTTCCATGTTCCCAACATCAGGTGTATTAGAGTGGACCAGTGACAGAGAACATACGGAAGGGAGGGCCCCACCTAATTTACTTCTTACTCCATTGCCATCACCTAGCAAAGTAATAGCACATAGTGGTTGCTCCATGCAAATGTATCAAAACAATGAATGAATGTTGTTTTCTTTTCTAAGAATCTTTTGAAAATAAAAATGAAGTAAAAAGGAAGAAGGAAAGAAAATACTAAATCCAGATATTGCTACAAATTTTTAAATTTTAACCATTGAATCAAATATTTCTCATGCTGGGATGTAGGTAAGTGAAGTGTATTGGGGTGAAGAGGGAAAGTGATCTGTTTAGTTTTTCTTTAGTGCCTTTCCAACTGCCCTACCAACTGCTGTCACCCTTTCTCTACGTATGCCTTCCTAACCCTCTCTACTGCTAGTGTGTTATTTCTACTAATCTCTGGTTCCAACTGAGATGCGTATGGATAATTAATGATGATGATGATGATGATGATGTTGATGATAATAATAATAATAACTAACAATAATGATAACATGTATTGAGTAGTACTATGTGCCAGGTTCTGGGCTGTTTTTTAACAGTATCATCTCAATCAACCCTTACACAATCACAATGCAAGTATTATCATCACCCCCATTTCACAAATTGGGAAATTGATGTTCACAGGTAATGTGTTCAGTGTCACACAATTAGCGAGTAGTGAAGCCAAGACTCAAACTTGGGCATTCTGACTCCAGAGCTTGGGCTTAAAACCATTTAGTCACCATACCACCCTACTGTAGTAGGAATAAAATTCAGGGGTGATCCATTCAGCGAGCATCTGCATTTTAGAAAGCGTCACTGTACAGTGAAAAGCCTTCAACAATCAAAGAAATATAAATAAAAGGGCATATTAAGTGGTTGAGGTAAACAAAAATCATATCATACAAACATCAGCATGTCCTGTGTGTAAATAATAGAATAAAAAGCTGTATGTGTGTGTGTGTGTGTGTGCGTGTGTGTGTGTGTGAAAGAGAGAGAGAGAGAGTATGCAGGCATGGTGAACTCTCTTAAGGCATAGCCCTCAGAGTCCCACCATTGCTTTCTTGCTGGTTAGTCTTCACAGCACAACAGGCAGTCTTCTGGGACAGGGATCTATCTATTGCCCCAAAATTATTGGAATGAAGAAATTGTATTCTGGTACCAGAGAAATCGAACCAGAGAACATCAAATGACAAGTGCAAAATTACCTTAGAAATTAAGCTACATTCAGGGAAAAAAAGCTGCTTTACTCTAGGATCATTAATGGGCAAGAATTCAGTTACCAAAACTAGACCCAAAGTTCTTGAAGTGTATTATAAAACTCTAAGAAGGCAGGGATTCATAGCCTGTGATTTATGTTTGAATCTTACTAGCACAGCCTAGTATATAACCACCAGCCTCTCTATTTATGCTCAATAAGCGCATGAAAAAACTGCACTGTTTTACACTATATGTTCTCCACTTGATTGCAGCACAGGCCTTGTATTACTTAGAACAGTAGTTGGGTAGCAGCATGCTTTTGTTCACTTGTTGTTTAGTCCTATGAAGTCCTGGTTGCCACAATCACTGGGATGTCAGATACTCATGGCCAAAGAGATCATCAATAGGGAATAAGCTTTATAAAGAGCATGGTTCTCTGGGCCTCATCCAGGAGGGCTCCTATTTCCAACAGGTGTTTGTTTGGGATCACTCTACCTTGCAGTTTCATCTGCAATAGCTTTCAAACTTGTGTGTGGCGTGTCAGAAATTCCGGCCACAGGATGGAACTTCCATGAGTTCTTGATTCCCCTTCCTATGTCATCTTTTTGAAAAGAATAGTTAGAAGCAAGATGTTTTGAAATAGATCAAACCAGTGACATTTGATTCTGCCTCCTTGTGGAGCAGGGCTATTTGTTTTAGTTCACGGAATAAAACTGAAAACTCACAGATGTGCTGTTACTACTTAAAACTGAACTCTTCTCTGAACATGAAATACAGATAGATCTTAAGTACCATTCCCAGCTCTTTCCTCTCAGTAGGATACAAAGCTTTTGTACACATAATGAACTCAGACATTTTAATAGCTGATTTGTACCCTTCAGGCTGCTGTTGTCATAACCTCTACTGACTCACTGAAGATTATTATGTGGGGCTTATCATTGTTGATTTACTTTTTTTCGTATCTGTTCCTAAAGCAATAGATATTGTCACTTCCGTTTAAAACACATTTGTTGAAATGGTGTTTTTTTCTAAAGGGTGCTGAAGTCATTTTTATTTAAAATAAATTAATTAAATTTATCTTCCTCATTTGCCTCTATACAACCTTTTGGGAACTTGGAAATTAAATTTTCTCCTAATATTTTACTTTCCAACTTGGCAAACACTGGCGTTGTTTTAGTTTCTGAACAGAGTTGAAAAAGCACAGATTTCTTTTCAAAAAACAACTTTGAAACAAGAAATGATAATGATTCTGGAAATTTAACTGCTATGGTATGAGCTTTACTTTTCCTTTTTAAATGAATTACAAAGGAGAGGGTAATGTTTAAGAAATAATGAGATCATTAAAAAATCAACTAAAACAAACAAAAAGCACCCAGGGGAGTGATTTCAACTGTAAATATTTTCATTTAAAAATATAAAAGAGTTCATGTTGCAATTTAATAAATATTATTATTTGATGTTGATAAACATAGTAAGTCACTGACCAGAAACTGAAAGACACATTTTTTGAGTAGGCCAAATTAAAACTTTACTAATGGTAATAACACTAAGATCTCCCAAATATGCCAAAATGAAGAAATAGATAAAACAGAATTTGCTATTTATAACTTAAAATACTTTTTCATGCTTAATTACATAATCATGTAATAAAAGTATTCCTGTAGCTTTAGGAAATATTTTTTAAAAAACTGCCCCGTTAAAGTTCAAAAACAGATTCCTTTTCCTTAAATATATCAGTATTTTTAAATGAAAAAATAAAAGATTATTATTATTAGCTAATTACACACTAGAAAAACATGAATTGCATACAGCCTTATAATTTGTGGAGGTATCTCCATATATATATCTTGAAGAGGTAGATAAGACAAGTATTTCTTATTCCTACATTTAAAGATAGATATGAAATAGAGCTCAGAGAAATTAAGTAATTTCCCCCAAAACACAGATTAAGTGTCAAAGCTGGGGCTTGACCACAAGTCATTTGCCTTTGAATCCACTTTTTGGTTAATCAAGAAACACACCCTTCTTTAATTTCTGCAAAAACAATGAAGGCAGTTTTCTATGTGATTTAGTGACACTGAAGGACTTCCGTCTTTCATTTGCCTCATCATTATTATCAGATATGGGTATTTCTTTAGTGTAGTGCTTACAGCTATGGAGAACCCAGAGAAGAAAGAGTGAGAAGGGCAAGATGTAGGCCGGGCCCTAAGGAATTGAGAGGCTCATAGTGGAACAAGCCAGGAAAGGAAGTAGTGACAGAAGATCTATGTGTGAACAAGACAAAGTACCAATTCTAAGCACCAGTGGCCTTCACAAAAAGAAGGGATCAGCTGGGGACTGAGGTGAACAAGAAACAATTCAATTTTGGGTTTTTGTCGTAAGTCAACTACATTGAGGTATAATTTGCATATAATAAGATGTATCCATTTTCAGTGTGCTGTTCAGTGAACACCACAACCAAGTCCAAGAACATTTCAATCATCCTTAAAGTTCCCTCCAGCCTTTCTGCAATCCCTCCTCCACCCTTGGCCTCATACAACCACCGATCTAGTAAGTTTTTTTAAAATTTGGAAAGAGAAGAAAGTAAGGGAAACAGTAAGGATAAAGGGAAGACTGAAATCAGATGAAATTTCCCAATTGTTAGAATTCCAGGTTATACGTCTAAGTAAAATTTCCAGGCAAGGAAAGAAAAATGAGTCAGGTTTGTCAGGGAGGGACAGCCACCTGCTCTCCCATGTAACCTTCCTCCTTTCCAACAGTCATTTCCTGGTTTCTCACTTCTTGTCCCATCACCAACCCCAAGATCATCCATTGCTTATATTTATAGGATGAAAATGACACCTGCAGAACCCTGCTGTATTGGGAAGCTGCAAACTCCAATCACCATCCCAAATGTCCACGAATCCCAACCAAGATTCTACTCAAGTAGTTCTTAAACTTCTGGGGGATCACAGATCTCTTTGAAGAAGGTTTTGATCCTCTCCTCAGTAACATGCACCTCAACAAACAATTTTGCATTCAATTTCAGGTGGTCCACAGGGCCCCCAGAATCCATCCCTGGTATCCAAAGAGTGTCCTTGGTGTTCAGGGTAAAAGCTTCCCATTATCTTGCATTTTTCTGCATCTTCCTGCACTGGGCATACCAGGGAGAAATATCTCACACTGTGCAAAAGGAACCAGGAAAGCCTCTGCATCACCAATTTTAAGTCCTACATTAGCACTTTCTCTGCAAAGCATTTTAGGAACTTTTGTAATACCTTATGGTTCCTAGTGCTGGACTTGGAGATTTTCCACCACGTTACACAAGGAAATAAGGTTCAGAAGAAAGACATGTGGGGAAGGGAGTGATGTGTGGTCTGTTGAGAAGCAATGCAGCAAAGGGTGGAGAGAACACAAGACATTCTAGGGTTCCCCTTAGTCCTGTTTTTGCCCCAGTAGCTATGGGTATAATGTCTAGCACATTCTAGGGAATCAGTAAATAAACATGGCTTGAATGAATACATGAAGAGAGGGAAATTATGTTCCATGAACTGGGAACAGAAGGCAGAACAGGGAGTGAATGAGTTAGATATTTTGGTTCATTTTAACTGGGATTATCTGATTTACTAAACGTGTTTTTAAGTTAAGCTTGCCTTGGGAGGTTCTTATTCTGTGCAATGGGCACCAAATTTGTTTTATTTGCTTCATTTCTAATCCTATTTTTTAAAAGACAATTAAAATGGTGCCAAATAGTCCCTTATGCACAAGAGGTCAGCCATTCTCAAAACAGCTTTCTCTGGCTTCATAGTTGTGGAGCCTGTGATATGTCTCTGGGAGTTTCCCTAATTCTTTGTACATTTTAAAATAAGTACTCTGGGACAGCTAAACATAGAACTTGTCATCTAAATATGCATTTAGAGACTTCTAACACATATTATAAATATGTATTTAGGGATTTTCTTACAAGGAATAAAGAGCTTTATAATAACTCCTTTGGAAGGAGTGTGCTCAATTGCATTATATGTGTTCAGTCTCTTAAAAAATTCATGATATTTTCCTGATAGACCAGGATGTCTGATAAGAAATGGTAATGAGACACTGTCAGTGAGGCATGGAGAATCTCGAATTCCACATATGATGAGAAGCCTCATTCTTCATAAAGACAAGGTATGTGGTGAGGAGCTCAGGATACTTTGTTTTTTCTAATAAATAATGCAATACACTTGCTCACATGTCAGCCCATAAATGGGCAAACACAATCTACATGAACTGGGTCATCCAGGTTCCAGGCAATTTGTGAGAGAAAGGCTTCCCACAATACTAAGTGGGAGATGGAACCTGCTTTTAGATGTAGATGGATGAATGCACCAAATTCCTATATAAGATCCTGCAGCCCCTTCCCCAGTCAGATCCTTTTGGCTCCGCACACATACACCTCACTATTGTCTAGAACAATGGACATTTTTGTTCTGTTTTTGATCATATGCTCCATTAATAAAATATTTTTGTATTTTACTCCAGTATATGTATATTCATCAACTCATAAACTATATATCTTGAATATAAGTAAAGCTTAATTTATGTTTTATTTTTAGTAAAACGTGAATATACGTGCTAATATTTTTCCCCACACTTCAATAAGTCATCAGGTTCCTGGTTTTGGAGAAGCCAGCCCAGATTGGGAAGCAGGCTCACTCACTATGTTCTGTCTAGGACCTTTCTTGCTTCACAACAGTCTCTTCAAAACATGCATAGAAGGGAGTCAAAGCCTGTAGCCATAGCAGCACACAGCAGTAATTGTCTTTGACTACAAGTGAAGGTATGAATGGGGCAGAGGGTGAGTTTTCACCTGTTTGTTTGCTAGAATGAAATTCTGGATGGACAAAGCACCATGACCCCCAGAAAGGTTTGGACAGAGTGGAAGGATGAAGAGGATTTGTCACGCCCACCCTGCTTGAGTCACTGGCAGGGGCTGTTCCAGAACAAAGGTGAAGACTCCAGTCCTCTCACTGGAGGAAGGTGTAAACCTCGGTTGCTTCTGCCGGCAGAACAGGTCCTTTTACTGCAAGCAGCCTCTTGTGAACAGAACAAAACGCTAAAGCAGGGCTCTTCCTTCAGCCCTATTTGCTTCTTTTTCTTCCCCTCTCTGTTCACCACATTAAGTCCCCGTGGCCCTCTTTCTCCAGTGAGGCCCTGCTACCAGGAAAATACAGTGATAAATAGATTCAGCCATCCTTTCATGTGACAAATGTTATTGAGCTCCATCAATGTGCCAGGTTGAGAAACAAGTGATTGATCAGGCATTACTCCTTGGAGGGCTATCTGCTTAAAGAGTGTGCCCTACTGCTAACAGTTCAGGTGCCAGTAGCCAGACCTCCAAGCACTGCCAAGGCCATGCCACAGACCACTGAGGCCTCCCAGCACAGCCTCCATCCACAGCCTGGCCCATCAGCTGAGTCCAGATTGTACTCAGGTTATTTTCCTGGAAAATAGCCAGCTCTTCTCCATTCAGTTGTCACACAGACATGAACAAAGATCCTGGCCCAAGGTTCATGATACACTGGGATTTCTTCCTGGGTCGAGGATATGTAGAAAGGAGTGCAGAGTCATAGGAGGGGGCAGGTGCATGCAGAGCAGCACAGCAAGACAATATCAGCAAGGCGGGCTTCATGAAGCTAATGTTAATACCTCTACAGCAAGGGTAGCTTCTGTGTCCCTCAAAAGCACAGTCTAGTTGGGTTGATTCCTTGGTTTCTCTGGAAGTGTCTTATAGTCTTACCCCCACCTCGAGAGGACACTGGTCACATTCTTTTGGAGAAGGAAGTGTTACATGTAGCTTGGAAAGGGTAGGTGTGGGGATCATTCTACCCAAGTGGCCATTGGCTTTAAGATCCAGCTAAGTTGCCAGGTCATTCATTCATTCATCAAACATTCATTTGGGGAGTCTATGAACCATGAACAGCACCAGAGGCCTACAGCAAATAAGGTACAGGTTCTGCCTACAAGAAGTTTGCAATAATTGAAGGGTGATAGAAGTTTAAATTCATAATAATAGAGAAGTGCAAAAGCAGATGTATGCCATGTTCAGTAGAGGTACGTGTGAAAAAGGGGTCAATTCTGCTGGATGAGAAGGCTTCAGAAAGGAAAGGCTGACAGAGCTGAGAGGGCCTTGAAGGATGAACGGCAGTGGCAGCACATGAAAGGAGGTGAGATACTCCGGTAGAGGAAACAACATATCAAATCTCATGGGAGAAATGGAGACCTGGGTGTTGTTCAGTACGGTTGTAGCAAGGGGTGTCTGTGGGGATACAGCTGGAGAAGGAGGTCAGGCATGTAGGCAAGGAAAAGACCATGGAAGGCCTTGTGTGTCATGCTGAGATTTCTGGGCTTTATCCTGTATGCAAGTGGAAATTTCTGAAAGATTTTAAGAAGTGAAATGCATTTTAGAATGGACTAGGCCTGTTGAACTCCTTATCACTTTGCTTAGTATTTCAAAACAGGAGTTCTCAAAATCTCTACAGGGCTTCCCTGGTGGCACAGTGGTTGACAATCTGGAGGAGGCCCGTGGGGAGCTCAATGCCCACCTTGGCTCTGAGGCAATCCCTGTGGCTGGCTCCCGGCTGCCCTGCTGCACAGGAGGGTTCAGGGGTCTTCCCAGGGGAACTCCTCCCCCAGGGCCTCCCCCAAGAGCTGGTGCTGAGCCTGGGTCCTCACTGAGTCTGGACGGGGAACCAAATAAGTCTTTAGAAACGCCGCTTATCACAACACCAAGAAGAGAGTGAAGAAGCGCTGAACGGGTAAGATAATATACAGAAGATAACATAAATATGTTTTAAAAACTTATCTTCTGTATATCATTTAGAAAAAGACAGACGACCCAGCAGGAAAACAGGCGAACAACTTGAGGAGACACTTCACAAAAGAAGAAAATCAAAAAGACCAACAAAGAGATGCAAATATGCTCTACTCATCTGTAAGCAGGGAAACGCCAATTAAACACACTAAGCGGGGCTTCCCTGGTGGCGCAGTGGTTCAGAATCCGCCGGCCAATGCAGGGGACACGGGTCCGAGCCCTGGTCTGGGAAGACCCCACATGCCGCGGAGCAACTAGGCCCGTGAGCCACAACTACTGAGCATGCACATCTGGAGCCTGTGTTCCGCAACGGGAGAGGCCGCGATAGTGAGAGGCCCGCGCACCGCGATGAAAAGAGGCCCCCGCTCGCCGCAACTAGAGAAAGCCCACGCACAGAAACGAAGACACAACATAACCATAAATAAATAAATTAAAAAATTTAAAAAAAAATCTCTACAACACACATGACATATGATATTCCCACCTGCAGCATGCTTCCATGGAACATTGTTATAAGTAAGGTAGGGATGTTATGTTTAATTCGGCACACCGGCTGCAAGTCCATTGCTTTCTCTCTCTTTCAGGAGGAAGCTTGTTGGCTTTCAAGCAAAGGAGAGTATATTTATTTATAAAGATAATATTAAAAAGAAAAATGAACCGTGTGTGAAGTTCATTACTAAATTACTTATGAGTAACTAAACACCTGTTCTACAACAGATTGGGGCTTGTCAGTGAGTTATGACAATGAGTGACCACCACTGTTTTAAACAGATATTTGCATTAGTAATTCCTATCTTAAAAAAGCTTAAACACCCATTTTGTTAATTGAAGAATTGAAGTGTATGCATAATTTATCTATATAGTGTATACATACACTTAGCAATGCAATTACAGACCATGAGAATATGTATACTAACACAAATACACTCATGTTCATCCCTGGGACCCACAAAGAACAAATCATCCCATGGACACCCCCAGTGGTACAGGTTGGCATCCCCTGAGGCCAGTGAGCTCTTTCTCTCAGATCACCCTCACAAGGGCCAAGGAGGAGTCCTTCCTCTCCTGGAAATTATCAGTGCCTCCCTGTTCCACTTAGCAGGGATTAGGGAGGACAGGCTGTCAGGGAGAAGGAGAACATTAAGGCTGATCACCCAGGGGCACGTGGAGCGTATGAGGAGCAGAGGATGGGTAAGGAATGGAGAAAATTTTCATGCAGGAAAGAAAACATTTGTGCACACATATTTATTTTCTCTTGCACAAGGATTACCTATTTTCCTTTAGGGGGAGGGAAGAGGGAGGTGATCACTGTGCATTCCTTGTGAGTCTAAACTACTTTTATGTTTAACGCTCATCTCCCAAGTCTATATCGTGTTGCCAGATTGTTTTTTTTTTTTTTTGCAGATTGCCAGATATTCTTTTTTTTTTTAAACATCTTTATTGGAGTATAATTGCTTTACAATGGTGTGTTAGTTTCTGCTTTACAACAAAGTGAATCCGTTATACATATACATATGTTCCCATATCTCTTCCCTCTTGTGTCTCCCTCCCTATCCCACCCCTCTAGGTTGCCAGATATTCTTGATGTAACTTGTGTCAGAGGTGAGCCTTCTCACCCTTTGAACATAACCTTTTGAAACTGATATTTGTCAAGTATATGGAGCTTGAATGGGGGACATGAATATATGCCAAAGGGGAGGAGGACATTCCTTGACTTCTGAAATGCCATCTGTTTTTTTTTTTAAGTTGTAAATTTGAATCAGAATAGTAAAAATTAAAAAGTGAAAAAAATAACCCTCTGACTAAACTGGAAACAATGTAAACATCCTACAAAAGATAAATGGCTCAATAATAGGTAACACAAAGAAAGAAGGAATATTATGCAGCTACTAAATTAGTACTAAAGAAATTAGTACTAAGAGACTAAGTACTATGCTAAATTAACGAGTATGGAAGACAAACGGGTATATACCATAATTACCAACATGTAAAACAGAGCCAAGAATGGGTATGCCCTGAGCAGAGAGGGACATGAAAGAGTTGACATATAACTGTGGTGGAAATGAGTGAGTTTTACTTACTTTCTCTTTTTCCTATTTTCCACAAGTTTTCTTTGATGACAGTATTGAAACATAATGATAATATGACCATAGCACAACATAAAAATTTAAATATTTAAAAAATCTGAGATACAAATAAGAATTTTGTCTGAATCTGGTAATTTTGTACTTCTCCCAACAAATAAACTAGTCCAGCTCATTCTGGAGGCAACTGAGCATCTACCCCATTGTCTCTGTGATGACATGTACTTCTGACACTTAAAGGACAGAGATTGGAGAAGCAGCCTTCCAACCTTGACAGCTTATCCTGGAGTCATGGGAATTATCTTAGTTTAGTTAAAGGAAATCAGCTAATCCTACACTCTCAGCTTTTCTTCACTTGCCAGCACTTTATTGAAGGCTTATATATTCCACCTCCACTGACAAGCCATCCTTACTCATTCTAGCTAACACGAACCTTCTCCTTTTTGAACATCCATAGCCTAACTATCAATACTACTTATTTGGGGGTCATAATGTGTATTGCTGGTAACTCTGTGTACGTGTGTGTGTGTGTGTGTGTTGATTATAAATTCCATGAGAGTTTGCTATTCTCCTGCATGTAGTAAGTAGGCATGGGGGAAAGTTCCAAGATAAAGTCACTGCAGTCACTGGTGAGCAAGACAACAGCATACTCAGTCACATCTCAGCCAGGTGTAGATCACATTCAGAATGGGCGTTGTAGATGACTCTAAACAGTAAGTGAGGCTCTACTCTGTTCTCTGTATCTATGTGTTCATTTGCATTTGGTTTAGTTTGAGGCGGTGGGAAGGTGTAATGGGTAAAGGGGATCAAAGGTATGGTGGCAGATGGAAACAAAATTTTTGGTGGTGAGCACACTGTAGGATATACAGAAGTAGAAATATAATATTGTATACATAAAACCTATATACTTTATAAACCAATGCCACCTCAATAAAAAAATAAATTAAAATAAAGGTAAGTGAGCCTTCAAAACTGGGATTCTGCCACATCCCAAAGACACTGTGATTTTCTAGATCATCCTTTTGTTTGTCATCCTTATTTACTCTGTTTGCACTAACTGTGGTCTAGAAACAGTGGGCTATTAATAAAGATAACGTTCTTAGATATCCTGAGAAGACAAATTTCCATGGTAGGTAGCCATAACTAATTAATTTCCTAAAACCACCAGATGTGTGAATGTACCCCTTTACCTTAAAAAAACTGCAGGACTTCCAAAGTCGCTAACGAAGTTTCCTTTAAGGTTTTAACCAAAAAATTAGCATAAATGTTAATATTTTCCCAGTGTCTTCTAGTTATTTATTACTGCAAAAAATCACCCCAAAATTTAGAGGTTTAAAACAATAACAATTTTATTATCTCCCATGGATTTGGAAAGGGCTCAGCTGGTTGGTTTGGTTGGGTCTCTTGTGAGGTTGCAGTCAGATGGTGACTGGAGCTGGCACAGCAGGTGCTAGAGCAGCTAGGAGCTGGTGGGGCATCTTTCCGTTCACGGAGTCTCAGGACCTCTCCATGTGGTCACTCCATGTGGGCTAGTTTGGGCTTCCTCACAGCATGGCAGTTTTAGAGCCAGACTGTTTGAATGGTAGCCAAAGGTTCTAAAAGAATTACTTCCACTGAGCTAAGTGGAAGCTACATTGCCTTTTACAACTTGGCTTCAAAGGTCATTTTAACTGTTCTCTCTTGGCCAACACAGTCATGACAGCTTGCCAAGTTTCAAAGGGAGGGGGCACAACATAGACCCCATCTCTCAATGGGAGGACGGTTGGGATGGGAGATATGGTTGTGACCGTCTCTGGAAATGCCATCTGCCACAAGGTGACATATCTGTCATTGCATTCCATGCAATTAGCAATCACTTTAAATTGCTGAATTGGAATGCAGTTTTCTACCATCACTGGCAGAAGAAAGCTAATTTTCTAGTCATTGAACTCTTGTAAAAATCAGAAACTACACTTAGAGTAGGATTAGCCTACCTGTTTCAGTTTTGGAGAATGCTATTATATCTGGTACACTCACAAAAGGCTTAGAGGAAAGGGACGATTAAATAACAACTCTAGTCCATTTGGAATTCTTAGAGATTTATAGGTTTTAGGGTTCTGCTGTATAAAAGCAGGGTTTTCCCTATTTCATAGCAAAGCTTTTTCTGTACAAAGAATCAACATCCAGAAAATGAGGCTCTGTCACGTTGCAGCAGAGGACCAAGGCAAATGCACTGCTAGTCCTGGCATTTCTGATCTAGCTGATAACAGTAATGTAGACTTATATAGCACTTTCCTCCCTGGAAGGTGGCTAAAACAATGTCAACTTTTAACAATTAAAACTTTAAACTTTTCATAGCACTTTCACAGATTTTTTTTATAATCTGTGGGCAGATTTACTCTCATTTGAATGATGAGAAAACAGAGAGGCACACGGAGATCAAGCAGCATAGGTCACATGGCTAACTGGTGGCAGACAGCAGAAATATGAATTCAGGACCACCAAATGTAGGTTAGGGTTTCTTCCTGCTCAGGGTTGTGGGGTAGGACAGGTATAAACTTTTCTATGGCTAAAGAGACGTAGAGGAAGTCACTGAGTCTCCCTTTTCTGTACATCATAAAGGGTATCCTTTGAAAGTGTGGCTATAGCCCACTCCTCTGATAGGAAGAGGAAGGGAAGGGGAATTCTTGGGGTTCTAAGTGTTTCACAGAATGTCAGGAAGGTCACAAACCTTGGAAACATTGTTGATTCTCAGAATTTGATGTGTACTATATACAAAATGCTATTAATTGGTTGTAACCAAACTTCAGTGGGAATACTGTCAATGTATTGGGAATACAAGGTTTGCTAGTCATTCAGGATCTCTTTCCAAGCTATTTACTCTAATTATAATATACTGTATGAAATTAGGAGGAATTTTAGCTGCTTTCATAATGCTAGAAATTGTACATGAGAGAGGTGAGTAAACTTGCTAGAAAGTGCTCATAATTTATGAGTTAAAAACTTGGTTAGTTATCTTATTTAGTTATACTAATATCAATAATAAACTAAGGAATTTGTGGTTGTAAGTTATCTCTCAGTGTAGAGATGTAGCAGTCCCACTCCTGCATTCCATCCCTCCCAACCAAAAGAACCATACAGAAATCAGCCTTACACAGGCTGCAAATGCTTTCTCTGCTTCATTCTTTGAATTGAAAAGTTTTGTATTAACAGATATTCATAATATATCATGGTTTGGAATATATTCAAGTCAATTTATTAAAATATAACGTGTATTGGCTGTGCTTCCATAAAACATTTCAGCATATGTACTCTTCTAAGGCCAGTTTTGTTCAGTCAACTGGGATCTGCTGTTGCCAAAAACCATGCAACATCTAAGGTTGAAAAGGCAGCTATGTATTTTGAAACTCCTGCCCCTAAACATTTAAAAGACAAATGGTATATCAAGCTATTAAATAAATGACCTTGTGTCTACATTCTTTTACAGTAATAAACATATCATTTATCTTGCTTGTTGCAACAAGAATATTCCATTTTGTCTTTGCATTGGTCATTTCTCACTATACCTTGCTCCCATCCTCCCCATCTGCATATTACAATTCTTTTTTTTACTTCTGACTTTTGTCCACTCTAGTTTATTTCCAGCATTATTTGCTCAGTATTTCCCTTCTCTGTTTAACTTGTCTTTCACTTTCCAGATTATTATTTTTTCATTACATGTTAATTACAAGGTAAAAAACATATTTTGGGGATTAGGAATGATTGCCCAGAAAATAGAGACATTTGTCTTGAATAGCATGTGATCTACTTAGGTGACATCACTCATTTATATATAAGAAGGACCAAAAGAGACTTGTAAAGAGATACAAAATAGTGTTATGTAAAGTGAACGTCTAAAAGCTAACAGGAGATTATTTATGATTAACCTCACAAGGCTGTCATGAAAAGGTAAGTGTCAAGCAGAGTGTCAGAGGATGGTGGCATTTCAAAGGCAAAAGGAAGAAGGAACAAGTAACATACAAGATGATGACAAATAGATAGCCTGGTTGTCATGTCTGGTCTCCTAAAGGTCAACAAAAGAATTATAAATGGGAGTGCCAGCAATAGGTTCTCCTGAAGTTTCCATAAAAATTTGTCACAATTCTCACTTTCTTTTTTCTTTTTATATGTTAAGCTATCTGAATGCATATACTCTAAATTGCCTGCATGTCCTCACCACTAATGTCTTTCATCCCAGACAATCTGGCTGCATTTCAGTTTGATTAACAAAAAGTTCACAGAGGTCCCCGATGACCTGACCTATTTGCCTATTCTGTTTTTGAGCTAAGCTCCTCTTATCTTAGACATCATTCAACACCGTCTCCTTGACTTTACCTTCAGAAACATTGTACAATTGCTTTCCTTTCCAATGTGATGCCTGCCAAAGTCATTCTTACAAAGTGGTCCTTCCATCTCCCTCATGCACGAATGGCTGTTCTCTTCTGAAGTTTAGTTTCGGTCTTGTACTTTTTCCTCAGTGCTCTGTTCCTTTCCAGCCAACAATTCCCACAATCCCACCCAATACATGTTTGCATCTGACTCTCCCAATGAAATCCTCAGCCCAGTATTTCTTATTGGCTATAGTTTGTCGTCACACAGATTTCTTGCCAATAACAAGTGAGATGTAACCACAGCCAACTTCGTTATAAAATCCCTATTCCCTACAGCAAACACCCACTTTCATGTCTTTGGCTTTATTGATGATGAGGATAATCTCTTGCCTCTCTGTGTCCTTACTCATGGGAGGCCATCTTTAAGTTCTCATTTTCATTTCTCCATTCTGCCAAGTCTCTATATTTTTATCTCGCTCTTAGGTCTTAGACATGTTCCTTTCTCTATTTCTGAAACCACTGTCTTCATCCAATCTCTAACAAACTCACAACTATTCTACCATATTGACCACCGCCCTGGTTTCCACCCCTCCTTTTGTTCTCCCAAGTTCAGCTTACTCACATCTCAGCAACTTGCTTTTATGTAACTCTCCAGACTGGTCATAAAGTGTGTGCTCAATAAATGTTGGAGGCTGACATTTCCTGTCACTTGAGACTACATCTTGGATGTACTGTATTTTTTCCCTCTTTTTCATTAGTGCCTGGAATGCTTTTTTCAAATGAAACTACCATCCTCTTTGTATTGAAATTCTTCTTGGCAACTGTGATCTTTCGGGAAAAAAAAATTTTAGTAGTATGTTGGTAAAGAAATTTTAGAGATTTAAGTGAGTCTGGTTTTTTTGAGACCTCACAGTTACTTTTTATCTGATTTTTATTGTCTTTTTAACTTGGCCTCTAAACCCACAGGGCAGAAATTAGGTATAAAGTGTTCAGTTGTGTGAACAGCACTGGCGCTTAGTCAATAATGCACTGTCTACTTTTAGCTCTGCCTTTGCAAAGTGAATGAGAAATCCTGCACGGAAAAGCCTGTAATGAAAAGATACACCATGGCCAAGAGGATATTGTGCAGATTACATCATCACTTAGGTCACATGATAAATTCTCTCTGCAAAGGAGAGTTCACACATTCAGAGAAGAAAGTACGGCCAAAATTGTAGTGTTGGCACAGCTCAGGCCCAATTCTATTGGTTGTTTCTAGTAACTACATAAACAGAAGCACAGAATCTTGAGCAGCTTATAATTAAAGACTTCTAAAGAACTGATCTGTATAAATACAGAGACTGTAAGTGTTCAGTTTATATAGATTTTTAAAATAGAAGTAAGCTGACTCACAAACATCATTAAATGTGTACACAAACTACTCACTTCTTGATACGTAGCTATTATTTGATTACAAAAATAAAACACTGCTAATGCAATACTTTCCAGAGTATATGCGCAAATTAATTGGCACAGTGCTCTAATTATAACATGCAAAGAATACAAGGTGATTCCCCTCTTTCACTGCAAAAAAATCAGAAATTAAAAATTTGCAAAAGCTCTAGCTTTCAGGTGACTTTTCAGCTTCTCTCTTTAAATTGGTAGACTCAGAAGTTTTTATTCTCTCCCCTTCCACTCTTCCCTAAAATGTCACCCTACTGCTCTAACTGTTTACCTATTGCAAGGTACTGCTGGGCAACAGTCCCATATCAAATGCATTCACTAAATATTACTGCACACCTACTGTGTAACAGGTAATGTACTAGGCATTTGAGATACAACAGTGAGACAAATCAACAAAAATCCTCTCCCACGTGGAGTTACACTCTAGAGGAGGAAAGCTAACAACAAATGAAAAGAAGGAGAAAATTAAGTGGATAAGCAGAATTAGGGACTCTCAGGGTGAGGACAATGGCAAATGATCACGGTAGGCCTCATGAAGGCGATATTTGAGCAGACTTGAAGAAGGTGAGGGACTTAGCCCTCTGTAGAAAGAACATACCTGGTAGAAGAACAGCAAGTACAAAGGACTGGGGGCAGGAGCATGTAAAGAGGGTTTCAGGAACAGGAAGGAGACCAGTGTGGCTGGAGCACCATGAGCAAGGACATAGGAGATTTTATGAGAGGAGAGGAGAGATGTAAGAAAGAGTCAAATCCCACAGGAACTCATAGGCTATTATAAGGATTTTGGCTTTGACTGTGTGTGAGATGAAAATCTATTATGGCATTTTGAGCAGAGGAGTGACAGGGTCTTAACTACATTTTAAAAGATCACTCTCACTGCTGTGTTGAGAGAGGATCTAAGAAATCAAGAGAAGAAGCAGAGAGACCAGTCAGGAGGCTACTGCAGTCAAGAGATGATGGAAGCTTGTACCACAGTGGTAGCAATGAAGGTAGTGAGAAGGGTAGGATTAAGGATATATTCTGAATATAGAGTCAACAGGATTTTCTGAAAGATTATATGTAGAAGAGAGAAGCACAGGATAACCCCAAGATGCTTCGGTCTGAGCAACTGACATGGGGAAGACTGCAAGTTGAATGAATTTGGGGGTAAAGATTGGAAATTCACTTTAGGATGTGTGATGTCACACAATACATTCACACTATCCAAATTTGGTAGCAGTCATACATTAGAAGTCCCAAGAATGAGACAGCTTTTACAAGCCACCCCCTAACTCATCCCAGATTTTGGTAGAAGCTTAAGTCACAACAAGGGCACAGAGAGAGAAAGAGAACTACAGTAGGCTCATGAGTCAAAGAGATTTTTAGGATGTTATTTTTGGTGCCTTCAAGGCAAACAGTAGAAAGGTGGAAATGTTGAAAAAAAAAAAAAAACAGGCCCAAGGTTTTTATTTTGTCTCACCTCTAAGAAAAAAGAAAATTTGTAATTATAGCAAAGTGGCAGGATCATTTGCATTGGACTCTGACTCACACAAATCAGTGCTGTATAGGCCTCTTTTTTTTTTTTTTTTTTTTTTTGTGGTATGCGGGCCTCCCTCTGTTGTGGCCTCTCCCGTTGCGGAGCACAGGCTCCGGACGCGCAGGCTCAGCGGCCATGGCTCACGGGCCCAGCCGCTCCGCGGCACGTGGGATCCTCCCAGAACGGGGCGCGAACCCGGTTTCCCTGCATCGGCAGGCGGACGCGCAACCACTGCGCCACCAGGGAAGCCAGGGAAGCCCCTGTATAGGCCTCTTGAAGATAGCTCTCCTTTAGTCAGAGGGAATGAAAGTGATTAAGAGCCAGCCTGTCAGCGAGGTTGGTATCCAATGTGGGAGATCACTTCTTTTTCCACTTAAACTACTAGACACCAATTAGTTCCTTTGTTAATTTCAGACTGTGTGGGTGGGGAATAATTTAGAATGAAGGAATAGAATTAACATTATGTAGGCAAATGTGCAAAGGGAAGCTTGTACAATTTATTTTCAGTTAGGCTGGAACTGATTATTCAACAACTTTTCTGACATGCTTGTAGATAACTAATAATTTGGACATGCTGATTCATTCAACAGTAAACATTTAATATTGCTCCCTAGGATCATGGATTGTATTAGTGGTGGGGGTAAAAATGTAGTAAGGTATGACCTTGCCCTCAAGATCACTGTAGGCCTTCCAAGCCGATAAGAAGGCTAGATGTTCCTTACAATAATCTGAATGAGCACAGGACACAACTTGGAATGGTCACGAGGCAGCAGTTGGCTAACTATGTGTCTGACTAAAGGAACCACTGAAAATTCCTCTTTTAGGGTGAGGAAAGGAATATTCTTTTAAGTGTTAGTGAGGGACAGACAATCAAACCAACCATTTTTAATGCTGGTTCCAAGCAATCATTTTTGCACAGCATTTTTCTACATCATAGGATTGAAAAGATTACATTTCCACTTTAGATAAATATTTAAAATATATATTAATCATTTACAGTCTATTAAAGCATCACAAATGGTTATTATCTGTATTAGTCAGGTCAGGCTAACAATGATATGGTAACAAACAGCCCCCAAACTCAGTGCCTTAACATAGGAAATGAAGTTTTTATTTGCACTACTATCTAATATGGTGGAGGCTCTCCTCTCTAGAGTTAATCAGAGACCAAAGTGCTGGAAGACTCAGTCTAGGCCCTCAGCGGATGGAAGATTGAGCATGGGTTTCTCAATGACTCATGCCATTCCCTTCACAACCCTTAGCCAAAGCTAATCATATCATTCCTACTAAATTGCAAGGATACATACTGGCAAATATAAAGAATATTTGGTGAGTTCTTTTCTTTTCCATCCCTCCTTTTTTTAAAGTTGTTTATTATTATTATTATTATTGGTCATGCCACACAGCTTGTGGGATCTTAGTTTCCCGACCACGGATTGAACCTGGGCCCTCGATAGTGATAGCGCAGAGTCCTAACCAGTAGACCGCCAGGGAATTCCCCCCATGCCATCTTTCTGTTTATTTGAAAAACCCACAGCATGATTCTTCTCTAAGATGTACATAGAAGTTGGTTGAAAACTATTTTTAAAAACCTTTCAAACTTCTTAACAAAAATCAGAAGGATCAATTTATTCCAGTCAGTAGTGCTTCTATCCAGAAAGAGCTCAGTATGAATCCTGCCTCTCTCAAGAGCCAGATGAGAACAAGGCAAACTGAGCCAGAGCATTCTGAGGGTCCAGCAGACACCAGCCTCAGCACCTCCCTTAGCTAAAGTGCTCAGAAGGAATGAATCTGGCCCAACTGAAGAGGGAGCCACGCATCTTCATACTTGCCGTATGCAGTTCATTGTTTCTCATCAGGGTCTTTGAGTGTGTATATTACAGGACACAAGGTACATGTGGAAAACAGAGCTTCTACCATACAGCCAAATTTTATCATGAAAGATGGAGACAGAGTAGAGGGAGAAAATCTATGTTACTAATGGTTTGAAGGGTTATGGAATCAAAGACAGGGACTGATTGTTTTATAAACCAGGCTGCCTCTACTGTAGGAACCTCAGAGAAATTTCAGACTGCTGTTTAGAATATCTTCTTCCTCATTCAGGAAACAGTCTTTTCAAGTATAACCTTCTAAGAAGCCCTGCTTCCTCACCACCTACAGCTAACCACAAAATCTGCGAAGAATAAGGCGAAGTATAAAAAGGGACTGAAACTTGAACATGGTGTTTCCAAAATAGTTAAGTTTAAAATCTGGCCATTCTCCACTAACTTGCAAGCCAGTGGTTTATTTTTAACATTTATTATCTTTCTTTGGAATCAAGATAAAGCTGTCGAAGAACTGTAGTCTATGTGTGTATCTGGGTGTGTGTGTTGTTTCTGATGACCAGCTGTGTTTAGTCCCTCTTAAAGGTCAAAGGAAGGCTCCTTTTTCTTCCCATCTGGCATATTTCTTACAAAGAACACACTGATATAAACACACATACTCCTCTTGCGTGCCAGGTCTTGCCCTTGGATTGATTCCGGGTTAGTCAATGGGCCCTCACATATGATTCAGAGGGAGTCATGCTATGTGGAACCACACACTATCCATTTGTAGAATGAATTCTATATGCCAGACACTATTTATGTGCTGTGTAGGATACAATGTTGGATCAAACAGAGATTTGACTCATGAATTAGCTTCAATCCAATAGTCTGTCACCTGCCTTTAGTTAATCTTTCTGAAGACTGAGGAAAACGAAGTTGTATTTCTATATCACTTGCTCATGGAGGCAGTCAATATAAGAAAAACAGCAGAAAATTATCAGGATGGCATGTAGCAAGAAGAGACAGAGGGACAGAAGACAGAAAAAGAAAAACTATCTGCTTTGATTCAGACAGTTTACCTTTAGAGACAAAACCGTTCTCCTTCGGCTTCAATGCCTCGTCACCATCAGCCTGTGGGGCATGTCAATCTGGGCGATCCAGAACACACGCATTTCACCAGGATTAAACCCCTATTCTCAAACAGCTTCCTCCAAACTTTCTTATTTTTGTCAGTCCTTTCAATATTCATTACCAGACTTGAAACAACAGAGTTATCTTGTTTCTCCTCTTCTCTTTCAGCCCCCAAACCTAATTACTCTGCCCAAGATGACCGCACAACATTTCTCCCTTTCCCTTAACAATGCAGCATCTTAACTGAGGCCTCATCCTTGCAAACCTAGATGGTTGTCACTGTTTCATATTTGGCTATCTCACAATTAGTCTGCCACCTCCACACCATCATTTATGATTTTAGGTGACATTTTGGCAATGTTGGAATTTATTGAGATGATAATAACTTATGTCCTTGCTAAAAATCTTAACATTCAGAATTTTGATGTAATTACTGAATGCCCATCTCATAGTTTACATTTTCAAAAGCATAAGGGAGCTCTGGACAGAATGTGACTATCACAGTACCAATGACTTCTTTCTCTTAATCTTTTCCACATCTTATAAGTGAATTAATTTTGACATCTAAGCCATATTTTATACTTATTCCATTATGCTTTGGAGAGAGACTAAGAGTTATCCATGGATTCCAAGGTTATGAAGGTGTACCTCTATCTGTAAATCAGGCTCTCCCATGCCCCAAAACTTCAGTGAGTTCTTTTTCTAATTAATCATTAATCTCAACTAAAACTGAGTCCCAGAATGTGTAATCCATGAAATATTGAATTGCAGTGTTTGACAGAAAAATATTCTGGCAAAATTAAGCAAAAGATTCATTAAATTCAGTAATCACACAAATATCTATACAATGGGTCCATTTTTATTAAAATCTAAACCCTGGTATCATGAGGCAAAAATCATCATTTTAGCTGGAGAAACTGACTGGTTAATAAAAAGCCACTAAAGTCTCCATTTTGCTTTTATTGCTGTTATTCTGTATGACAAGCTGTTGTTTAGAAGGCACACTTTACAATGGTAAGATACTTGGACATATGTCTAAAAATCAAGAAATGTACTACCTTTTATTAGTAGTCCAGCAATGTAAATAACTCAAGGGCCTGACTCAAACTTATATTTGCACTGTCCTTGAAAAGAGCTTAGCAAAAGAAATTAAGAGTATATTTAAGATGGAAGTGATAATATCTAATATACTAAAGAACAGACAGCATTTATCACAATGATAATTATAGATTAGAGTTTGTTTATAGCTTATAAATAATGCTTTGCCACTATATCTCAGCACTTAGCCCACTGTCTGGTACAAAGACTCAGAAAATTTTTGTGGAATGAATGAAGTTTTTTGAGTACCCTACAAACATTGGAAGGATCCATTCACAAGTAATAAATTAATCATTTTACCCACTCTTTAAAAATAGCTCATTAAGTTTTTGACAAATCACTGATGGCCTAGTTTATTTCATGGTTTTAAAAATAATTTTTCACATCTTAAAAATTCACACTTCTCACCAAAGCAAAATGGTGAGATTTTACATTGATCATTCAGATTTTTAGTTTTTCGAAGCTGAATTGTTTTAATTTGGAAAACACAGTAGTTCTCACAAGGGATGCACAGACCAACTCATAATTTGGAGTGGTTAGTTTTAGAGCTGCTTTTTCATCTCAAGTGTGGTCACATGATCTCTTCAGCACATTTGCCTATTATGTTTCCTCCTGGACAAAGCCAAGTCACTTGGCCTCTTTTATTCTTTTTTTTCGCTGATTACTTACTAATTCTGTGTGTGGATGTATACACATATTTGCACATATGTGTATGTACAAATATATGTATACATGTACATTACATATATATAAGTGTGTATATGTATATGTTTGTGGGTGTGTGTGTATAAAAGAGGGGGAATGAGAGAATGAATCAGAAAACTCTCAGCTTTTAATAAGAAAAGATTCTTCCCCCCTTCTAAAATTCACCACCCTAAACATAAATTGCTCTTTATTAGTTTCTATTGATCTACATTTATAAGCCATATTTATTCAGGGATATATGTCCCTACCCTCTTTTTTTTTTTTTTTTTTGGCCATGCTACGCGGCTCCCAACCAGGCATCAAACTCGTGCCCCCCTGCAGTGGAAGCACAGAGTCCTAACCACTGGACTGCCAGGGAATTCCCCTTTCTCTTCTTATCTCTAGGTTATAAAGATAGAGGATGTAAGAATCAAACCTATAGTTTCATAGAGTAGACACCGGCTCTTCCGCTAGTTGTTTTCAGTTAGGGCATTACTCTTGGCTCTTCTGGATTCATTAATGATTTTGTGAACACACAGCTCTCCTCTGAAAGGAGAAAACATCTTTTAGGGCTCAACAGTCTCAGGAATTGCTCAATGCACTGGAAACTCACCCCAGTAGAGCCATGTCTCATTGATGATGGTTGGGGTAAATATTTAAAAGAATAGAAAGGAGCCATTGATACTCTTAACAGATTTCAAGGTTGTCTCAATGAATACAAAGTCTTGTGCATACACAGATTTATGAAATAAATACGAGGCTTATCTATAATTATTTTCCTTGTTTCAACAGGAACACTAAGATATCTTTTAGTCACGTAAGACATGTCTTGATGTCAGATGCATTTTCAACTGCACTGTATCTGAAGTCTAAACTGTTCAGTTCTTTTGTGCATGTGAATCAACAGGCGGTACTGAAAACATTACACAAGTAGCATTTTTGTGGGTGCCCTTGGAATTGAGGTCAGCATGATTCATTCACATTTACATGCTGGACCTTGAGGCACAATGACAAAACTATCTGTGCTGTCCATAGTGGTAATGCGGCCAGCTAGCCCTATGTCCAGCCCACAGCTCCATCCAGCCAACCAGGAAGCTGTGCTTAGTGGGCAATCTGGGATCAACATGGGAGGATACAGGTTTGCTGAACAGTGGGAAGAGCAGCAGAGAATTGTGTTCATACTGAGGATAAAGAGCAAAGGAGTGGAGATGTGGACTTGGAACCATTTAGGCTGTAAGCAATGTTAGAAGGGGAGGAGGATTGTGTTTCAACTGGTGTTATGCTCAAATTGTGCTTTTAAATGTTAGTTTGCAGGGTATCCTTCTAAATAAAATTTTAGTTTATTATTTATTTTATTAATTTAATATAATAAAGTAAATAATAATAATGATGATGATAATAATACCCAACTATATGGTAAAAGCCTCAGAAATCAAAGATTTTAAAGAGAAGGCTTAAGACTCAACATCACAAAATGTCTTACACATTAATTAATAGCCATCCATCCTCACAAGAGAGGCCTAGAATGAGGCAGTGGAAAAAGTGATAGGGTTTCCCTGGTGGCGCAGTGGTTGAGAGCCCGCCTGCCGATGCAAGGGACACGGGTTCGTGCCCCGGTCCGGGAAGATCCCACATGCCGCGGAGCGGCTGGGCCCGTGAGCCATGGCCGCTGAGCCTGCGCGTCCGGACCCTGTGCTCCGCAACGGGAGAGGCCACAACAGTGAGAGGCCCGCGTATCACAAAAAAAAAAAAAAAGTGATGCCCAAACCTCACAGCCATGGGTACCTCTTCAGAAGAGAAAGTTACTACTGCCAGGTGTTCACATCATGAACCTGGTATGTTTCATCTGTGTTCTTCAAGGAAAAAAAAAAAAGTAAAAACTTCGTTCAACAAGATGAAGAAAAATCACATCTTGAGCCCTAAACAGAATCTAATCTCTCTAGAGGTCATTGGTTCTTTAATAGCTATAGAAATGATCATCATCTATGATCCGCAGGACTTGCCTGTGTAACTTGCTTCACAAGAAGACTCATTGGCTGGGGCTCTTAACCAGGAGAGCTTTGCCTGGCCTGACTTAGGCTTCCTAGGCAAGAGCGCTCAGTCCTGCAATTCAGCACCCCTGCCTCCACCCCATCCAAGAGGCCACATTGCTGAAACGGCAGAGGGATAGTGAAGACTGAGGAAGGGTGGTAGCATTTGACAAGGTCTTGGCAGTCTTCTCAAGAGGCTGGCATTTACTACTTTTCTATGCTTTTCTTTCTTTCCTAAAAAAACAAAAAAACTTGCATTTTTATAGACAGCAAACAAACAGAATGTGTATGTAGCTGTCTTCATATCTTACCAATGTTCATCTGGACTTTGAGACATTATCTTGGGCTTGTGGGAGGCTGGGGTGGGAACAGAGGCAGGAGAAGCAAATTATGACCTTGAAAGGACACGTAGGTTCTTTCTTTTCCAGCATTTTACATGTTTTGTCCTTGTCTCTCTGCTCTGCTTTACCATTTCCAGGCACAGACACTGAACTCTGACCTGCCAAATGGGAGACCCAGCTCCCGTTAGTCCGTCCCTGTCCCAAGCTTTCTACCCTTCCATCTGCCTCATTAAAAATTATACATATTTTATATTGGAGTAGGCACAATTAACTTGCTTTTCCCAGACCAGCCCCTGCCAAAGAGAGAAAAGCACTCCCTGGATGATCACAGACAACAAGCAAACACATACCAAGGAAGTGAACGTTGGCAGTAATCGTGCAAGTAAAAACGGGCCCCCAGGCAAAGTGTTCCCCTCCTCCTTAGCCGCAGGCTTCTAAGCTAGCAAAAACGAATTCTCTTTCTTTCTCTCTGTAGCAGGGGAAATGGTTTGGCATACCAAGGAGGAGATTCTTTGGAGAATGGGGTAAAGAGGGAAGGAAGGAGGAGTAAGAATTTAATGCTAAAATCAGAGTAGCTGGTACAGGCACACTGTACCTTCGTTACTTTCCCACCCTAATTAAAGTCTGGCCCCTCCGGGTACCCAGGAGAGTGGTTGTTGAATCAGGTCAGAAAGCATATGAGCTCACCATAGGAGCCTCTCACTGTCAGATTCAGCTGTATGAGTCCCTTATAGCGACTGGCTCCAAACCAACATACAAAACGCTTTGGCTGTTATATCATTTAAAGGTGCAAAAAAGTAAGCAAAACTTTCATGGATGTCTGCTCAGTTACCACTAGGTCCCCATACTGTAATTTTCTAATCACTGGGAAGGTCAACGGTTGGTCACAAAAATCTGAGAGCTTTAAAACTCCCAAGGACAAGAACAGACATCTGGAAAAAAAAAATCCTCTTAAAGCCATTTTAGTTATTGATGGACTTTGACAAGACCAAGCATAGTGGTCTTGACCATAAAATATTCAGAAGAGTACCATCTGCCCTACTGTATTCCTTCCCAGGCAGGTGTTTCTTGTAGAGCCAAGTATATAATTTTGTTAGTGTTCTATTGACTTACCAAGAAATACCAAGTGGAGTCATAGCACAACACTCCCACAGATATTGCAAATCTATGTCAAATAAAATCCCTCAGAAATTCACACCAGATTTTTGAAGGATTGGCTAGATTGGATATTTCATGACCTCTTGCAGTTTCATCTCACTTCCACACATAACAGCAATACTATCTCGCAGCTGCCTAACACTTTACTAATGAACTCCCCATACCTTTATTTAATTCTTACAAGAACCCTGACAAGAAAGCACATTACTGCAGAAGATTTAAGAGGCTTACCTGAGGTCACACAGGTAGGGAGTGGCAGAGGGAGGAACTGACCAGCTCACAGTTTCTAATGATAACTTGGGTACTGTCTACACTGTCTCACAGCTACTTCCGGCTTGCCTGCTCCTGGGAGCTGGGCAGGCCTTGGGCTTACACATCCTCTACAGGAGGCCTCACATACACCAGTACTTGCTCTACATCTTAGGAATGCCCTATTTTACTGGAACTGTTCTCCATCTGTCCCTCCCTCCCTCCTTCCTTCTTCCCACATCCTCTTGTCTATCCACCCAATTATGTAACACATCTGTATTGAGTATCTGAGTACCTACAATACACACTGTACACAGATACCAAAGTGATGGGGAGAGAAGAATCATGACACCCACCTTACCCATTTTAAGGGCCAACTTAAGCCTAAATCTGTACCTGAAGACTTTTCTGCCTCTCTATTCTTAAAACTCCTTTTGCTCTTGTAACTGCAGCATGCAGTTGTAACTGGAAATATTTTGGTTTTCTGCAAAGCTGGGACTGATTGCTCTCTATTTACACCATGTGTTCATAATAGCTCCACAGTGCAATTGTAAGATTTTTGATTAACATGCACACATCACACTATTCTTTTTACTCCCACAGTGCTGAGCATTTTATAGTACATAATATGTGCTAAATAAATTCTCAGTGGTTAACTTATTGTTGTTCTCTTTAAGTCTGTTGTAATATGGGCAGGTAGATGAACCATTTTACATCTAAATTCACCTACGTATTGTGCTTATTAATAATGCTCAACTGCTTCTCTCTTTTTCTACATTTTTTTTAGCTTAAGTCTCTTGTGCAACCTGATAAAAACAACTGAATCTTGTACTTCTTCTGGGGAGCTAACGATTTCAAAGTAATTTATCTGAAAGCAATTTATTTGATTATCCTATTTCATATACCCCATTCCATTTCTCTTTTTCCCTAAGAAGAATACACAATTTCCCTTAGCCTCCTCAGAGAGGGTTGAGAGGAAAGTTTAGGGAATCAGAAAGGGCTCTGGTAGGATAAGTAATAATTTCTTGACTAGTTCTGAGAAATAGCTCTAGTAACGGTAGTAGTAGTAGTGGTACTAGTAGTGAGATTGTAAGTGAGAGTACTACTTCTTTCAGAATTTGGATCCAGTAGCCCCCTGTGAGTTAGAGATGAGAACACTATTCCCATTTCATAGCAAGCTTAAATAATATCCCTAAGGTCATATATTTAGCAAAGAGCAGGCAGGAATCTAACACAGATTGTCTAGTATCACATCCAGTGTCCTTTCTCATGTGTATATTTCTTCTCTTTTTAAAATAAATTCATTTATAATACGAAAAAGATAGTATTACTGAGACCAATGTTTTCCAAAGTGTTTTCCATGGAACCAAAATTCCATGGGATATTTTAAGATGTGACAGAAACAAAAGAAGTCCAATAAGTTTGGGAAACAATAGGCTAAAAATGTTAAACTGCAATATTTCTCAGGGCATTTAACCGACCATTGTGCAGTGTTGTGTGTTGTGATTCTCCATGAGTGTGCAGCATTTCCCAGACCTTTTGGACTGTGGAACACATAGTACATGGCAGGTATGTGTACAGTGTTTCTCAAACTTACATAACCAAGGGATCATTATAGTCCCCAACATCTCCTGAGATTTGTGTCCCAGGACATATGCTTTGGGCAATTCTGATCTCCATCAATGCCTCTTTTCTCCCTACTAAAGTGTTTCATATTGTGGATTCTTGTTATGTCATGTCTTTAAATTAAAGGAAATGATGCTATCACCAAAAAATGGATCTTACTTCAATAAGATCACAAAAGAAAACGCACATATGTCTTATTACACCCTACTGTCATTTGAAATTGCATTTGGTCCCTCAGTTATTAATTTCTTTTTACAATAGTTTAACCTGTATAAAGAAGCATGTGATTTCTACCATTTAAACCCTATCAGTAAAATGATCGTTATGTCTTTTTAACAGAAAATATTCTCTTCAGATTTATGAGGTGCATCTGGCAGAGAAAAACTGTGTAATTTATACAGTTCATTACCACAGTGGTAACAAGAATAAGAATCACAGCAGCCTTTAGAATATTATAAAACAAATCTGAAACTAGTCCTTGCTAGTGTTGGGCTCCACTTGGGGAAAAATACTTGGTATTTTATAGGTGTGTGGAAGAGAGAATTTGAGTTTCTATACCCTGTAGGAAGCACACATCAGAGATGTGCTTTTATATGTTAAAGAAAATGTTAACAGAAGACCAAAATCTATCTTCAAATACTTCCTTCTGTATCTCCATGCCTTTTAACTTGGGAAAAAAGATTTTACAAGCAATGGCCCTAAGGCCTTATCTTTCTCTATATACAGACCACATCCTCATGTGTCTCACATGACAGGGTCAGAATAGAGCTGGTTCAATTAATCCAAATACTTCCATGCAGGGTACTGATTATCAAAACTGAATCCACTGTGTTTTCCTCTGCAACAGAAGCTCTGCAAGTTCTTGTGAAAAATGGGGAATTGCTAGACAGCAAGATAAAATAAAACAGAAAAAAAAAACAATTAAAACTCTTGTACTAAAAGCTATCTCAGGTCTTAGGTAATAGAAAATCAGTGTGTATATGTTTCTGGAATTTGAGAACATAGCAAAAAATTGCAGAAGGGCTTTCAAGGGATGAGACTAGTAGACAAAGTAGCATTTATTAGTACATAATAGCATAAACACAGAGTCTCTTATAGGTTTTTTGCCCCAGTTATTATGGAACACCTGTCAATAGCCAATATACACACAAAAATCTCCAGCAGAGAATAAGAGTAATTAGAACAGGTGTTTATTGGGCTGGGAAATTAGAAGGGAGACTTCGGATTACACATTGAAGAGAAGCCCCAAAAGCGCCCCTGGATTCTGTGAAAACTTGGAAGTGGAAGAAAAGGCCCCCTTACTATTTAAGTCCAGTGAAACAAATTCCTGTAGCATTTAAGGGGAAGGTGAGGGATACCAAACCACACCAGTACTATTCCAAGGGGTAAAAGGGCTAAAGCACAGTACAAGGAATTAGCATTCCTTATTGGGAGGGGGACTCCATTAGCCCATTAGCCTTTTAGGCCAACATAGAAGTTAAAGATAGAATTCATCCATCTTATTCAGCTTTACTCTGCCTATGTCATAGAGCAACAGTACCAATTTTCCAAGGGATGAGAAAGTTTAACATTAACTAATATTGTAGAAGGGCATCTCTCATATGCAAACACTTTTTAAAAACTGATGCCTGTGTTTAAGAAGTCAGGTTACAGCTTACAGTAATCTTTCTACTTAGAAATTGGTCCCAGTAAGAATAAAGGCCTAACACTTCATCTTGACCTCTTCTTACAAGATTTATTCATTCGTTGTTTAATGGTTTATAGTCTCCTCTCTCTCCCATTCAGATGAGAGCAGTAGGATCCATCTCTGATTTTTTTCTCAGGTTTCTCAAGCTGTACCACTTGCCTTGTTCCAAAAAGTATACAAACTGCCTTGTAATGAACTGCCTTGCTCCATGGTCAGTGGTCAGTGAATAAATGGATGAATACATAAATTTAAAAATAAATAAACTGAGGATATAGTATCTCAGACATTTATTCTGAACAAATGTTGTAAGTAATTATAAACTGATAGGCTCTGATTTAACCAAGATTTATGGTAGGTAAAAATTTTATTCCATTAAAAGTTGTTTTATTTCATCATGAATGGTCTCTAGAAGCAACTGAAAGCACAGTGCATTTTTAAATTTTCAAAATGAATTACTTTTTTAATTACTTAGAATGTATGCAGTATTTTAAAGCTCCATATATATTCTAAATTCTTCTCTTTATATTTCCATGGTAGGCATCTATTTTTAATTCCCAGCAGGAATTAGAGGTATCGGCAAATAGTCACTACACACTCTTCTATGTACACACGGGATGTATTAAGTGCACTTTCCTAGTTAGTAGAGTTACTCTCTAAACAAATACATTGCGTAACATAGCAGTTGAATAATACTCTATGTGCCATGTGCCATTTGCTGTTTCAGATGTTGGCTGCTCTCTAGGCCTTCATTGACCTTCTATTTAAAATTTAGTAAAGTTGCAAAAGTCTGTGAATAAGAATCATTTTATAAGCTTGTTTTATTATATTAGAAACTAGTGGAGACTGTGAGTTTCTTGTTTGTCAATTATGGACAAACACCTTTTTCCTGCTCCCAATGATTGGTATTATTTTTAAATTGTTTTAGTCTTATTTAATACTCGAAGCAACAAGAGAAATTGGAAATGGTAAAGAGTAATGTCAAACACCAGTTAATTTTAGACAACTCCCACCCTCAATGCACAGACAAATACTTGTCCTGGCAAAGCAAGACTGTGAAAGAATAGAATTAGAGTTTGCTTGCTGAACCCCTTAAGTCTGGGGAAAAATCCATAGTCTAATTTGTTTATTGCAGTGGTGAGTATTTCATATACATCAAGACACACTATAGTATATCCCCAAAAATGGAGTATAATTTCTCACTTGAGGAAAATAATTGATTCCTTTATTCTGTGGATTTGTAGTTGTTGTTTTTCTTTAGTTGTCATCTAAGGGTTTGATTGTAGTCATATATGTTTCTTTGATGAGGACTAGACATTTCATTAGAAAAGGTCCCAGGTGAGCTATCAAGTATGTTATTAGATGTGTTTTGACTAAGAAAGCAAGAAGGCAGATTCAGAATGAACATAAGCATTCAAAGAATTCTTGTAACAAGAAAGGCTAACTATGATTGATCTTTTTTGTTGTTTTAAGAATGCCTGAGAGGAGCTGGTGGTAAAGATCTTTTATCAATGGAGTAAGTCTGAGTTCTAGGCCCCACGGCAACTATATGTTCCTTAAATATATAAGCATACTTCTGAGAACTTCCATCTTTGGTCTCCTTCAAAGTAGATGCTGCTTGGGTGGTTCTCTTTTGTCTGAGTGTTCTATCACTGAAAGCCAGAGTTAAATGTTCCCCAAGGATAGAGGTGTGACCCATCATTCTATAACATATGCAGTACAACATACACATTACAGTGACTCAGAGTCAAACGGAAGGAACAGGAACTCAGCTTATTGCTCTTATTTCAGCAAAAGGCCAACCCTCACCTTTCATTTATATATCTCTGTTAAAGGCTCTTTTAGCCCAAGGTTTTTTTCTTCTCTCTCCTACCAATTTCCTTTGAGAGCTGGCCTTCCATTTCAACTGACTTATTTTGTTGATAATGTTCCCTTTAAGATGATTATTTGTTTAAAGTTCAAGCTAATAAAAGTAACTTATCCTATTAAAAGTATTCTGGGGAGCAGAACAACATTTTAGGATGTTAATTGCTCATGTTACCAGTCATCCATGAAACATATGCCAAAAATGCTCTAAAAGGTTCCAAAATGTCTCCTGTAGCTATAAATCTTTTACAGGTACAATTATGTGGGAACATAAATAAGAAAAAGTGCATCCAACATCTGGAGTCAGATGGTTTACTGAAGTACAATTACAAAATTAAATTTAAATGAACTTAATTAAAAGGGGGAGAGGGATTCAATTTAATATGGCCATTCATCATGTCCTCATTGAAGTTTCTTCTAGCACTGGAAAAATACAATAAAGTTGGAATACAAAAGTTGGATAAAGCCCCTTATGGAGTGTGAAAAGATGACCAAAGAGACACAGTCAGGCAGAATATATTCTCTTTTTCTCCCTGCTATTTTAACGACATGGAATACCCAATTGCTTTGAAAAGACAATATCAATCAAGAAAACTGAGCTTGGAAACTTATCTGTTTCAACCATCTCTTCTGTTTAGAGTTTCACTGTACATACTTCGTCACTTAAGGATGGTGATTACTAGGTTCGGTTTTTAATTCAATGATACATGATTGAAGACTCTAACAATATGCAGCCAAAATTTTTTTAAAAAGGTCCACATAGGAAAGTGTTCATTTCAAATGACCTGCCCTTCCATTTTAATTCTCTAAAAGAAAAGGAAGAATCAAAATACTGATCCCTTTAACACTGTGGTACTGAGTTCTGGCTGCTGTTTGATCAGTTTCTGTCTTCTTAGTTCTTAAACATTCTTAAAGCATCTTCTTAATTCTATGCTATGTCTATGTGCTGAGAAAGACATATTAAGAAATGAAATTGCATGTCTTAAGTTACCTATCCATAATTATATGAAAACAACAGAATTTTATTTTATTAAATTAATTGACTGACAGATTCTAGAAAATATAGTCAATGTTATTCAGCAAATTTTCACTCCGAAGTAGTTCCTACATACTATGGACATTGCTAGATGTTTGGTTTATGAAAACTTTATACCATCAGCGGACACTCAGATTCCCATTATGTCATCTTTCCTTCTTCCCCATAAATATTTAGTTTTGTCATACATGTCATTAGTACCTCACCTTCACATCCTCCTTATGTAAAAGAGAGACTTTTAACCTCTCCCTTTACAACCATAAAGCTAATCTAATATGGTACAAACTCACCAGTTGAGCAGAAAGCAAAGACAAAAAAATCCTTAAGCAGAAAAAAGGAGTAAACAGTTGAGCAGGCCGGAAAAACATAAAACAGGAAAACTAATCAAGCATCTGAGACTGAAACCAAGGAGCAGATGATAAAGGAAGCATTATCAATGCATATTTGTTGAGCACCAACTGTTTATCAGTAATGTACTGAGCACTTTCAAATACGTTGCAGCCGTTAACATGGTAACCATGTGATAAGAAAGCAGAGGATAATAGCACTTATGTAACTTCCTCAACATTGTACAGCTGGTAAGTAACAAAGCCAGAATTCAAATACCACCCCTTTGATGCCACATCCCATGCTCCTGCCTCTATCACACTGCCTCAGAAACTGTAGGTGGAACCATATTAAGGGCAATTGAGGAGTATAACAAGATTGAATTTTGGAGTGAGGATTGAGAAATAACCAGTGGTACAGGTGAGAATGAATAATGAATAATTTTAACTGTTAAGAAAAGTTCATTCATCTAAATCACGTGTTCTGCGCTGACTCATAGCATTTGCTTCCCATAAAAAGTACAGAAATGTTACACTTTAAAATCCTTGTAATATCTATACATTGTAGGAAAAGAAGAGAAATAGCAATTTTATAATTCATAACAACCCCAATGGTACTGATCGTCTGTGTCACTAATTGTGATCCCATTCTACTTATATCTATTTCATATGTATATACTTTATTTTTTCAGAGAACTGAATAGCTGCTCAAAAACAGAAAACAGCTTTGCTTTCAAAGTTATTAAGTCTAAGGCTTTAGATTCCATTACAACTTGTATTTCAGTCCCATAGATTGGCTGAACATCTATAGTGCCTCCAAAAACTACTGGACTATTACCATCCTTCCCAAAACAATGCTGGTTTTAGAACTGTCTTAGATGGAAAGAGAAAAAGTTGAGTCACTTATGATTCAGATGCAGTTCTCAAGTCACTTTTGCAAAGACAGAAGGTCAGGACGAAGGGGAGGGTCACTAGAATTTGTAAAGCACATACCTTCACTCAGTTCAGAATGCACGGCATCAAGGATGAGCAGAGTGTGAGGTGACCAGTATTTTAGAAAATGTACAGAATGAGAGAATGCTGTATGTCTAAGGAAAAGTGGCAGACAGACGTGGGCAGTTATTCATTCATTCACTGCATCAAGGAATGGAACAGGTTGGGGGAGAAAAATCGGGAGGTAAGGAAGGGTTTAAATAAGCTGGTAGGGAAAAGCTGGAGCAAAGATGACAAGAGAAGGCCACTAAAGTGCAATAATGAGTTCCACAGTTGAGCCTGAATCTGATGGGCCAAATAGTAAAATATTCTTCTGATAAAAGGAATTAACAGGGTCTTCTGATTAAAGATGAACGAACCACTGGGTTTTGTAATGATGAATCCAGAGGGAACTAACCCACTCCATGTAAGACCACCTCACTGAAGGACCACCATTTGGCTCAAGTCAAAAGAGTTTCTGTGTGTTTGTTCTGAGTCATCCCACTCTTCTCAAGGACAACTGCCTCCTTAGCAACAGTAAAGTGGGAACCTCAGAACTCTTCATGTTCTTGGAAAGGTCTGTCTCACCATCCTTGAATCTTGTACTCAACACTCCCCTTAGTGAGATCTTAGTGCCTACTCACGATCACTCTCTCTATTACTACTCCTATTCAATTTTTAGTCATTTCTGTATCCAATGGGATGATCCTTCCACTATCCTGTCGCCTCAGTTCCTGGACTTCCTCTCTTCCAAAGATTTCATCAGCCATCATTCCTAAGCCACTCACTTCCATAGTCACACCCTTCACTTTGTTGTTACCAATAACTGCAGCCCTTGCAAAACCTCAATTTCAAATATTCCTTTCCCTGATCATAACTTCTTATCTTTCCTGCTCACTCCCTCTAACACCCCAAATCCTACAATTCTACAACCCCACCAGGACCTAAAATCCACACTCTCAGTGTCCCTGAAATATCTCCCCCATGATATCCTCTCTTGCCTCCTTTCCAGCTTAAGTTCCATAGATAATCATTAAAATTACATCTTAGCTCCTTCTCTGCTTTAGTGAACTTTCCTGATGAAATCTTAGGAAATCATTTTCTCGTTGATGTCACTCTGGCAACCACTCAATGCTTATACTCATGAAGTCTGCTGGGCCTGTTACCTGGTAGATAATCAAGAGAGAACTTGTTCTCTTGTCTCAGAGCCTTTGCATTTACTGTTCTCACTGCCTAGGAAACTCTTCCCCCAGATATCAGCGTGGTTTGCTACCTCATTTCCTTTGCCTTATTTCAAAAAGTCTACACAGAAAAGCTTTACTAGGCCTGTCTACCTACAATTCAAACCCTCAGCACCATCTTGCAACATTTCATACCTCCTTCTCTACATTACGTTCCCTCTTTAGCACTCATCTATATATAAAAAACACATCAGAGAATAAAATATATAAACACCGTATCTTTTAGATTTCTATCTTGCTTACTGCTCTTCTCCTCTACTAGAAGGATATCCATGAAGACAAGGATTTTTATCTGTTGGGTTCACTTCAGTATCCCCAGTACACAAAACAATGCCTATTAAATACCTACTTGGTGATCAATAAATATCTGTTCAATGAATGAGTCCACAAATAAATGGATATATGAATGACTAGGGAAAGAGAAAACATAAAGTTATAAATGTTTTTCACATGGAAATTAATATTTAGAGATGCCTATTTTTACTATGATATTTCCTGTTCATGAAATCAGGACTTCAGTGGGATCCTAGGATACAATAGTTGTCATAGTGGTGCCATGACAATATAACAATATAGCTTATTGAACAATATAAAAACACCAAGAATTAAAGCAAATCCTTGAACAATTCTAAAATTACCATGTTTAATCTTAGCGGTAATTGTCAGTCCTTGAGGAAAGAGATATTTGGTAGATCTTGCCCTTTCAGGTAACCTATGGAAGTGTCACTTTTCTTTTTTGGAAGTTTCACTTTTGATGACATCTACTTTCTACTTGCTAAGACATTTCTCTCTCTTCCTCTCCCTCTTCCTTCCCGCCCCCCGCCCCCCAGCACATAAGTAGATAGAGTCTAAAAGCTGATGTGCACGACCAAAGGATGGAATGTCAAAGCATGTCTTCTTGCCTGATATGGGGATGCAATCATAGTATGCTTATACACTTATGTTCTCAACTCTCCTTGCCCTCTACATTCCCAAAGAAAATTTATAACGTTTTTAAACGTTTTCCAGGATCATATTTGTGCCTTTACAATGTATTTTTATAATGTATATTTAGATAATTAATTAGAATTTTTTACAGATGTTTGATAGGACATCAGAGAACATGTTATTAAAAACGATTTTTCTCCTTCTCCCTCAATTCAGTGATACAAAGATTGCCTTTTATCAGAGGCTCTCAATCTATCCCAATTTTCCATAAGTCACTGTGCTGTAATGACACTTTGTCAGATGCAAAAGTTGAAAGTAAAAGGAGAGAATTCACTTTCGACTTTATTACACCAAAAATGTCTGAGTGATAGATGGGACCACTGCAGATATGGTGGTTGTCTGGTTCCTATTGTTAGTCATGGGTTATTTTGATCAGCTGCAAAGTTTTAGTGGGTGACTAGAATAGAAAATATTGCTGTTTTCTGGAGCTTCAGTGAAATGCTAATGAAAGTAGCCGAGATTTTAAAAACTCTACTTGAATTTCTATCAGTTTCCATTGTTTCATGATCCCATTACTGAGAAGGGACCTTAGGATCCCTTTTTGCTGATTATATCTCACCTCCATTTTGACTTTGGGGAGAAGCAGAGGTCAATGACTGAAAAGAGAAATTACCTTTTAGTTGGGAACACTGGAAATAACAGTATCCAGATCAGCCAGATCGCAAGGAAGTTAGTTCACTGAGTTGTCAGTAGTATGGTCTACTGTGATGAATAAGAACTATAATTTTCAGGCTAATTGGGTTAGCTATAAACACATGGAAATCTGGATACAGTATCTTGAGATAACTTTTCCCATACTTAACTTTATTCCTATCTTAATTCTCTTTGGTTACTTTCCCAGATTAGTCACAGAATTTTGTGACCCAAAGAAAGTTGAAACTAAGTTCTAACATGAGGATGGAATGGACCATACCCAGGCTTAAAGTTTTGTTTTCTTTGGAGAATATATTGGTATGAATGAAGGTGGATTTAATAGTCAGAGAAGGTAAAAATGATGCTTCCACGCAGTTGGGGGGTCTTGAGATGAGGGAAGAAAATGGTACCGCACATAGGTGAACATCTCCATCTTGGTTAACTTTGGATGGTGTTCAAATTTTATCCATAAAAAAACTAAATGGATGATACTCTTGGTTGGTATTTCATATGTCAGTCAATTTCTCTGACCCACATACATTATGTTAATGTTCTTTTCTAGCACTCTGGATAAAAAATTTGGACCACTATGTTTTTGGGGTTTTTTTTTTAACATCCTTATTGGAGTATAATTGCTTTACACTGGTGTGTTAGTTTCTGCTTTATAACAAAGTGAATCAGCTATACATATACATACATCCCCATATCTCCTCCCTCTTGCATCTCCCTCCCATCCTCCCTATCCCACCCCTCTAGGTGGTCACAAAGCACGGAGCTGATCTCCCTGTGCTATGCAGCTGCTTCCCACTAGCTATCTATTTTACATTTTGGACCACTATGTTTAACTTCATCCATTATTCATAGTCCTTGATTGCTTTTAACATTAGTACATGAACTGGGAGCTCTGGAAGATTTTCTATAAAGTGTAATTGTTGGAATTTCCTGTTTATTATCTAGGTGACGTTTTCCAATAATTATGGTTTTATTCTTAAAGGACATGTGATCAACAGTTCTTTTCAGGGGCAAAGACTATGGTATGTTCAAGCAAATTGTGTTTTTTTTGACCCAAGACATTCCCACCCCCCACACCCAGTTCATATTGATTGTCTACAATTCTTGTAATGAAACAGAGTCAGAGAGTAAACTCAGGGCTATGGGGGTATATTTGTCTTACAGATCAAACACTTAAAGCAGGATTTATGGAAGCAGAGGGCTGTGGGTCAATAGCTAAAAAAAACCCTGGATTGTAAACAAGTAAAGGACTTTCTGAGGTGTGAAGGAGAGGAGAAAGGAGACTGGAGGGGGTGGAAAGGAAGATAAGGGGAGGAAGATAAGCAGAGAATCTGGCTCAGTAAAAAATATACATCTGAAAAGAATTAGAGGGAGGGAGGTCTAAGAAAGGCTGATTCACTTCATGGATCAACCCCAGAGACCCGTTCCCCCACATCTTGCTGACAGGGATTGTATTCTAAACATTTCTTCCATTCTCTCCCATGCTCTCTATCTGGAGTGATTCTAGGACACTGAAATTTAAGATCAGTGCAACATAATCACCAGAGACAGGTTCAGACACAAGTTACACAACTGATTCTTTTGCTATCATAATTTAATACAAAAAAAACAAGTAGATTAGAACTCAGAACAACTGTTAGCCTTTGTTCAATGTGAAAACACCTATGAAAATCTATGAAGATGCTTTTTTAATATAACTTTCAAATCAGAAATGTGCTATAAATAAGGAATCAACTTTCTAGCAATATAAAATTCTGTGTAGTGATTTTAAGTTCCTCAAAGTGTTTCCTATTTGTTATTTTATCTTTGGATAAATCTACAGAGGAGTAAGTACAGTGAATATTAACCTCATTTTATAGAATAAAAATTAAAACCCAACAGTTAAGAGACTATTTAAGATCTCAGAGACAAAAAAAGAAAAACACTTCTCTAGCTAAATCAGCTCTGGCGTTAGGATTAGGATTTAGGTGCACCGATTGCTAAATCATGGCTCTTTCTACCATGCCACTTTGTGTCAATGTATCTTTTCTCAAACAAGCCTACCTGGTCAACAGAGTGTTCTCATATTGCAGAAGTGGCACAGGATTCAGTATCACCTGGTTCCCTATGGAGATTAGGAGCTTCAAGGCTAGCTTCAAGAAAACCTTCCCACATCCCAAATGACACAAGTCATTTTAGCATGATCTATTGGGTTTCTTTGTTAGCCTTTCACTCTTGATAACAAGAAGCAGAATTTGATATACAGAACTCAGATGAAACGATGACTTCTGTGGTCCAGAAGTGAGTTATTAGAGGGACCACTTCCACAGAGGTTTATGGTTTCATTAAGGCCAATCACATGCATGTTTCTCTTACTTTTTTTTTTTTTTCTTTCCTCAAATTGCTCAGCTTTGAGGATTTTTAAAAGCCCTGTCTGTTTAACTCTGGTCTTTCTGATATCTGAGATTTAATGACTCTCTAATTAAGATGTTATCTTGAATTCCATGTATATATGAGAAACCATGACTTATGTATGGGAATTTGGGTTTGGTGGCAGTTCCTCGAAAGCACATCTAAATCATGAAATAAAGCATTAAACTCAAGTGCAAAGTAATTTAATTTTTAAGAGGAATGTGTTATTCAGATAAAAGAAACCATAATGGTATGATCATTTACTTTTATATGTATAAACGTGTGAAGCTGTGCTGTCAGTTCCAGGTATCAGTTTAAGTAATGCATCTTCCAGACTGTTTCACAATCATCCTTCCATTGTTCCATAAATAGATTATGCAAATACAAGCTGTTAAACTAAAAGTTGTTGCAATAATATAACTGAATAAATCAGCAGGGCAATGTGAGAGGAATATACTTAGAAGACTAAGTATGAATGCTGAATTACCAAAATACATCCTTTGAAAATTCACAGATTTAAGATATCTAGTACTAAAAAATGGACAAATAAGTTGGCTAAAAGTCAAATTTTGTTCAATGTACCATGGACCTGCTAAAAGGCCACATGAAAATGGAGACCTGAACATTTGTAGAAAATATACTAGAATGGAAGCCCTCAGAGAATTAAAGGTGCTGAATATAGTCTCACCCTATGATGATCTGACTCAACTTGAAGATGGTAATGAAATGAGTATTATTACTGAATTTAACCCATTAAATTCAACAAGTCAGGGTCCAAAGAATCTACCTGGGGCCTACATGACCTTGTTTAACTCCAGTAAACCACATCGTGGTGCATTTCTTTACTCTACATTGGAAATGTGTCCAGAGACTCTGTTCTGGATTCTAAAGATGGACTAAATGAAGATGGAATGGAAATTAAAGATGGAATGCTTAATTACTACTTAAATCAATATTATATTTTGGCCTCAGATCTAAGACTCCTCTTTTCAAAACAATCTTCGAATAACACAATTTGCTATCCATCTGCCAATATCTTCACCATTATGCCTCTCTTTTTAAGAAACATCATATAGTTGTGCCTTTGATGCCAACAAGCGTCCAGTGCATACCACACCATCAGCATCAGGCAGTCTTCATTTTCAAGCAATCTCTTAATTGACTACAGATTTGGTTCTTTTAGAAATCCAATCTCTGGAACCATATTAAGGGTATGACTGCCCCCTGAGGTACTGAAAACTGAATTATTTACCTTTCTTTCTCCACATTGATCTTAAATGTTGTATCCCTTTGTGCTCTGAGAATCATATCTCTTCGCAATAGACATAGTTTCATTGTTCAAAAGGGAGACCATTTACCTCACTTGGTCCAAGTGTACAGAAATAAAGAAATCTGATATTGCTTAGTTTCCCTATTTTTCATCAATACCAATAATACTAAGTTCAACCTTTATGAACTATAGATTTCTCCTGTTTTTACTGTGATTTTGCAAGGTAATTGAATAGAGACTTGTATGGATCAAAAAATTACACCTAAACAACTTTAGTTTCATATCTAGTGCCAACAGCCAGGTTCCAGTAATATTTAATGTCCTTCATTGTTATATCTTTAAATCTTACCACTGCAAGGAAATGTGAAAATCCTTAAACTGCTGGCCTCAGTGTTCCCATGTCAACTGGCATATGCTCAGGTTGGAGATCCTGCCAAAAGTCAAAGGAAACATTTATGAGACAGAGCCTGAGAGACGATTATTTTAATCCTGCATGTCCAGCACTGCCCGCAAGCTTGGTTTATGAATGCCTGCTGCTGCTTTAATGATAAGACCTCTTCAACACAGCTGAATGCAGTGAGTACACGAATGGATTTTCTTTTTCTTCTCTTTTTTTTTTCCCTACCGTAACTAAGAGACTGATTATTGATCTCCACCTGGATGTTCCTATTGAGAACAGGCCATTCATGAATACAAGCAGGAAGAATAATGGTGCACTGCATGGGCAGTCTTAATAAACTGCAATAGGGACACAGTCTCTGTGGGAAAAAAAAAGAACCAATCCAATCTTAATGTAGCATTTGCTTACATGACTAGAAATTCTGTGGGCATTCTATAGGCCAAGCATCAGAAGGTCCAGAGCTCCTGGGCTTTGACTCAGTGCCATGTCAGAGTGAGTATAAGACCCCAAGGACACCCTATATGCCTACTCAGGGGAAGCTCCTAAGTTCTCTCTATTGCCCTTAGAACAGAAGCTTTGAAGGCTGGAATGGATGGATCTGACCACACAACTTGGAACAGAGGGATCTGAACCCAGATGTGGCTATACAGAAACACAAGGGATGTGAGCCCACTGGAAGACTCGAAAATCCAAAACCTGAAGTCAAGAGGGTGAAAAGTAGATGAAAAAAGAACTAATTAGTACAGGCCACATTCAGACCCAGCTAATGAGAAAAGCTTTTCTGTTTTAGCCAGCCCCATCTTGTGTTATCTGGCTATAGCTGACATAAGTCAAGCACTGAATTTAGCAGAAGTATATGCAAGAGGAACAACAGCTGTGATATTTAAAAGGGGAACTGGCTTTTTAAAAATCAGAAACTGCCATCAACAAAGCAAGTGAGTAAGGCTTGTTTGGAGGGCAGATATAAACCCAAACTTGTTCCAGTTGTGTTGAGATGCTTTCTGCACAAATGAAGTTATTAAACCAAAAAAGCCAAAAGCACACTTTCCAACACATATAATTATGTTTCTTTTTAACAACTGATTCCAACACCTACTTTGAGTAATAAAGTATAGCATAAAGGCTTTAAATCTGAAATCCAAGAACCTCTCCCCTTAAAATAGTTTGCAAATTTTATGTGTTTTGTTTGTGAAATATTTGCCCTCATCCCCATCTCCCACTCCCAGAAGGTCCATAGCTTTCATCAGATTTTTAAGGTGGACTCTGACGCATAAAAGGTGAAGAACCTTTGGATTGGCAGTCTGAGGATGTTGGTTCTAATCTTAGCTTCTAAATGGTTTTGTGGCTTTCAGCAAATGGCTTCCCCTTGCTACACCTCAGTTTTCTTATCTGTGAAATGAGAAAGCTGAACTAGAGAAATCCAAATACTCTTCCAGGTCAACAAATCTAGGAAATGCCCATAAAACTGGGAGGATCGAACTGGAAGATATCGTGCCGTGTCTGTTGGCCTAATCTCCTTATTTATGGGGGAGAAAATGAAGCCCAGAGAGGTTTTCATACAATACTTAAGGTGAAGAGCAAGGATTGAACCCAGAATTTCCAACTCATACACCGATTCACTCTTCATTCTAACACACACAATGTCTGTAAAGCTCTATTCCCAGCTCACAGTCTTACTTATTGGCCGAGGGAGTATTTCAGGCAGGCTTTCCCTGTCTTGGCTGGGATAGGGGTACAGTGTGTCCTTTGGGGTTCTCTCCCAGATTTTCTCAAGGAGAGCACATATGCTCAGGCCCCAGATAATTGTGCTTTCACACTCACAGCTGTAAGATAGACAAGAAAAAGCTGTCCACAAAAAAAATAATCAGCATTTGCAGAAGTGCTCTGGGGTAGCTTCAGGAAGTGTTCCAGGAAAATTGCTATTATAAAAAGATCACTAGGTTCTCTCCTCCTGGATCCTATTCCACACTCAGACATTAATATTTTAGGTACATCGGTGATACTCATTTACCCATCCAAAGTTCAACAATCAGCAAGTACGCCTGGCAACAACAGACTGAGTCCTTGCTTTCACGCAGATTACTGTCCAGCAAGGAACATGGCCTCCTGGAATGTCTGCTGCAATCCTGCCTGTGTGCACCGAGAGCCAGGGGCAAGCACCGCCTCCCCAAGAGAGGGCTCATGCTTCCTTTGAGTTGCCCTTTCTCAAATTTATAAACACAGCTCAAGAGAATCTCTATTACTTTACTGTGAACCAGTTTATCCAAATACCTTTTGTTAAACCCAATAAAGCATGAGACTCTGTATATTCTTTCCTTATTCTGTCAATTCCTATTTGCTTATCAAAATCCTACTTATTCAAAAACACCTAGATCAAATTCTTCCTTCTCAATCTACCAGTATGGCTTTATTACAGCTACCTAAGAATGTACAGAGAAACTTCATTTATTCTTCTCTTACAGCACTTGAAGTACAGAAATGCTAGACCTTCACAAGTACACAGTAATTTTAAATCACTGAGTTCATTTTATCCATAAAGAAAGAGTGGTGTAGAAACACAAAGTCACCAAGTTAATTGCTCATGAATTATTACAAATCAAAGGGAAAGAACAGGAGAGTACATTTTTGTTTAGCATTTGCTCTGTGCTATGTTCTTTGTAAAATGTTTTAAATACATGATTTCATCTAATTCTCAGAAATATCTTGCTCAGTGGATATATTATTATCCCCATTTACAGATGCAGTAAGCAAGTCTCAGAGGGAATAACTAACTTAAACCAGGTCAGACAGCTGCCAAATGGTAGCTGGAAGAGGTGGGTTCAAACTCAGCTCTGTCTGAGGATGCCAGACCACGCTAAAGGCAGTTCTTGTCCCCCCCGCCCCCGCCCTGCCCTCTCCACTTCCACGTGAGGGGAGGAGAAGAGAAAGTGGTGGAATTTACTAAGAAAGGGGATTCAGGCAGCAGCCCCAGTGATAAACAGCAAATCTCTGACAGCTTGGTCAAGGGCCCAATCTACTGACTACTTCTGAGATCCACCCCCCCTCCCCTACAAAGTGGCAGTGAGGATGGAGAAAGGCATGAGAGCACCATCTTTGTGGGAAGGAAAGCAATGAAGACTAGCAAAATCTGAAAGTACCTGAGCTTCTGGCTACTTATCAATCAAATGGGCTTTGGCAATCCTGTTCAATCTTTAAGCTCCAGGGATGATAACAGCTCAGTAGTTGTAAAATATAAAAAACTGTAGGATTCCACCTTGTACACATCACTTTCAAAGGGAAGAGAGAATCTCCCAATCCTTGTTTCCAAATACTATCTACCTTCTACACACACAAAGTATTGTGCAGTTTTTCACACCAAAAGGTGGACAAGAATGGGGCTCCATGGGTGAATGCAGCTATTCCTCTGTGGATCGGTACCTTGAAGTATATCTACTTCAGGTGGACTTTCCCCAAATATTCTTGTAACTGTGACGGCCTAAGTAAGTACCTCTAAAATAATGATAATAACCACATTTTCTGGATATTTGGAATTTTTCACTTTACAAAGTATCTTTACACACACTATTATTTAATTTCCACAGAAACTATATAAAGTGAATAGGACAGTCATTATTAGTCCAACTTTAGAAATAAGGAAGTTGAAGTTAAGTGAAGTAATGTATAATTACAGAATCAAGATAATGTGTTAACTACGTAAAAACAATACAATTTGTACTTATTGAGGGCCTGCTAGGTGCCACACACCACTGCAAAGATTGTATAAATCTGCTCACTTAATCTTCATAACCACTCCATGACATAGATATTATCATCTTCAGACAAAGGATTAAAGAGGGTAAAATGGTTTTCCTAAGGTCATACAGCAAGTTAATACCAGATCTAGGATTCAAATCCATGTTTAAGTCAAAGCCCAGCGTCTCAACCCAAATCTGACTGTGAGTCTAAATAAGGCAATCTAATTTCCAGAAATGTCCTTATTGCCTGAGTATCCAGATTCACTAGCCTGCCATGGCTAGCCTGTCTTTGACATTCTGTGTCCTCTTTGTCACACTTTAAGACATAGAAAAATTCAAGTCATTGGTAACTTGCAGTCAAAATTCTTTAGTATTACTCTCCATAATCCAGGTAGTTGAGACAAAATGATCTATTTCAGAGTAGTCTAGCTACCTCATTTTGTTTCCCTTGCTATGTTCTCGAAGACTGAGCTTTGTTGCTCTTCTCACTTTCCCCTTTAGCTACTGATGGTTACTTGCCTACATATGTGCAAAGCTGTATATAACACATAATGAGAACACTCAGAAAACCTTTTCCTTATCCCTTTCAAGGGTTCAGAAAAAAAAAAATTAAACTGACGAATTGTAGCAAGAAGATAGAAAAGATATGTGAAAGCACTTTCCTTTCAAAGAGCGACTGGTTCTCAGGTCCCCTTGCATATGGCACCAGTGTGAGTGAAAATGTGGCAATACTTCAGAAATGCTGTAGGGCAGGTGTCTCTGCATACATATGCATAATGTCCTTTTCACACTTTGGAGCTACCAGATGCCTAGTTCTGCTTGGAAGGGGCCTGGTAACCCACTTGAAATCATGAGGATTCATAATTCATTTATGCAAGCTGCAAAACCCCTCTAGATGACATCTCCTGCCCTGAAGAATGATTGAGAGAAAGATGTAATAGAGCCGAAAATGACAATGAAATATTAGCAGTGTGGCAGAGTTTATATGAGGCCCCCAGCTAGATGAGGGAATTATGCAAGTCAAAAGAAGATCCTTCAGGCAACAGAGGCAAAAACAAAGGAAGAATGTCTAGGTGTCAAAGACTAATTTTGTTGCTATGGGGAAGGCCCTGAGGCATTGATTCATTTTACAGGTAGGTATGCAGCCCTCTACCTTGAATTATCCGAGTGCTGGGCAAAACCACTCCTCCATTTACATTTGACCTCTAAAATTACTTGGTGCTCTGAAGAAGTGTTTCATGGTGAAGGTGGGAAGTTAGGATGGACCCAGGCTCTGCCTGAGGTGGAACTTTAGGCTCTGATCCTGTTTTCTCCTGGCACCATCCACCTCCAACCAAATCCTTCCCCATTCGCTCTCAAAATTTTTTTCTGAAACACCAAGCTCTTGCCATCTCCCTCCGCTTCCTTACCTGCCCCCCACTCAGAGGTGAGATCCCTGCTCCTTAGAAGAGAATACAAAGCTCTTTAAAATCCTGCCCTGCTTTTTCACCTCTTGCCACATGGAGCTTCTTGCATCTCCTAAAATGCTTTCAGTTTACTGTGCTTTTGCCCTGCTGTCCCCTCCTCCTGGAATGCCTTCCTCACTTCTCCACTGGGCATGCTGCCGACTCATTCTCTAAGAAACAGCTGCCACATAAACTAGCTGGGTGAAGACTTTCTCAGCCTCTAGGAAGGAGCTAGTCATTCCCTCTGCTGTATTCTCATGATACCTGGCACTCACTTGACTACTTTGCACTCTCCACTAGAATTATAGTTTACAAGGTTTAGGCTGCACAAAACTATGGATTTCTGGAGGGCAAGAGCAATGCCTATAAACATACCTTTTTATCCTTTATACAGAGCAAAGTGCCTGAAATATACTTGCTTAAGAAATACATGCTGATTGGGAAAAAAAAAAATGAATGAATGGCTCCCTCATTTCCCTCCCATGTGCTTTTAGTGATTCAGCATGTGATTCTTTGTTTTAAATTTTAAAAAAAAATTATTTCGGCTGCTTCCCACTAGCTATCTGTTTTACGTTTGGTAGTGTATATATGTCCATGCCACTCACTTCTGAAACACTCCAGTGGTGATATTGGAGAATAAAGGCAACTACAGAAGGCAACAGATCAGAGTACTGCCTTGGCATCTTTGTTCTGAAATCTATCTCTTTGGCCAATTTCTTCTTTCCTATAAGTGACACCTCTCTATTATGATGCTAGGTTTTTCTCAGGTCACAGTATTAAAGCTCCCAGACAGAGTTAGTACTGTATGCTGCAAAGAGCTGGAACTTTGCGATCAGATAGCCGTTGGCTCAAATCCAGGTGTGGTCTTCAGTAGTAATGCGAGCTGGAGCAAGGTTCAGAATCTAGCTGAATTTCAGGTCCCCCCCTTGGTAAAATGAGGATGAATTCCGACCCTATAAGGCTGTTGTGAAGACCAAATTAAATTGTAGCTGCCAGAAACATGGCTCACTGTACACTCTTAATAAATAGTAACATTTATTTTTCCACCTTTGGCCTCTAGAATAGAGATTATCCTTTATGGGCCGGTTAGAAGGTGGTTTATATACTAGAATCATCTGGGATGACTTTCCAAACTACATCCCCACTTTCCTTTCTAGAAACACTCATGTGGTATACTATCACAATTACAGATTGAAGTATGTTTTCTTTCTCAGGAGTTATCAGACAGAAAGGAGATTGAGAATCACTTCTCTAAAACATACCCTGGAAAGTTTTGCTCTTTACTTCACAGCTATAACTCTAACTGGGACCTTAAACCTCTCACCCTGAAACTGTTATAATATCTTCCTAGCTGACACTTTTATTTAGACATTTTCCTCTTGTCAATTCATCCTATATACAATAGCAAACATAATCTCTCAAACTCCAGACAGGCAGAGCAATCTTTTGATGAAATGGACACCTCAGGAGTCCCCGCTGGGAGAGGCAGGCACCTTTCCCCCAAACACCCCCTACATGCTCTTTCATACCTTTGAGCCTTTGCCTATGCTCTTGCTTCCAACTGAAGGGTCCTCCCCTTCCCTTCCTAGTCTCTGCTCCCCCAAGTTGTAGAGCTAAATAATTTCTATACATTGTGTAAGACAAACTCAAGTAGAGCTAACAGCCCCCTCCTTTGTGCCACCACAGGACCTAACACACCTCTCTTATTGCATTCATCACACTCTGTTACTCGTTATTAGTTCACAATTTTTTTTGCTGTGCAAAATTGTGAATTCTTTAAAGGAAGAAACTGTGTCTTAATTATTCATGTATCTCCCCATAAAGTAGATACTCACTAAATTTTTATTGAACTGAATTAAACTGAACTGAGATGAATCCCTGTTCATGTTCCATTTAAGCATTTAACTTGCTACTGCCAACTGCTAAGCTGTATATATGTATGCATGTATATCTGTATTTCTGGTGTTTTCTCATCACTTTCATGTTTTTCCCCAGGGGATTCTCAGACAAAGATTATGTAAAAAAGAAGAGTTGCACATTTACTGGTCAAGTTCATTTCAGAACCCAGGGAGGCTGGGCAAACTCTCCAGCCAACATGGGGATTGTGAAAAAAGGCTTTGTTAAAACATCTTGTTGCTTCCTCTTCACTAAATCCAAACTCCCTCAGGTAGATGGCAAGATGGCACTGCCAACTTCACTGAAACTCCACCCAATCTAACTGCCTGGACTGGCCTAGAATGCATAATTGCTTCTCTCTGTGACTGTCCTGCAAACAGGACAGGATTCTGTTCTCACATGTCTCCCTCTCTAGTGGGTGACACTGCTGCAGGCTGGTTTTCCTGCGTATTCATTCTTCTGTGATGGCTGTGTTAGGCCTCTTGGAGTCTCAGAATCAAGCTTATTCCTTGATTCAATGTTCATTCATTCATTCATCAAACATTTACTGACCCTCTTCCTTTTGTCACATGCAGTGGTAAGTCCTAGGGAAATAAAGATGCATAAGAAAAAGAGTTACCTAGGATGGGGAGAAGACAGAACATGAACAAATAATGACAGCAAAGTAAGACAAATGGAAAATAGATACTTGTGCATAATGTCAAAGGGGCCCAGTGAAAGTAGATAAAGAGAGGCTGATGTCTTTTCCCACTGGTAAACTCTGCAAAGAACCTGAGTGCACCCAACACAGACATCTTACTCAGTCCCTGAATATTCCCCATGAACCCAAAGATTGTGGAGAAGAGTGCGAACCCTTTGACAGAAGTTCCTGGGTGGCTCTAACAGCCCAAATTTCCCCTCTGAAGAGCTATCATCCCATCCTCAGAGAGACCTGTATTGTGCTAACAGAAGAGTGGTGCTGTCACATTGCAGCATCTTAAAATCTCTGTTCTCCAATATATGTAACTTCATGACTTTGACCAAGTATAAGATGAAGAATGTAACTAAGAAGGAAATACGGTTAAGGCATATTCCAGAAGAACCTTCAATAAAATCCTACTCCAGGTCTAACTCTACAACCGTGCTGTCCGGTACATTAGCCACTAGCCACATGTAGCTCTTTAAATTTAGATTATCTAAAACTAAATAAAATTAAACTTACAGTTCTGCAATTGCATCAGTCACATGCCATGATTTCAACAAGCACTTGTGACTAGTGGCTACCATACCGGACAGATATTGAACACTTCCATCATCACAATTATTTTCTAAAGGACAGTGCAGCTCTAGAAAATGATTTGAATTTTTTACTCATTGATTCATTTACTTTATAATTGTATGACTTGCTTACTTTGTAAAAGACTCATTTCTGAGTTCTGGAGCAGGCAAAGATAAAAAGTAAAAGTTTTCTATTGTTGAAAGGCTAACGGTTTGGTGGTAAAGACAAATATTTAGTAGAAAGAAAAAAACTGGACATTGTGCAATGGGGGATATGAGGGCACGGAGACAAAACAGCCTAATCTTGCCTAAAGAGGAGACCTCAAAGAGAAGTGACAGGATGTGATTCTCAGGGGATGAGTAGGTACCTTCCTAATTTACAAAGTGGAAAGGGCACTGGAGATGGTGAGGACAGTATATGCAGAGTCACAAGGCATGGAAGAGCTTAGCATGTTGCAGGTGTTTAGTATTCCTGAAGTAGAGTGTAAACTTTTGGAAAGTTGGGTGAGAACAGGCTGGCAAGGTAGATGCCACAGTGTGCTAAGAGGTTTTGGGTGAGCAGGTGGTGGGAGGATGGGAGGTCACAGACTATATACACAGTAACTAAGAACACTGAAGTTATATAAAGCTGGATTATACTCAAACTTTGCCACTCTTAGCTTTATTTGGCAAGTTTTAAAATCTCATTGAATCCCATCTTTCTGTAAAACGGTGTTACACTGCCAACCTTTTATGATTATTGTGTGGATTAATGAGACCATGTGCTTATCACAGTGTGTGTGGCACATGTTAAATAATCAAAAATGAAAATTATTGTAATTTATTCTATAAGGAACATGGAATCAACAAAGCATCTGAGCAGAAGTATAAAATGATGATACTGTATAGAGAAATGACACAAGACAATCAGCGATATCAGTAATAATTTTAAAATGGCTAATATTTACAGAGTATTTTACTACATGTAAAAGTGTGATTCCAAGTGCTTTAAATAAGTTAATTTATTTAAATCCTCTCAACAACCCTATGAGGTAGGCTACCATTACTTGCTCCCTTTTATAGATGAAAAAACAAAGGCACAAGGTTGTTAAATAATTTGTCACACAACTACTAAGTGACAGGCCGGTATTCAAACCCAGATATCAGGCTCTTGAATCTATACATTCAGCTTCTGGGTTCTGCTTCTGTTAGAAATTCTTTGACAAAAGTCTGCCTGATTTTATATCGAATTATTTCCCACCACAGCATGGCCTCAAAATAATTTTATTTAAGTACAGATCTTTAAAAAATTTCTCACACCATGAAAACCAGAAGCCAGTATATGTGTTCTAGAAATATTCCATAGATGATCATCTGGATAGAAATGGGCAAATGCTTGATAAAGTGTGTATCATTAGAAAGGTAGGTTCAAAATCTCCTTGGATAATCAAGACCTGACTATAATTCAGAGCATTCTCATCAACAGTGAGCCTGTAACAACTTTTCATAAAAGTCAGCTTCCGTTTTAGAAAATGGGGCTAATGTGTGCCTCAGAGGGTTGTAAGAAATATTAAGTAAGAGAATGTGTAGAAAGGATTTTGCACTGTGTGTGGCACACAGAAATAGTTCATTCAGAAGTAGTTTTTGCTGCTACAATTTTTGTTCTTTTAATTAAAGTGTCATCTTCTAATACAAGGTCTGCTGAGTCTTGAAAAGCCTTTCCTAAGATTCACTTGAACTCTCTTAAACGTCTTAAGGATGGACAGAAGGGTATCATAAATATGAAATTCTTCAAAACAAACACATCCCAGTCTATGACCTAAATTCCAACTCTCCTTATTTAAAACATTCTCTGATTCAGTTTCAGCAACACTTTTCAAAACATCCCTGTTTTTACCCAAACTGAGCCCAGACTAGCCCAAAACAACAATATTTTCATTGACTGACCTCACCAAAGGCCTCATCTCTCAGGGAAGTTCTTCCAAATGTCTTTTCTTCTGATATTCTGTCCTTTAGTTTGACGTTCATCCTCATATAATTCCACTTCAATGAGTGAGATGATATAATTATCCTTCAAATTTGTTTCACTCCTTTAGAGCCCAGCCTCTCCCCATGGGGCCTTGTCTAGCATGACCATGCTTCTCCCAGTATAAGACACTGGCCTGGGTCTCAGCATTGGTCAAGAGGGCATGTTCTTCCCTGTTGATGATGACAAGCAATAATTGTTGGAAGCACATATCCTCAAACCACCAAAAGCAAATTGTTCTTTTTTTGGTCTTACAAATTTGGTAGAATCAGAAAGCAGATGTAGGGCATCATCCAGGAAGCCAGAGGAGCTGAAATCCAGGAGGTCAGGATTTGGGAAGAGAAGAGGTTCAGGTGGCTGACCGATATATAGTTACCAAACCCTGAGTTGAGAGAAATTCTTGGAGAGATTCAGCAGAAGGGCTGGTAAGAGAACCAGGAAGTTGAATGTTGCTTTGGCACTTGATTAAAAGCAGATTGTTGGGAGGTGAGTTGTCATGGGAATCTCACTGGACTAGAAAGTTCACTGTGGGTTTGCAGCCTAGAATTATCAGCTATGTGACCTTGAGCAAATCACTCAACCTCTTTTATTCTCTGTTGTTTTTTCACCACTAAAATGCAGATAATAATTGAAAATAATAGAAACTGCAAGGAGGTTTTCTTTTTTTTTTTTTTTTTTTTTGCGGTACGCGGGCCTCTCACTGTTGTGGCCTCTCCTGATGCGGAGCACAGGCTCTGGACGCGCAGGCTCAGCGGCCATGGCTCACGGGCCCAGCAGCTCCGCGGCACGTGGGATCTTCCCGGACCGGGACACGAACCCGTGTCCCCTGCATCGGCAGGCGGACTCTCAACCACTGCGCCACCAGGGAAGCCCGAGGTTTTCTTTTTTTAACTGAGAAAATGTATAACAGTTCATATTTTTTTGAAGTGTCTATAAATGTACACACTATTCTCACATAAAGAATTTATGTGATTATGTTTAGCAAGACTAGTGGCTCAAAAATGTTGACTAAAACATTTTCACACCAATCTTTCAGTACTATATAGCAATGGCCATTTTTAAAGCACAAAGAGGTTCAGTATTTTGGTCAAGGTTATACTACTGGTAAGTTTAGCCATGGAGTATGGCTCCTGAGCCAGTGCCCCTAATCATTAGAGTGTAGTTCCTCCCTAGATGAGGGCCCTTACAGTCACTGTGGTTTATCTGAGTTCCAAGGGCAAAGGTATCAGGTTGGTTCCTGAAAGGTTGATGATAACTACTCAGAGCCATCATCGGATGCCAGAACCCCTACAGCAGTGGCCACAGCATCACCCAACACCACTTCCTTGTTCTCACTTCTGAGTCTTCACACATGCCCTTCCCTGTGTCTAAAATTATGAAGTCTTCCCTCTTCTGTGCCAAGCTATATCTCTCCAATCCTTTAAAATTTAAAACCATAATTTGAAAAGATACATGCACCCCAATGTTCATTGCAGCACTATTTACAATAGCCAGGACATAGAAGCAACCTAAATGTCCATCAACAGAAGAATGGATAAAGAAGATGTGGTACATATATACATAATGGAATATTACTCAGCCATAAAAAAGAACAAAATAATGCCATTTGCAGCAACATGGATGTCCTAGAGATTGTCATACTGAGTGAAGTAAGTCAGACACCGAAAGAAAAATACCATATGGTATCGCTTATATGTGGAATCTAAAAAAAGGGTGCAAATGAATTTATTTACAAAACAGAAGTAGAGTCACAGATGTAGAAAACTAACTTATGGTTACCAGGGTATAAAGGGTGGGGAAAAACTGGAGATTGGGACTGACATATACACACTACTATCTATAAAATAGATAACTAATAAGAACCTGCTGTATAGCACAGGGAACTCTACTCAATACTCTGTAATGGCCTATATGGGAAAAGAATCTAAAAAAGAGTGGATGTATGTATATGTATAACTGATTCACTTTGCTGTACACCTGAAACTAACGTAACATTGTAAATCAACTATATTCTAATAAATTTTTTTTTAAATGTTAAGATTTTATGAAGTCAAATCTGTCAATGTCTTCTTTTGGTTTCTGCATTTCTGTGTCTTAATAAAGGCTTTCTTGTTTAGGGACAAAATAACATTTTTGTTTTCTTTCAATGATTTTAGTATTTTGTTTGTTAACATTGAGGACTTTGATCCATCTAGAATGTATTTTGAGTAAGTTAAGTGGACAGAATCTTTGTCTCTTTGGATAGTAAATTGATCCAACACCATTTCCTGAATTATTCAGCCTTTCCTCCCCAGATTTATACTCCCTTTACCATACACCAAAGAATGTTCCATTTTTGTAAAGGTTATAAATATATATATATGTTTAAAAATAAGGCACATTCTGTAAAATTTTAATTATAAATTAAAAAATTTGAGTATAGCATTTAAATAGTCCTTGTTCACACAGTTGAGTGGATATTCAATAAATATGGCTGTTGATCATAAAAAATAAAATGAAATAAAATTCTCAGCTGAAGACTCATGAAAATGGGGAGTAGGAATTATAATGTTTTTCATCAGCATTTCAGGATATTGAAAAAACAAAAACAAACAACAATAACAAAAACCCTTGTTAATTTTATTGGCATAGACACAGACTCCAGGACCCTCGGTCCTACTCTGAAGATGTACAAAACACAAGCAGAAGTTCAGGGATTTATAGCATCAAAAGTGAGGCATCTGTGACTTTAGATGGTTTGAAAGTATATCTTATCTGATAGTAGCCAATAAAGCAGGAGACAGTGCCAGATCAGATAAGAATAAAGAACATCTCCGGTCAGAATTTAAAAGGCTATTTTGGGATATGTCAAAAGGAGTAAAGCTAGATTGGAAATGACTGCAAAGGTGATTAAATACGTGAGAACAAAGAGAACACTTCCTGAGTTCTGGCTAAGAAGGGGAAAATTCTTAATCATCTTTTAATTGTACCTCATAATTAGCCAAGTTACAAATGCCATGGCTGGGATTAAAAGATTTTTCATAAGGCAGAAACTGTTAAATCCAGAAACTGGATTTTTTGCTAGGGAAAGAGCTCATCGTTGGGGGATGGAGTGAGTGCTGAAGCCTTTCAATCTGTGTAACGATTTGAGAAACCAGGTCTTACAAGCATATTTGTTCATAACGCACATTTTGAAAGATACTGTTCTTCTATTTTTGCTTTTTCCCTTTTCCAAAGGAAATGAAAAACAGTGATGGAAACTTTTCCAGGGGAACAAAATCTCAACAAACAGTGAAGCAAATAGCCACTGGAAATTGCTTATGAAGCTCTTAGAGATAATGGATATATGATATCATAGTTATGTTATAATATCTTCAATGACAAGCGGTAAAGATTAAGAAAATGCTGAAGTTATATTTGAGTGAATTATTCCATACTAAATATTCTTAATTAGTATCACAGAAGGCATGGAAAACAGGTTAATTACTTATAGAAATGAAACAATAAAATCACCTCTAACAAGCATGCATATATCAATATATAATTTCTGCTGGAAAAGTAAACCTCACCAAATTAGAGGGAGTTAAGGCAGAGTCTGTGAGAAAAATAATAATACTTTTGGATAACTCATTGCTTGCATTTTTATGAATTCTTTGAGCGTTTATCTAACATCTGTAACGTGTGAGACTCTTTGCTCATTGTCAGAATTGCACAAACAAATTAAAGCACTGATCTGCTCTCACGAAGCTTGCAGTCTAGGGAGAAAAACAAACATTTCTTTCTCATCTATGCTCCCTGTTCTCACTCTATCTCTCTATGTGATTTCATTTTGTTTGTAGCTTTGAATAAGCTCTATGTGCACACTAATCTCTGAATGATATCTCTAGCCTGACCTCTACTATGAGCACAAGACTCACGTACCCAACTAAACCTAAGTAGTCTCATTAGTTGCCTACACAGAGGTCTAAGAGGGCTCTCCAGATAAATGTGTCCAAATTAGACCTGGCCATTTTTCCATTCCTTCTTCAGTCCCTCCCCAATCTCTACCAGTTGTTCAAGGCTATCATTGATAAAAGCTGATTATGGCAGAGGAACAGGGCACAGGAACAGAACCAGAAGGGTCTAATGGTTTAATGCTCTCCTGCTACTGTCTTGAAATTCTTAATAATTTTATCTTTGACCTTGTGTTTTGTATGAGAAGTTGATGGGACAAAAGAACATGTGCATCAGAAGAGTCCATACACAGATGAAAGGAAAACCTTGATATTTTAGTACCTTTAATGGCACTTTTTTTTTAACAAGGAGCCCCGCATTTTCATTTTGCACAGGGCCTCTAAACTGAGTAGCCAATCCTATGTATGAACATCATGCAAATCAGATTCAGGCAGTGTGGTCATGTTCACACTCTATCCCTGAAGTGCTAACCTGCCCTATTTCGTTTCCCTCACTTCCTACTATGTGTTTTAAATTGACCTAAGCATTGGCATTTGGTCTTTCTCTTCCATGACCTCTCGGATAGCTTGCCTGACAGTGGACTTGGATGCTACCATGGCATCAAAACATTTCCCCACATGATAGCACTTGCCTCCTGGACAGGCCTTCTCTAGCCTGTGTGCATTCTCCAGAGGAACAAGCAATGATACCCAAATGATTTCTCATTCTTTCAAAAGCATGTGTTTTTTAAACCATGTGACAGTTAACAGTCCACAGAAAGACTGAAAAATAAGAATATGTGTAGAGAATGTCTTATTACAACTTTCTGGTCTAAAAACCAGGGTTTGTTCCACAGGATTTGACTACTTCATTTGATTTCTTCATTGACAAAGCCAGTGATGATTTTGCATATTAAATTTCACAGCTTTCCAATGACATTTTAAAATTCTCACTCCCCAAAAGCAGAAATGTTTTTAAAATCCCAAGAGTACACTTTGAAGAAAATCTCTTCCCCCTCACAGTGCTGAGTGGAACAATGTCGTATAATGTATTTTCCAAAGTACAACTAATTGAAGAACTTTTTCTTAGTTTTCTGCATTTCAAAATACCTATTATGTATGTAATTTTATAACTCAGATACACTGTAATATCTTACTTTTATGTATTTGGGAATTTTTCAGGTTTTAAAAAATGTCAAGGAAAGCTACACATTTTGGGGCACAGCATCTCGGAAAAATATATCTTTAAGACCACAGTGATCTTAATGAGGTTTGCTTTGATATAAAATGGCAACAGGGAAGAAGTGAAGGATTACTCTTTTCTTCACTTAAAAAAATAGGCATCATAGGTTGCCACTTCACAGCAATGTCTCAATATTCTCTCATTTAATTATGTAAATCATCAAAGAAGGCTGCTGTTTATGGTAATTTACATGTGCAGAGATCTGCTTCCTAGGTAAGCTAATTTAAATCAAATTATAACTAAGGGAGATTTACCACTTGTTAATTTAGACAGACAATCATTTGTAACTCCACCAAACGGCTAGTAAAGACTGCAGGATTTCAAAAGTGAGGTGAAACAGTAGTGATCCTGCTGTGAAAGGAATCAGCTGAAATGCTATGGAAGGATTTAGTATTCCTATTGATGTCTGTAAGAACTGAAGGCAGCCTCTTTTGTCAGGGAAGTGATTAGTGAATACCGTTGACCCTTACTACCTCCAGATTCAAGCCTTCCTTTACACATGAAGTTAAAGGCTGTTCTCCCCAACTAATTCACCACTCCCTTTTGACACAAATCCAGCACTCTTCAGAATCCGCCTGCATTCTGGTTGAAGAGTTCTACCAAGTGCTGAATGTAACTGAGAAAAGACCATTGTAAACCGCTCAAGAGTTCACTGTCCCTGGATGCTTTCTTTTTTTTTTTTTTCTTTCTTTTCTTTTTTTTTTTTTAAACCATTTAAAGATACTCCATTTCAGTTTGAGAAATTAAGCATATACAAATTCATTCTTTGTTTTAGGGGCACTTTTGTTACAGAGTGAATGCCCCCCTTAGCTAATGAAACTTCCATGTGGGGTCTCTGAAAGACCAAGAAAGGTACACGAGTCCAGCTGGATACAGACACAGGTGTCTGTGATAGTGGTCAGCCACAATTTGGATTTGGCAATCAAGAGGTTGCAAGTATAGCAAACTGACTAAGAGACTGGGATTAAGAAGCAGTGATGGGTCCAAATACCCATCTTGACATTCACTTGCTAAAAAAACTTTAAGAAATTTGCTCAACCTCTGTGAATCCTGGTGTTCTTAGGAAAAAATAGCATTCATTATACCTTCTCCATAAGGCTCATATGATGACTTAATAAGCCAAAGCATATAAAGCACAAAGCTTTAAATAAATGTTCATCCTCAAAAACAACAGCTAAGAATAATAACAACAATAATGATGAAGATCATGCAGTCTTATACATGGAAAATGGACAATTTCCAACATATTTATGGGTAAAGAGTTAACAAAACCTTTTCCATTCTGCATGATAATTTGACCTTCATTTAACTTTCAAGCTTTGTTAATTTGTTAAGTGTAATATGTTGGCTACCTTGCTAACCAATGTTGTTTATGGTAAGATGTGACCCACGATTAATAAATTACATCCGGATGGCGAGGCACATACATGAACTATAAATACCTGATAGGAGGCCTTTCTTGGGGCTTTCCCAAGTATGCTGAGTTTGTCACTGACATGTCCTTTGTGGAGACCCTGGAAATTATGCCTATATTGTTGTTATTACAAGAGATACTGGATCTTGGGGGCACAAGACTTTGAAGCATCTGCCCAGTATAGACCTTGTCTCCTTACAGCTGACCTGTGCTGCACAGAATTCTGTGATGGCTCCCAACAGAAAATAAACGTCTGGGGCTGCCCCTGCTGGTATGCTAGGTTTCCCATCCAGATCCTTCTAAATGAATATGATGTTGAATATTTTCTATGGCAATCTTGTGGGTCTGAATGTTTAGCTGTGCCCAAGAAAACACTCTGAAGACATTGCTGGATATTTCAACTTAGTTTTTTGACCACCAAAGCATATGCTTGAAGGCTAAGAGTACGATAACATTAGAGTAACAAAGGTTCTGGATCAACTGTGACTGCTTATGGAATACCAGAATTCTCCCCTGCTTATATGTGTTTTCCCATTTCCTTGAGGGAGACATTTCTGCTGCTGCTGATTCTTCGGGACTGGTAAAGTCATTTGTGGAGGCCAGTCAAAGATTTCTTGATTAGAATCAATTCATAAGTGTAGTCTTCTCAATCTGCCATATGCAGATGGCCAAACAGAACAGAAACACAGATCTGCCGGACAGGAGTTTCTCCCCAGAGACACATTCAGTGGCTGGCTGAATGGCAAAGGCAACCAGAGATGTTCCTCGCTTTCATTAGAAACCTTTGCTTACCCTGGTGGCAACCTGTCTCAACTGGGGTTCTTGGAGAGAATTAAGCTCTAATGCCCTTGAAGCATCTATGTTAGTTCCCTATTGTTGCTGTAACAAATTACCATGAAATTAGTAGCTTAAAACAACATAAATTTATTATCTTACAGTTCTGGAAGTCAGAAATCTGAGATAGGAATCACTGAACTAAAATCAAGGTGTCTGTCGGCAGGGCTGTGTTCCTTCCAGTTGCTCCGGGGGCATCCATTTCCTTGACTGTTCCAAATTCTAGAGGCTGCCTGCATTCCCTGGTTCATGTCCCCTCCTCCATCTTCAAAGACAGCAGCATAACATCTTCACATGCATTTCTAACTCTGACCCTCCTACCTCCTGCTTTGACTTGCGGGGACCCTCGTGATTATATCAGCTCACCCAGGCAATCTGGGATAATCTCCCCATCTCAGGATCCTTAACATAATAACCTCTGCAAAGTTTCTTTTGCCGTGTACAGTAACAGACTCACAGGTTCCAGAGATTAGGAGTGGACATCTTTGTGTTGGGGTCATTACTCTGCAACCTTTGTTTATAATAAATTAATTTCTCTCTTATGCAACTAAAATGGCACTAGTTATGTATCATCTTCAGAAGAACTGAGAAAACTGTCACTCAAATCATTTTAGTGATTTAGATGAGGAACTTCCATTGTGAAAGAGTGCTTGGTAAGAATAATGCCTTAAATGAACAGGCAGTGAGACATTTTTAGTGACAGTAGTTTTATAAATTCTTTGAAAATTTGGATAGAGAAGCAGGCAAAGGAGGTAGGCATTGAAAATTAAGTGTGAGCCCAGAAAGCATATGGTAGTGATTTTAAGATGCATTGTTGGGTAAATACATCTACAAAAGAGAGGGATATTGGGGCAACAAGAGTGGAAGAAAACGTGAATATGAATGGTTGATGCCCCTAAATTCCGTCTTTTCTAAAAATGTGCAAGTTATGAAAGTTGTCTTTCATTTTAAAAAATCTAGCCTTTATTCTAATGACCTCTGCATACTTCAGTGGATACTCCCATAAGAAACATTCAGCAAAAAATGCATGTGTATAGAAACCACACAATAGCTAGTTTCACTCCTCCCACCAAAAAAAAAAAAAAAACAGTAGTTGTTTCTGTCCCCAAATTTCATCTTGGGTCTCTTTGTGAAATGTGCAGTTCAATTTAGTGTTGACAGATCAATCCAGTGAGTGTGAGTTTATATACAATTCAGTATTAATTTCCAGCCAACTGTAAACCAAAGCACTCTAGTTAGACAAAGTCACCTCTTCCTAGTCGGCCTGACATTATCTTTTAACCAGTTATAGGAGCCAGTGTCTGTGGGATTGACCCTTATGATCATCACATAAGGTCCAGTAGGAAGACTGGAACACTCATTACTGTAAGTACTTATTTAGAGCTGAGTGGAGGTTTTGGTATAAACTTTAGGCTACCTAATCTAGCTGCTAGAATGTTTTCCATCATAAGAAAGAGTTCTGTAGTGGCAGACAGGAGGCCTGGCTGTAGTCGTGGCTCTGCCAGTACCCAGTGTGTATGTGACTGGAGAGCAGTTCAGATAGCAGGGGAGAAGCCAGTTGGCTGAGTGGGGTTACTGATGCTTATTTGGGGGAAACTTTTATGCGTAGAAGCAGGAGCTGCTGTCCAGTAGAGGAGTTAACAGTACCTCACAATTTAAGAGGAAATGCTTTCAGAAGAGAAAGGAGAGCAAAAGGGGTTAACCTGTCAGACTGGTAAACTGAGAAAGCAAGGACCAAATTCAGGAAGAAAGGCTCATGACAGACCCAAGAGTCCTCTTGAGAAGGAGGAGAATAAGAAAAAGAATTGGGCCATAGTAAACTATGAGCTGTGTATGCACTCTTTGAAACACTAGACTGCTTCTGACTCATGTCCCCACCCTTACCTCTTGATTATTAATTACAAGGGGAAGCTAACACATCAGACAAGATAGAAAATGGGGGAAAAATATCAGTTTAGTAGGGGAGACAGATCCCAAAACCAGTAAAAAGAAAACAAAAATAACAAATTTATATAAATGCTATCAAAGGAGAAGGATACTTAAGAGAATCACAGGAGGTTACTTCCTACTACCGTCTCCAGAATAGACCTTTCTGAGGAATTGATATTTAAGCTAAAATGAGAAAGAACAGCCCTGTGAAGACTTACAGAGCTTGAGGGAACTGTATTTGCAAGTGTCCTGAGGCAGGAAAGAGCCTGTCCTGTTTGAAGAACTGGGAAAAAAACAGTGAGGCTAGTTCAAGGTGAATAATTGAGGTGAAGTTAGAAAGGCATATGTGGTAGATTACTCTTAGGCAAATATTCACTTCCTCCCTCGTACCCACTTCCATGGATGAATATACTTGTCCACTTCACTGTTGTTGGACTTGCCCATGTGATTTGCTTTGGCTGCACAGTGGATGGGTGAACTCTGCTAACCCTTAACTTTGGCCTCAGCCACCATCACTTCTTTGGTCAAGAGATACTGCAGATATGATGCAAGAAGAGGTTTAAAATAAATGTGCCTGCTCAGTTGGGCTCACTCTGTTGCACTTTTGTCACTGTGATGCAAGAACATATCCTAGACACTCCACTGATAGCAGGTGGATGAGAGACATGTGTGACAGACATGGATCTAACATACAGCTTGGAGTCAAGACCAGCTGAGCCAGCCCTACCTAGTTCAGCCAACCTCCAGCTGATCTGCAGATGCTTGAGTGAGATTAAAGCATAGTTGTTTTAAGGGTGCTTTGTTATTCAGCATTTTTTGGGAATAACTGACAAGAGTATAGAAGGGTCATTTTACAGAGCTTATGGGAAAAAAACTGAGGAGTTTTAAATTGAGAGTGATATAATATGAATTATATTTATTGCAGCTCACTTTGGCTGCTGTGAGAGGCCAGTGAGGAGGAAGCAGTTAGAATAGTACATTTGGAAAGAATGGTAGCAATGCAGTAAAAGAGAAATGAATTATTTTAAATAAGTCTTGGGTGCAGAACCAACAGTACTGGCTAATAATTAGTTATATTCAGAGAGAAAGGAAAGTGGAGAACTAAAGAGTGACTCCCAGGTTTCCAGCCTGGACAACTGGATAAACAGTAAAACACTTTTGGTTTTCCATATTACTATTTTTTTCACAATAATAATGTAAATGGCTATACAGTCAAAACTCAACACTTAACCTCTAAGTACAGGTAATTCTCATATATTTTAGATGTGGGAGGGGGTGTAGATTCCTAGAAATGGGATAACTGGGTCAAAGCATTCCAGTGGCGTCTTTTCTTTTTTCTCCAAAGAGTTCATTCCTTCCCATAGACAGGAAGTGAATGGAGAATGTGGAAGAAGCACATCCACAAACAGCAATGAATTTTGCTTTGGTGAAATGTCACAGCCTCCTTGAGGCTTCTAAGAATAGCAATAGCAAACCTTTATAAAATGTTCTGTATGCGCCAGACACTGTTCTAGGCACTTTATATATACATTAGTGGATCTAACCCCCACAACAAGTCTATGATGTAGGTACTAATGTTATTCCCCTTTTGAAAATAGGAAACCTGAGGCAGAGATGCTAAATAACTTGCCTCTAAGAGCATAAGCAAAAATTCTGCAGAAATCACTGTCTCTGTGGTAAGGATGATGCTGAAACATGTGTTACTTAACCACAGGTACCTTATTTGGACTTGTAGAAGAAATTGCTTCTCACTTTTGTACCAAATAATCCTCGTACTTATTCTAAAGAAATGATAAATTTTTAAAAATTAATTTTTATTGGAGTATAGTTGATTTACAATGTTGTGTTAGTTTCTGCTGTAAAGCAAAGTAAATCAGTTATACATATACATATATCCATGCTTTCTTGTGGAATCTAAAAACATGGTACAGGACTTCCCTGGTGGCACAGTGGTTAAGAATTCACCTGTCAATGCAGGGGACATGGGTTCCAGCCCTGGTCCAGGAAGATCCCACATGCCGTGGAGCAGCTAAGCCCGTGCACCACAACTACTGAGACTGTGCTCTAGAGCCCGCGTGCACAACTACTGAAGCCTGTGCGCCTAGAGCCCATGCTCCGAAACAAGAGAAGCCACTGCAATGAGAAGCCCGCGCACTGCAATGAAGAGTAGCCCCTGCTCACCGCAGCTAGAGAAAGCCTGCACGCAGCAACAAAGACCCAACGCAGCCAAAAATAAATAAATAAATAAATAAATTTTAAAAAATGGTACAAATGAACCTATTTACAAAACAGAAACAGAGTCACAGATGTAGAAAACAATCTTATGGTTACCAAGGGGGAAGGGGGGGGGGATCGTAGCCATGTCGTCCTTAGGAAGAC